>NW_027397165.1:0-340934 GCF_003265705.2 Callorhinus ursinus
TGAGGTCCATCCTGCCTTCCTCGCAACCACGTTCTCAGATGCAGATTCGCGAACAACTCAGAGACCCAGCCCTCTGGACAAAGACCTCCCCTCCCCCCACACCGAATAGTTCAAAGACCTCAGACCCTGGGATAGAGACTCACAAATCGTTCAGACATCTCATCCTAGACACCAGCCACAAACAGCTCAAAGCTGTCACAACCTGACAACATAGTGTCAACTGGCTGAGAGGTTTCCTAGTCCTAGTAACAGCTGCCCTTCTGCTCAGAGGCCTCGCACACCCACTCCCAGAGCCTACGGGCTGCCCCCTGTGACACAGTGCCACGAATCTTGAGCTCAGGGCTGCTGTGAGGGCAGTGACAGGGAGTCTCTGTTCCGGCCACCCTGTAGGGGAGAGGCCTGGTGTCTTGCCCTCCTCGCTGTCTGCAGTCACACCGTGTCATCCGGAAGTCAGGTTCACCCCAGGGCTGGAGAGTTCTCTGGGACCGAAGGGTTCTGAGAGTGACCTCTCAGGTCTGGATCCTGGGGATGCCTGTTATCTGACCCACCCTGCTCACCTCTGGTCATAGTGACTTCTGCATCCTGCCCCTTCGGGTCTTAGGGTGATCTTAGATCCATAAATGGAGACCTGTGGATCCTGTCATCTCTGCCATCTCTTAGCACCCACTGTAGGATACTGTATCCTGCAGAGTGGAGAGGCCTTTCCTTCTCACTGCCTCTGGCACTCCCCCCCTTAAATCCCTCTGAACAGCCCTGTCCTTTCCCCAAACCACCTCTTCTGCTGGCAGCGGCTACACCCTCTCTCTGCAGACGCCTGCCTGCCTCATCCCACCACCAGCCACCTTCCCCTTGGTTGCCTCCCGTGTCATTCAGATGTGTAGGAGGTGGCATGGCCAAAATGGGACTGGAGTGGCCCCATGAGGATGTCCTAGAATGGGTGTCTGCCTGAAGCTGGGCTAGCAGTCTGGGGTGCAAGATAGCATCATCGTCACCTCTGTCAGAATCTCCGGCTAATCACCCTGGGGTGGGGTGGACTTTCCTGCCCCTGCATACACAGTATTTGTAGTGGTTGTGTCCATCTGTGTACCCATAGTGCTAAGTATCGCAGGGGACAGTTTCATCCTCATACCTCATCCCTGGTACACCCCCAGGAGGTGAGACCTCAGAGGGGCTCTTTCTCACTTAAGTCCTGTGGATCATTCTTGTGGTTCTAATGCTAAGGTGAAACTTCAAGATCACCTGTTGGTCTTGTTCAAACATGACTGCTGGGCCCTACCCCCAGAGTTTCTGATTCAGTGTGTCAGGGGTGGGGTCCAAGAATTTTCATTTCTAACCAGGCTCAGCCTCCCTCTCACACGACTGAGTGGACTCGGATTCCCATCTCCCTCCACCTCATTACTAGCGGACCAGTCCTTTCCTATCTCTCTCCCTCCTCAGCCCATAACACACCCAGATGAAGAGTCTTATCCCTAGACCCTGAAGATCTTGATGAGGTCAAAATTGTAAGTGTCTAGTACTCTGCATCAGAGCTCCTGCCCCATGAATGATGTGAGAATGCCAGTCAACAAGCTTTTCTTCTCCTGGACCAGTGATGGACCACATCATGGCAGCATCTACCAACATGAAAAATCCTTGCAAACTAGGCTGGTGAGGACAAGGACAGTTTTTGTTCAATATCTTCAGTCTCTCTAGTGCCTAGCACATAATGGACACTGATTGGATCAGTGAATGCCTGATCTTTGCCCCAGCAATTCCCCTTAAAAGAATGTATAATCAATACCCACATGAACAGAGCTGTGTGTATAGGAAAGTAGTAGCAATCAATCAGGAAAAACCTCTAAATGTCCATTAATAGTCAGTGATCATTGGATGGTAACTGAGAGATGAAGTGTTTATGTTTTACCATGGAGTGCTCACTGGCCATGGAACCAAATGAAGGGACCAGTCTATAGAGATCAGAGGGATCTTTTCAGATATGCAAATAATGGGTGGAGCAGAGAACAAATGGGAGATGCTCATAGTGGGACCTTCAGTGAATGTGTGTGTGGGGGGGTGGAGGGGTGTCAAATACAGAGAAATATATTTGAAGGAAATACCCAGAACTAACTCCAGGGGTAGGCCCAGGAAGGCACTGATGTACTAATAGAATCTTTTACACTTGGCCCATATGCATATATTATTTGAGTAACTGTATAAAGCAAAGTCATGTGATGAAAATATCTGCTTCACAGAGCATTTGTTTGTGAGGACATCTGGAGGATGTCAAGGAACAGGGTTCTCAAACTTCCTTGTCCCAAGGCCAGGCAGTTAATGTGCATAAGAGAACCCAGCTCATCTCAAGGTTTGGAAGAACAGCCCTTGGGTTTGATATATGTTCCCTGCCAATCAGCCTTCAGGGTGGATACTAATAACGTCCCCATCTGAGGGTGCATCCAGAATAAGATCCCTGCATGGCCAGGGGCTGTGATTTTCCCAGTGAAGCCAGAAGTCTGGGTTCTTGTCATCTCCTGTTGTTGTAAATTATAGAAACAAATTAAATTCACAAAAATTGTGGTTCAGTCTAGCTCTGTATAAGTCATATAGAACAATATGTCTGGGAGTGAGATTGGGTCTGAGGGCTCTGTTCCAAGACAGATCTTTCTGAAACCCTTCTGGATCCCTTTCAGAACACAGCTAGAGGTCAGGAAATGCTATTGAAATGATAAATGTATGAATGAATGCATCCTGGGTCTTTTCTCCTCTGTACTTTGGTCCTGGATCAGTACTCTGATCCCCACCATCTGGAAGGCATCATCACTTGCCCTCTGACCCCTTCATCCTCTTGGTGTGTCTTCCCAGTAGTCGCTGCCCACAGCAGCCCACTTTGATTCCTTCTCTGAGTTTTCAGCCCCAGCAGAACCCCTTCTGGAATGGACCCCTCCATGCCATACCCCTATTCCTGGCGGTGGTCTGGAACTTGGGGTCTGGTGTTTTCCTGAGTGCCAATCTCAGATTGTTCTCTTCATATCAGCTGTATGACTGGGGATCTTCCCCCACTCTCTCTGTGCCTCAGTCTTCTTCACTGTGAAACAGAGTCAATCCTCGTAGGTTGTAGTGAAAAGCAAATGAGATGATCCGAGCAAAAGTTTTCACAGGGCCTGACACAGAATAAATATGAGGTAAACACTAGCCAGTATTATTACTGTTTTTGTCATTATTACTGTTTCCAGAAAGGCCCTATTTTGACCTTCAGTTAACTCTGTTAATAGTCGTAACATCCTTGGGAGGTGATTATTGTTATTAATCACTGTTTTACAGATGAGTTACTGATGTACTGTGTATCAGCTGTTTTACTCAAGCACACCAGAGGCAGGAGGAGAGATGTCAACACTAACTCCAAAGTATGTCTGACCCCAGAGGTCCTGCCCATAACCCCTGGCTGTGCCTCTTCCCACAGCAGTGTCAGTGACAGCAGTAGCTGCTGACACAATAGAGGAAGCCAAAGCCGAGCAGACCCTGAAACAAATATGGTCCTCATAACATGAAGTGGAAAGACTAGATATCCAGAGTACTCTCAATCTCAGTCAGTCACTCCTCCCTGTATATGTCCCATGGGCTGGAGAATTCATCCTGTGGATCTTGTTTTCCAGGGGCTTCTTAGCCACTTGCAGGGTCATGTCCAAGGCTGATACAAGCCACACCCGGCTCTCCCTGCAATGCTGGGTGGGACAGGCTGAGGTCCCATGTTCTAGGGACCCTCCCCTCCTGGACCCAGATGAACCTTCACAACCCACTTCCTGGCACTCTCCCCTCTGAGTGGATGCAACAGCCCACATTCACCCCGATTCTGTTAATAGACCAGTGGGTGAGGAGACTGATGTACCAAGGGGTTAGACAACTTGCCCAGGGTCCCCCTGCTAGTCCACAGCAAAGCCTGGATTCACACACTGCCCTTTGTGACTCTAGGTGTACTGACCTAAAATTGTATTCCCTTCTGCCTCTAGTAGCAGATGCACTTTAGTAGTGCCCACATGCCACATGCTTTACAAACAATTATCTAACATCCTCATTATCATAACTAGTGGCCATTGTTAGAATAGCAACAACCGTTACACCCTTACACTGACAGAAGTTGAGGAGTTTCCTTGAACCTCTTCATCACAGGACCCACACGTGTCATATAAGAAAGATAGCCAATCCTCTTAACACAGCATCCGAGGATTAATTCAAGACTGACTCAGGATTTGGATCTGGCCATGATGGAGAAACAGGTTTGGATTTATCCTCCCACTTTAAATAATTAAAAAATTGGAACAGATGATTCCTAGATATGGTACAACAGGCAGTTCATGACCCTGATACCTGAGAGAAGGGGAAAATGAGGGAAGTAGTATCATTTCCTCCATCCTACTGCCTGAAGAGGGTTTTCAGGCATCAGTGCAGGGAGAGGAAATCCCAAGGCCCATGGTCTCCCAGAGCTGAGGAAACAGTTGAGCAAAAGTCCTAGAGTAGAAGACCAAAGAAAAGAGAGCTGCTTGGAGGGCGGAGAACTGCAAAAAGAGAGAGTGTACTTGCCCTGGAGATCTGCATAGGGTTCTCCGGGAGTCTCCAGCTGAATTCTGATCAGTGCATATGTGTGAAGAAATTACCCAAGCCAGGGAAAAGTACCACCAAAAAAGAATGGGTGGAACAACCCCAGAGTTCACAGAGGGATGGAAATAGTTCATCTTCTCGTCTACCAGAGGTGAGAAAAACCTCAAAATATACAGGGTATTGGGTAGATCTCTCAGCTAGTTATTACCTCAGTCGTCAAGAAATTTTACCCTGAACTATAGACTGTTCTGGTTACATCTAATAATGCTAGAAAGCAAGCCTCAAAAGGATAAAACTGTTCCCAAGTAACTTAACTGCATCCCAGCACATAGCTCAAAATTGCTTAAAGGAATTATTACTATTATAAAAACCAGAACCCAACAGGTAAAATTCACAATGTTTGGCATCTAATAAAAAACTATTAGGCAGGGGTGCCTGGGTGACTCAGTCGCTTAAGCATGCAACTCTTGATTTCTGCTCAGGTCATGATCTCATGACGAGCCCCCCTCCAGGCTCCATGCTCAGCAAGGAGTTTGCTTGAGATTCTCTCTCTCCCTCTCCCTATGTCCCTCCCCATCTCTAAAATAAATAAATAAATCTTTAAAAAAAAACTATTAGGCATGCACAGAAGCAAAAAATGCAACCAATAATGATAAAAATCAATCAATAGAAACAGATTCAGAAATAACACAGGTGATATAGTGAACAGATGTGGACATTAAAATAGCTATTGTAAATGTATTCTGTGTGTTGAAAAAAATAGAGGAAAGAATGAGCATGTTAATAGGAGACATTAAGTTATTTTTTAAAGACTTTATTTATTTGAGAGAGAGAGCAGGAGTGGGGAGGACAGGGAGAAGCAGACTCCCCATAGAGCAGGGAGCCTGACGTGGGGATTGATCCCAGGACCCTAGGGTCATGACCTGAGCTGAAGGCAGACGTTTAACTGGCTGAGCCACCCAGGTGCCCCTAAAGTTATTTTTTAAAGAGACTCAAATTGAACTGCTAGAGATCAAAAATACATGGTCTGAGATGAAAATTACATTGTAGAGATTAACAGATTAGATTAGACATTTCAGAAGAAAAGATTAGTGAACTTGAAGCCATAATGAGATTTTTTTTAAAAAACTTCCTATGAAGCACACATAGGAAAAAAAGAAGCTTTGTTAAAAATGAATGGAGCAATAACGAGCTGTAGGACAACTTCTAGTTGCTTAATATACATATTATTGTAGTTACCAAAGGGAGGTGGACAGAAAAAATATTTTCAGAAATAATAGCTGAAAATTTTCCAAATTTAATGAGAACCATAAATCCACACCCAAGAAGCTCAATGAATCCCAAGCACAAGAAACATAAAGAAAACTACACTGAGTTACATTATAATCAAAATGTTTGAAAGCTGTAAAAAAGAGAAAATCTTAAAAGATGACAGAGGGGAAAGAAAGAGACTCATTATGTAACATGGAACAAAGATAAAATATAATAGCACATTTCTCTTCAGAAACAATGGGAAAAAGAAAACAGTGGAGCAACATCATTAATGTAGTGAAAGAAAAGAACTGTCAAACTAAAATTGAAAACGGACAAAATTTTCAATAATGAAGACCAAATAATACCTTTTTTTAGAGATAAAAATTCTCAAAGAATTCATCAGCAAATATGCAGGATTAAAAGAAAAAAGGTTTTAGGGGCGCCTGGGTGGCTTAGTTAAGTGTCTGACTCTTGATTTTGGCTCAGGTCATGATCTCAGGGTTGTGAGATCAAGCCCCACATCAGTCTCCACACCAGGCATGGGGCCTGCTTAAGATTCTCTCTCCCTCTCCCTCTGCCCCCCCCCCACTCACCCTCTCTCTCTAAAAAAAATGGTTTTAAAAGTCCTTCAGAAACAGCATCAGAAATGATAAATATGTGTATAAATATAAACCACCTATTTTTAAATTTTAAAAATAACTTTAAAAATGGACAGTTTAAGGCAAAAATAATATTATATTGGGAGGGTTATAACATAAGTAAAAGCAAAATATATGCCAACAAATGCAAAAGAAAAGGCTGGAAGAAATAAAATGGAATTATACAGTTGTAAAATTCTTATACTCTATTCAAAGTGGTATTACTTGAGTATATGGTGATAAATTGTAGGTATATACTACAAACCCTGAACTGACTACCAAAAAGTAAAAGTATAGCAAATAAGCCAAAAATCAATAAAGGAGATAAAATGGAATAAAAAACTACTACATTAATCTAAAAGCATAAAAAGAAGATACTGGGAATGAAGAACAGATGGGACAATTAGAAAACAAATAATAATATGGAATATGCAAACCCAGACCAATAATCACATTAAATATAAAGGATCTAAATGACTCCATTAAAAGACAATGATTGTGAGGTTAAATAAAAGAGCAGGACTCAATTATATACTGCCTGAAAGAAACCCGATTTGATGTAAAGATACTAATAGGTTAAAAGTAAAAGGACAGGCCACTCATGGGATTCCACTTCCAGAATGGCAACACAAGGAGCTCTGTGGACTAGTAAAAAATGTCATTTTACAATCAAAACATTTAAAAGTCTCCTGAAATTGTCCTAAGGGGATACAACAAAGAAGGAAACATTTATTCAAGAAAATCTATTAAATCTCACAGTGAGAGTCTGTGGCACTTGAGCCATAACCCATTCCATCCTCCAGCCCCCAACTTAGCTAGATAGAAGGTCCACTTTGGGAGGATGTGGCCAAAAAAATGGAGCTCCCTCTCCATTCAGCTCCCAATCAAGGGATACAGTATCTCATGGGAGGGGACAGGACACCAGCATTTCTCATCCACTCCCACTCCATTGCAGAGTCCAAATTCCTACTGAAAGTGTCTGAAGGGTCTGGTGTTCCCTTCCTCCAACCAGCCCCCACTCATAGGGTGGAAACCTTACCCCCGGCACAGCAGGCCAAAAATACCAGAGCCTCTAGAGCCTTTGCCCCAGCTCACTCATGAGAAGAGGTTTCAGTTGGGAAAAGCAGAAGTTACCACCGTCCCCCAGTGCCTGGAGCAGTGGCTCAGAGATTTTGCCCAAGGAGAGAGGCAGTTCATAAGGGAGAACTCCAAGTTGTCCTCAAAGGAACTGATTTTATTTGAAACAGAATTTGTAGAAGTTCAAACTTAAGTATACTCTCAAAAATAATGGCGATCTTCTGATAAGCAATTAAGAGAAGGCTGGTAGCTCTATGAGAGCAACAAGCTAAACTGACTAGAGGCTTTAGCCAGGACAGTCAGGGTAGGCCCTAAATCCAATGACAGGTGTCCTTATAAAAGAAAAGTGGAGGGAGATTTGAGACAAGGAGAGGGAGGCAATGTGAAGACAGAGGCAGAGATTGGAGTAATGCATCTATAAGCCAAGGAATGCCAAGGATTGCTGGAAGCCACCAGAAGCTGGTGAAGAGAAGCATGGGACAGATTATTCCTCAGAGTCTCTACAAGGAACCAACCCTGCCTATACCTTGATTTCAGACTTCTGCCCTCCAGAATGTGAAATAAATTTCTATTGTTTTAAGCTATCAAGTTTGTGGTAATTTATCATGGCAGCCTTAGGAAACTAATACAACCATATTGTGGGCCAAAAAACAAATCTCCATAAACTTAAAAGATTGAAATCATACAAAGTATTTTCTCTCAACACAATGGAATTTAATTGGAGATAAATTTGTAAAAGGTATTTGGGAAATATGCAAATATTTTGAAGCAAAATAACACTTTTAAATATTGTGTCAAGGAAGAAATAAAAAGGGGCAATA
The DNA here is from genome assembly GCF_003265705.2 of Callorhinus ursinus. NCBI lineage: Eukaryota > Metazoa > Chordata > Mammalia > Carnivora > Otariidae > Callorhinus > Callorhinus ursinus. The sequence continues at coordinate 8,363 of NW_027397165.1, forward strand.
GAAAAAATTCTTCAGCTTTATTGAGGTATGACTGACAAATGGAATTGTGGGCAGATGAGTGGGGGGATGGGTGAAATAAGTGATGGGGATTAAGTGCAGACTTATTGTGATGAGCCCTGACTCATGTGTAGAATGGTGGAATCATTATATTGTACACCCGAAACTATTATAACACTGTATGTTAATTATACTTGAATTAAAAAATAAACAAAATTTAAAAAATGAAAAGAAAAAAATAAATTGTACAACATGATGATTTGATATAAGTTTGCATTGTGAAGGTATTCCCACCATCATGTCCATTGCCTCACATATTAACCTGTGTTTTTTGTGTGTGTGGGTTTGTTTTGTTTTTTTGTGGTTTTTTTTTGTGAGAACATTTAAGTTTCACTCTCTTAGCAAATTTCAATTATATAACACAGTATTATCAACTATAATAGTCACTTTATTATATATTATATCCTCAGACCTTATTCATCTTATAACTGAAAGGTTTACCCTTTTACCAGCCTCTCCCTATTTTCCCCCTGCCCCTCAGCCCCTGGCAACCACCAACTACTTTCTATTTCCATAACTTCAACTTTTTTTTATAGATTGCAAATATAAGTGATATCATGCATAATGCCCTTCAAGGTCATCCATGCTATTGCAAATGGCAAGATTTCCTTCTTTTTTTAAAGTAGTTTTCTTTTTTAAAAAAAGATTTATTCATCCATTTTTAGAGAGGGGAAGAGGGGCAGAGGGAGAGAAAGTCTCAAACAGACTCTGTGTTGAGCACAGAGCCCAACATGGGGCTCGATCCCACTGCCCCAGATCACGACCTGAGCTGAAACCAAGGGTGGGACACTCAACCAACTGTGCCACCCAGGTGCCCTAAGATTTCCTTCTTTTTTAAGGCTGAATAATATTCTTTTGTGTGTGTGTATGTATATATAAGTTATACAGGCATACATATGCACATATATAAATATATATAACTTTCATGTATATGTATGTGTATATATGTATATGTATAATATATATACATATATAACACACACACAAAAACCACATTTCCTTTATACATTCATCTGTTGACGGACACAGGTTATTTCCATGCCTTGTCTATTGTGAATAATGCTGCAGTGAATATGGGAGTACAGATACCTTTTTGAGATAGTGGTTTCATTTCCTTTTGATATATACCCAGAGTGGGATTGCTGGGTCGTATGGTATTTCTATTTTTCATTTCTTGAGAAACCTCCATACTGTTTTCCATAGTGGTTGCACCAGTTTACATTCCCACCAAGAATGCACAAGTGTTCCTTTCTCCACATCCTCACCAGCATGTGTCATCCCTTGTCTTTTTTAATAACAGACATCTTAAGAGGTGTGAGATGATATCTTATTGTGATTTTGATTTGCATTTCCCTGATGATTAGTGATGTTGAGCATCTTCAAAAAACCTACAGCTAATATCATACTCTATGGAGGAAAGACTGAATGCTTTCTCTTTAAGATCAGCAATAAGGCAAGAATGTCTGACCCCACTTCTATTCAACATTGTACTGGAGGTTCTAGCCCTTGCAGTATGGTAAGAAAAAGAAATAAAAAGTGTCCAGATTGTAAAGAAAGAAGTAAAGCTGTCCTTTTTTCATATAACCATATTGTCTACAGAAAATCCTAAAAAATCTACAAAACAAAAACAAAAAACCTCTACCAAATTAGTTTAGCAAAGTTTCAGGATAAAAGCTCAATGTTCAAAATAAACTACATGTCTATATACTAGCAAGTAACAATTGGAATTTGAAATAAAAATACCATTTATGATAGCATTACAATATATAAAATACTTACAGATAAATTTGACAAAAAAAAATGTGCAAGGCCTATGCACCAAACATTACAAAACATTACTAAGAGCAATTAAAGAAGCTCTAGATAAATGGAAAGATATCCTATGTTCACAGACTGGGAGACCCAATATTACTAAGAAGCATAAATTGACAAGCCAATTCTAAAATTCAAATGAAAATGCAAAGGATCTAGAATAGTCAAAAAAAATTCTTTAAGGAACAAAGTTAGAGGACTTACACTACCTGATTTCAAGCCACAGTAATCAAGACAATGTGGTATTGGTGTAAAGATCAGTGAAAAAGAAGTCAAGAAATAGGCCCATATATATATGGTTAATTAGTTTTCCACAGAAGTATGTGATTCAGTGAGGTTAAGAATAATATTTTCAATAAATGGTGCTGGAACAATTGGGCGGCCATATGCAAAAAAAAGAGCTTTGACAGTTATCTCACAACATGGATCATATAACTTAATGTCAAACCAAAAACTACAAAAATTTATTAAAGAAAACATAGAAAGAAATCTTAGTCACCTTTGGTTTGGCAAATATTTCCTAACTAGGACTCAAAAAGCATGGGTATAAAATGAGCATTGATAACTTGAACTTCATCAAAACTAGAAATTTTTTTCAAAAAGAGATTGTTAAGAAATTCAAAAGAAAAAAAAAGAAAGAAAGAAAAGAAATTCAAAAGTAAGCACAGACTGGGAGAAAAACTTTTGCAAAGTATATATGTAATAAAGTGCCTGTATCCAGAATATATAAAGAACTCTGAAAACTCAATAATAAGAAATCAAACAACCCAATTTTTTAAATGGGCAAAAGATCTGAATAGACACTTCTCTAAAGAAAACATACAGATGACAAACACGCACGTGAAAAAAATGTTCATCATCATTAGTCATGAGGGAAATGCAAATCAAAACCATGATTAAGTACTAATACACACTTACTAAAATGACTAAAATTTGAAAGATTGATGTTAGCAAGTTTTGGCAAGGAATGAAGGGACTGGAAGTCTCATACACTGCTGATGGGAATGAAATGCTACAACCACTTTGGAAAACAGTTTAACTGTTTCTTACAAAATTAAACACACATCTACTATACAACCCATCCTACTCATTCTTATGTATTTACCCAGGAGAAATGAAAGCATATGTCCGTACAAAGCTGTGTGCACAAATCTTCATAACAGCTTTATTTGTAATAGACAAAAACTGGAAACAACCAAAATGTCCATCAACATGCGAATGGATAAAGAAATTGTGGTATATAAATACAATGAAATACTACTCAGCACGAAAAGGAATGAACTATTGACACATGCAACCTCAAGGATGAATCTCAAACTAATTATGCTGAGTGAAAGAAGGCAGGCAAAAAAGAAGAAAACATACTGTATGATTCCATTTATACGGAATCTAGGAAATGAGAATGGATAGGTTAGTAGACTTCAGGATGGATTGGATGTGGGGTGTGAAAGAGAGAGGAGTGAAGAAGAACTCTAAGAATGTGGCCTGAGCAACCAGAAGGATTGGAATTGCCAACAAGATAAGAAAGACTGCGAGAGGAGCTGGTTTTAGGGGTAAGGTCAGGAGATCATTGTTGGTTGTGTTGAGTTTGAGAATGCCTGTTAAACATTCAAGTGGAGATGTTGAGTGGAAAGTTGGATATAAGAGTCTAGAGATCAAGAGAGAACTGGGCTGAACAAACTTTGGAAGACTGGCTCCAGGACTTTCACTCTTTTTTTTTTTTAAGATTTTATTTATTTATTTGAGAGAGAGAATGAGATAGAGAGCATGAGAGGGGGAAGGGTCAGAGGGAGAAGCAGACTCCCCGCTGAGCAGGGACCCCCCCCCAATGTGGGACTCGATCCCAGAACTCCAGGATCATGACCTGAACCGAAGGCAGTCGCCTAACCAACTGAGCCACCCAGGCGCCCCAGGACTTTCACTCTTAACCACCAATATGTCTCCTAGCCTCCTGCTCTTCCGCCTCCAATCCATCATTCCTGCCACGGCTGGGGGTACCCTTCTAAACTGCAAAATAGTCCATATGATGCCCCTGCTTTAAAAATAAAAGGAAAAAATGGGGGCGCCTAGGTGGCTCAGTCGGTTAAGCATCTGCCTTTGGCTCCGGTCATGATCTCAGGGTTTTGGGATGTAGCCCCACATGGGGTTCCTTGCTCAGCTCGGAGTCTGCTTCTCCCTCTCCCTTTGCCCCTCCCCCCATTCGTGCTCGTTCTCTCTCTCTCAAATAAATAAATAATTTTTAAAAATAAAAAAATAAATATAAAGGAAAAAATGAACGAAGAGGAGAGAGAACAATCTTTCAGTAGCGTTCCAATCCCCTAAGGGATAGAGTCTCATCTTTATCCTAGCACCCTAGGACTTCTGTGACACATCCTTTGCCTTACCAACCTACCCTGCAACCTCAGTTCTCCCCTCCACCTCTAAATGCAGCTCCCTCTGACTCAGCCTTCCCAAAATGCTACCAGTTCCCAGATCTTCATCATGTTCTCCCTCTGCCTGGAAGCTCCCTATCTCTTTCTTTCTCTGTCTCTCTCCCTGTATCTTTTTATTTATTTATTTAACATATAATGTATTATTTGTTTCAGGGGTACAGGTCTGATATTCATCAGTCTTACACAATTCACAGCACTCACCATAGCACATACCCTTCCCAATGTCCAACACCAAGACACCCCAACCCTCCCACCCCCTCCATTCCAACAACCCTCAGTTTGTTTCCTGAGATTAAGAGTCTCTTATTGTTTGTCTCCCTCTCTGGTTTCATCTTGTTTCATTTTTCCCTCCCTTGCCCTATGGTCCTCTGTCTTGTTTCTCAAATTCCTCATATCAGTGAGATCATATGATAATTGTCTTTCTCTGATTGACTTATTTTGCTTAGCATCATACCCTCTAGTTCCATCCACGTCATTGCAAATGGCAAGACTTCAGGTTTTTTGATGGCTGCATAATATTCTATTGTATATATCTTCTTAGAGAGATCCTATCTTCTCATCCTTCAAAACTTACCTCCAACATCTCAAAGTCCATTTATCCATAACTCCACATATATAACCCTCATGGAGAGCTTGTTCTGCAACTCTGCCTCATTTGTCTGTCTCACCTATGGCGCTGTGATCTGCAGGTTATTTTTTCTTTCTTTTATAAGCCATGTATATACAACTCAAGTTCCCAACAATGCCAGTGAAGCCGATTTTTTAAATTGTGGTATATTTATACAATGGGATGCTATTTGGCAATAAGAATGAACTATCTTCAGACAACAGAGTGGATAAATCTCACAAACATAATTAAGTAAAAGAAGCACATACTCAACGATGAATTCTGGAACACTACATCAAAAACTAATGATGTAATGTATGGTGATTAACATAACATAATAAAATAAACTTTTAAAAAAAGAAGCACATACTTTATTAGTTTTCCACTTATATAAAGAGCAAAAGTAAACCATGGTCTTAGAAGTCAAGAGTAGTGGCTGGGAGGGGACACAGGTGGGGCTTCTGGGGTGCTGGTCATGATCTGTTTCTTGACTTGTGTATACTGGTTTTGTGAAAACTCATCAAGTTGTCAATAATTTTTGTGTGCTTTTGTGTGTGTGTGTTATCCTTGAATAAATGCAAAACTAAACTAAGGTGGTCAACCATAAAGAAAAGCAAAGAAATTATATGTCAGTTATAGTTCAATAAAAAAAGAAAGAAAAAAGAAAAGCAAGGAAGTAAATACCACAACATTCAGGATGAGAGAGAGGGAGCCATGATTGACAAAAGTCACCTAGAGGACTTTTAGGGTGCTGACAATGTCTATTTCTTAACCTATGTGGTGGTTGTATATTTATTCTTTTAAAATGAATGTATGTTCCCTCATATGTGAAATATAAGAAACAGTGCAAGTAAGGGAGGGAAAACTGAATGGGAAGTCGTCAGAGAGGGAGAAAAACCATGAGAGACTCTTAACCACGAGAAACAAACTGAGGGTTACTGGAGGGGAGGTGGGTGGGGGGATGGGGTAATTGGGTGATGGGCATTAAGGAGGACACGGGATGTGATGAACACTGGGTGTTATATGCAACTGGTAAATTATTGAACACTACATCTGAAACTAAGTATGTACTATATGTTGGCTAATTGAATTTAAATAAAAATAAATAAATAAAATGAATGTATGTTTTATGTACTTTTCTACATTACAGTTTACCCACTAAAATGTTTTTGTAAGTATATACATTTTCAGGATTTATTTGTAAAGCAAATAGTGCAAAAAAAAGCGAAGTGCAAGACGGTATCTATAGTATGCTAAATTTTGTGTAAGAAAGAAGTAGAAATGAAAAACACATATTGTTTGTTTGTCAAAAAGAAACACAGTAAGGGTAAACCAGAAACTAGTGGGATTTATTACCCATAGGGGATGAGTGGGAATGGGTTGAAAAGGATTGGAGGATGGGAATGTGGTACAGAGGATGGGAATTATTCCCACTTCTTTGGTTATATTTTTTTTGTATAGTTTTGACTTTTAAAATCATGTTAATGTTTTACAGAATCAACCAATCAACAGTGATGGGGGAAAAACAAAATGGAATACGAACAGAAACAGATGAGCCTAATTCAAATGAATAACATAACTACACTGAAGGGGAAAAACAGAAAGAACTGTAAACAAATAGTAAGCCCTTGTTAGTAGCTTTATTTTTCACGGTGGTGTGGGTTGGCAGTTCTGAAACTACTGAATGTGTATACATTAGAACGTGTATACAATAGAACCGAACAAGTAAGTATATTGTGGATAATGAGAACCAGGTTTCTCACTGTTAGAGAAGGGAGTTAGAAATATAGAAAGGAAGAAGGCTAGAATGAACCTTGTGGTTTGAGATTGGAATTGGAGTACCAGGATGAACTCATGATTTTTAAGATGGTAACAGAGATTGGATAGCTAGCTAGCTAGATAGATAGATTTTTAATATATATATGAATATATACATATAATTCATATATATATATATGAATTCCTATACTAGCTCTGTTCAGGGAAATGGCCTAGAAGCAATGAGTACACCTAATACCCATATCTTGGTATCTCTAACAAAAGGAACCAAGGCTGAATTCTTGGAGAAGTGGCTGATTCCAGAGCTAGTACAGGAAAAGTACAAGATGAGCCTGGAACATCTTGCTGTTCCAGAAAATAAGGAAGTGTTCAAGGAATGATGGGCATATCAAAAGGACACAAAAGCAAGCATGAAAAGACTCTCCTTGTCAAATTCTGGGACAATTTGGGCATCAAAATAAATAATGAATGTTGCCATTTATAACCCATTGAAAAAAAATGAGAATCCACAAATCCATATGACAAAACTAAATAAATGAACAAATAAATAAATAAGTGAAGGAGAAGAAAAAACTCTTCCTTATTGTAGAATGTGAACTAATAAATGTAGAAGGAAAAATGGAATTAGAAAATCACCATTTGGGGGCACCCGGTGGCTTAGTCGGTTAAGCGTCTGCCTTCAGCTCAGGTCATGATCCTGGGGTCCTGGGATGGAGCCTTGCATGGCATCAGGCTCCCTGCTTAGCGGTGAGCATGCTTCTCCCTCTTCTCCCTGCTCATGCTCTCCCTAGCTATCTCTGTGTGTGTGTCTCTCTCTCAAATAAATAAATAAAATCAATTAAAAAAAAAAGAAAAGAAAACCACCATTTGGCAACCACCATTGGAATAATTATTTCAGTCAAGTGTAGCGGGATTGGGTGAGAGTAAGGGCAAACAATGGCTTGTTATTCCATACACTTCTGTGTTGTTCAAGCATCTCACAATGTGCATGTTCTCATGCATAACTTGTGGAATTAAAAATATGTTTATTCTTCTGACATGCTGAGGGACAAGTGTTTGTCACTGTCAGTGCTTACTGCAAGATAGTAAGAGATAAACAAGTCACACTGAGGAGCACCCAGGAGCACCGTGTCCTGTGAGACAGAGATAACAGCAGCAGCCTTAATGAACTGTAATACTGAAAAATACACTACAACATGGTGATAAGTGGGATTGCTCCTGCCTGAGTTGCTCAGCCCAGTGCTGGAAATATAATAACCACTCAATAGATGCTTGCAGAAGGTGAAAACAGTATATCCAGTCTGCTACCTTTGTGTAAGAACACAGGGAATGCAAAGTGTAAGTGTTATACATATATTCCAGATCTGGGGCAGGAAATGCCCAATATGAGTTCCAGACATCTTTTCGTACTAGAAACCAAGAAAACTATCAAAAACTACTAGTGTCACACCAAAAAAGCACAGAAGCAAACTTGAAGGGTTCCCACCGGCCAAATGAGGGATAATTTGAACATCACGCAGAATGATTACAATGGATGGAAACACACTAAATATATATATTTAAAAACCCATAAGTTCAGAGTGACACTAAAAACAAGAAGAAGCAAAAAACAAAGAAATAGTCCAAACAAAAACCTCATTTGAACCACTGGAACCATAAAGCATCAAATTACTCTAAAATTGGCATTTGTAATGACAGAATTACATCTTTATCTTGTCTTAACTGTATTTTGGATAACACAGTAGCCCAAGTTGATGAAGGAAATTTCTACTTACATAAGAATGTAGAAAACTGATAGAATTTTAGAAAAGTTTTCAAAAAAATACTGATTCAGGCAACAATCAACAGCTTGAGATCATTAGATAAATTGTTGACGGGGAAATTTTCCATGGAGGGATCAGGCTATTACCACCTTAACTCACTGATGAACCTTAACATCATTAAAAGTAGGGCCACCAGATATTGTATGCCTCCTGGTGTGATGAAATAGGAAACTCACAACATCACCTATGAAGTGTTCTTGCAAGATAATAATGATAATATAAAACCTGAGTGCAATAGAGCCCTCAGGGCTAACTTCCATCTCCAGGAAAAATGGAGAGTAAAGAACATGGTCAATGACACCCCCAGGAAGCAACAGACAAAATCAGAAGATGAGTCCTTCTATAGCACAACTGCAACAAGTCAAGAGCATGACACAAAAAAAGCAGGAAGAGAGGACCTGCTCTAGATTAAGGGACCCTCAAGAGACACATCGGACAGTGCAGTATATTCTGATTAGAACAAGCCCACTGTAAAAAGACATTTAATTATGAAGACAATTCGGTGACTGTGGATTTGCTTATTACTAGACATTAACAAGGAATTGTTGCTATGCTTAGGTGTAATAAAGGCATAGGGGTTTTAAAATTATGTCCCTCTTTAGAAATGCATACTGAAGTATATAGGAATGTGATGTGATGCCTGGGATTTGCTTTGAAATACTTCAAAAAAAAAAAAAGAACAAAATGGAAAAGATGGAACAAATATGGCAGAATCTTATTGTCCAGTCTTCCTGGTGTGTGTGTGTGTGTGTGTGTGTGTGTGTGTGTGTGTGTGTGTTCATCCTATTCTCTTCTTTGTATGTTTGAAATGTTCATAAAAAATTAAAGTTTGTTGAGAGAATGAATGAGAGCCCTAAGAAAAATTGTAGAATAAATTGGAAAGAAGCATTTTTATTCAAGCCTGGGGTAAAAGCCTTGTTTAGATTCAGTAACTAGGACAGTTAAACATGGGTGAGAAATGTACCAAACCATTCCCAGCTGTTTAGAGACCAAGTAGAACATTCCTTATGATAGGAATGTGTTTTATCTTCTTTAAAATAAAAGAATCATTGATGCTAGGGGCTTCTGGATACCATTACTATTCTATTTCTTGAACTGAGCCGTGGTTACATGGGTGTTCACTTTCTATTTGTTAATCTGCATGCATAAATGTTGTGTACATTTCTATCTGTATATTACATCTCACATATCAAACTGTTAAACTTTTTAAAGATTAACTGAATGGTAAAACATGGCACTCTTTCTCCCAATTCAATACGGACTGGACCCATCAAGCAGAACACAGCAGCCCCACTAAGATGTTTTTGCCTACCTGGTGGTGGAGTACTGTCATTTCTAAGAAAGGAACAAGAAGAAAAAAAAGAACGTCTAAAATCCTCTAAAAATGTGCTTCTGTCCCCACCTGCTCAGAGGGTAGACAGAGGGGCACAAGCAGAAGGAAAGCAAGGTTCTCCCATTCCTAGAATGTTGGAATGGACTCAAGATGGGAGACTGTGGCTATAAGTGTATGACTCAGTTTCCCCTGTCTATTCCCCGCTGTGGCCCTGCCTGTTGTTTCTTATGTGCTTATCTCATAGAGATAGGCTTTTTTGGAGAACCCTTTCTTCCCCCTGCCAAGGGAAGAAGGCTGCTTCAGGGTGAAGGATAGGGTAAGGGGGCTTGAATTCAGCTGGTCTCTCCTCTGCTCCTTTGTAAGCCCTTCCTTCCTCATTGTTGTTCCTCACTGTCTCCAGTGGCCTCACAAGAACAATCCTTTCTCCTGAGGGCCTTAGAAGGACATGGGTCAGAGGCTAACTGAGGGAAAACCAAGAGAGCAAGAGTCAAGGTCCGGATCTCTGTCTTCAAGAGAAAGTCTGAGATCCTCAGCCTGGCATTCAGGGCCTGGCCCGTGCCAGAGTAACATCCTTCACCCGGGCCACAGCAAATTGCTTTCACCGTGCTCCAAGCGCATCTTGCCTTCTGGGACCCCCAAACTTTTGCACAGGACGTTCCACTCACCTAGGCCACCACTTTTTTTTTTATTTAATTAAGATGTGCATGGTACTAATTATATGTCTTGGCACTATTATAAACACTTTACAAATATTACCTCATCTGTCCTCACAACCCTATACTGTAAGCACTATTATGACTCCATTTAACAGATAAGGAACTTGAGGTGCAAGGAGGTTGAGGGGCATGGATTCAAACCCAAGCAGCCTGGAGCCAGAGTAAATGCTCTTAGGCACTACACTATATATTGCCTCTTAAACTTCTTCCAACTCACTTTCACTTCTTCCACACTCATCTTGGGTATCAACACCTCTCCCCACACCGCCCCTGACATCCTTGAGCGCCCACAGCTCCCAGTTCCCACCTTTATCTCCCATTAGGATGAAACAATCTGACTGCTTATTTTACTCCTTCATTTTAAAAAACTTTCTTGATTGAAGTATAACACACATAAAGAAAAGTACAGGGAGGCATAAATGCACAGCTCTCAATGAACTGTTACTAAGTAACCACCCATGTAATCAGCATGGAAATCAAGAAACACAACGTTCCTAGCACTCCAGAAGTCTCCTTAGGCCTCCTACTCAGCCCTTAAAGGCAATCACGAATCTGACTTCTATCACCATAGATTAGTTTCACCTGTTTCAGAACTTTACATGCACTCATACAGTAGGTGCTCTTTTGTGTGTGGTTTATTTTGCTCAGCTTAATGTTTGTAGAATTCATCCATATTATATGTATGTGTGGGGCATTTCTCCTCATCCATGTGTAGTATTCCATTGTGTGAATATACCACAATGTATTTCTCATATTTCTGTTGTTGGCATTTGAGTCGTTTCCAGTTTGGACTATTACAAATAGTGCTTTTATGAGCATTATTGCATATGTCTTTGGTAAACATATATAAGCATTTCTGTTGGGCATATACCTAGAAGGATTGCTGGGTTATGGGGTGTGCATATGGTCACCTTTACTTGATATTGCTAAGCAGTTTCTGAAGTGATTATATCATTTTATACTCTCATCAACATTTTATGAGAATTTCAGTCCACTCCACGTTCTCAGCAACATTCAGTACTGTCTTTTTCTTTTTAGTCATTTTAGTGTGTTGATTTATTTCATGTTTTCTTAACTAATGAAGTTGTATGTTCATATCTTCCTTTCTAATCCTTATGTCTTTTATTTTTCTTGCTTTAGTGCACTAGCCAGGACTTCATACAATTTGAATAAAAGTAGTTATTGTGGGCCTCCCTACAGAAAGCATTCAACATCTCTCATCAGGTATGATATTTGCTATAGGCTTTTTTGTAGATAACATGTATTAGATTAAGGAATTTCCCTTATATGCTTAGTAAACTTTGTCATGATGCTTTTTTGCATATACTGAAGTGATCATACTATTTTTCTTCAATTTCCTGGAAGAATTTGTACAAAATTAGAAAATTAGTGAGTTTCTTTAAGAATCTTGTAGAATTCACCATTGGCAGTCTCCGAATCTGGAGGACTATGGAAAGCTTTTTAATTATAAATTCAATTATTGGGGCACCTGTGTGGTTCAGTCGTTAAGTGTCTGCCTTCGGCTCAGGTCATGGTCCCAGGGTCCTGGGATTGAGCCCCGCCTCGGGGTCCCTGCTCTGCAGAGAGCCTGCTTCTCCCTCTCCCACTCCCCCTGCTTGTGTTCCCTCTTTCACTGTGCCTCTTTCTGTCAAATAAATAAATAAAATCTTTAAAAAATAAAATAAATTCAATTATTTAATAGTTATAGGATTATTTATATTTAAATTGTTTTCTTGTGTGAGTTTTAGTGTATTGTATTTTTCCCGGAATTTTCCCACTTAGCAAAATTTTCAAATTTGCTCATATAAAGTTCTTCATAATACTGTCTTATATTTTAATGTATCCATGACCCATATTGTACTTCCTCTTTTTGTTCCTGTTACCAGTTATGTGCCTTCTATACACTTTTTTTCTGGATCAGTTTTAGTGGTTTATCATTTTTCTAGTTTTTTAAAAGAACCAACTTTTAGGGGCGCCTGGGTGGCTCAGTCATTAAGCGTCTGCCTTCAGCTCGGGTCATGATCCCGGGGTCCTGGGATTGAGCCCCGCATCGCCCCGCATCGGGCTTCCTGCTCAGTGGGGAGCCTGCTTCTCCCTCTCCCTCTGCCTGCCGCTTCCCCTGCTCATGCTCTCTCTCTCTCTCTCTCTCTGTCAAATAAATAAAATCTTAAAAAAAAGAGCCAACTTTTAGCTTTGTTGATCCCCTCTGTAAATAGTTCTTCTATTTTGTCGATTTCTTCTCTCTTTTTTTTTAAGATTTTATTTATTTGTCAGAGAGAGAGAGAGAGAGGATAAACAGGGGGAGCAGCAGGCAGAGGGAGAAACAGGTTCCCCACTAAGCCAGGATCCTGACCACGCAGGACTCCATCCTAGGACCCTGGGACCATGACCAGAGCCGAAGGCAGACACCTAACCAACTGAGCTGCCCAGGCTTCCCATGTCGATTTCTACTCTTACCTGTTATTTCTCTCCTTCTACTTTCTTTAAGTTTAATTTGCTTTTTCTAACTTTTTGAGATGGATTTGCCACCTTTAGAAAAATAATACAAAATTTAAGGCTATACATTTCTAAGCATGGCCTTAGCAGCACCCCACAGGATTTCAAATATAATATTGTCATTATCAGTCAGTTCAAAATATTTGCTAACTTCCACTGTGAGTTTATCTTTGACTCATGGGTTTTTCTCCCTCTCCAAAGCATGGTGTCCAAACTTCCGTAGGCATAAAAATAACCACCTGAGGGCCTTGTCAAAGTACAGGCTTTGGAGCCTCATCTCAAACCTCCTAGATTGGTATTTCTGGGAAGTAGGTCTGGGGATCCACATTTCACAAGCTCTGCAGGGGATTCGGATGCAGGTGGGCTGCAGGACCACAGATTGGTAGCACGGCAAGAGTTTCCTAAGGGCAGAGAGCAAGTCTGATTCACCTGTATCTCCAGTGCCCACCACTGGGCTTAGCAAGAAGCCGTGTTTAAGAGTGAGCCAATGGGTGAGAGAAGGAAACAAAAAAAAAAAAAAAGAAAAGAAAATTGTTTCTATGGAGAGACTTGGAGTTTTCGAATGCTATGAATTAGCGAACCACTATGGCATCATTTGGTCCCAATTTAATACATTCAGGACAGAAATAATTTTTTCCCTTGTCTTCAAATCTCTGCCTACTAAGCTTTCTCCTCACCTGTCCCATTCCACTGTCCTGGAACATGGCCTTAGGTATGTGCCTGTCTACTGGCACAGAGAAAGTAGGGGTGGCCCGGGAGGTGTCCTGAGAGAGGCTGTTCAGGGCTGAGCAGCGTTCCCTGCCCCGCTCCTGCCACCAGCCCACAGGCCTTGGTGGGAAAATGCCCGCAGAACCCATTCTAAAAGAGGTAATCTATCCTACCTCGCGGAGCTCTAAGCATCCCTCCCATCCCAAAGCTTTTGAGAAACTTCCACAGGACCTTTCTGCCTCGACCCGACCCGGGCCCCCTATCCTTGCCTCCTCCGCACTTGTAAGCCCAGGTGAGTTGCTCTCTCAGCAGCCCCTTGGCCACCTCTCCCCGCCTCCACGCGTGCCTCCCTCAAGCATCTCAGAAAGGCCGGAGTCTGACTTCCCCAGCCAGCTATTGTCCTGGCAGCACGGCTGCCACGCCAGCATCCCCACCCAGTCTGCCAGCCCGCGAGCCCGCGACTCCCCAGCCTCACCAGCCCCCACCCCGCCCCGCCCCGCCCCGCCCCAGGGAGGACCCGGCTGGCGGCTGGGAGTCTCCCTGCCTGCTCAGCCTCCCTCCTTCCCTCCTTCTCCCTCCCTGCCTGCCTTCCTCCCCCGCCCGCCCCTGAGGCAGGGACCGTGCAAATCGAGGAGAGGGGGGGACAGACAGGCCGGATGGGGTCCAGCTTAAAGCCCTGGGCTCCCCACTGATACCCCGTCCAGGCTGGGGGTCCCCAACATCTTGGGACCTGGATTTGTGTGAGCTGGGGTGGTTCCCAGGCCAGGAGCGTGCCTCCGGCAGGCCCACGGTACCCCCGTTTTGCATCAGGACCCCCCCCCCTCGGATGCTCTGAGCCACCCTCCTCAACCCGGATCTAAAACCCGGGACACAGCTATCAGGCCAGCCTCTCTCTCCACCCCACCCCCTCTTTCTGGCGTCCATCCCCTCCCCAACACCACCTCTGCTGCTGCCTCTGGCTGTGGACCTGCACCTCTTCCCCATCCCCTCCAGGCCTGGGGAGCGGGGTGAGCCTGGATGAGAGCCCCCCAACCTGGGGCTCTCCCAGGCCATGGCCAGAGTGCTCCCAGAGAGGAGCCCTGGCCCCTGAGCATCTGCTAGAGGCTTGGCAGAGGCCCCGCGGGGACCGTGTCTTCTGAGGACAAAAGGCGGCGGCCAGCAGGCAGACGGGGCGGGGGGAGGGGGGACCGGCAGCCAGGCGGGCAGACGGATAGCAGGGGCCAGAGCTGGCCCCCCTCCCAGCTTGGCGGTGGCATGAAGATGGGGGTGGGAGTGTGTAGTGGGAAAAGCACCTGCCTGGACCCTCACCTGCCACCTAGCTGGGCACCCCAAGGCTGTGTGCTGCCCACTTGGTGTTCCCCAACGCCCCCAGCCCTGCCCGGTGCACCCCTCCGGTCCTTGCTTCCCCTGATGTCTGCGTTTTAGACCAGCCCGACTGCTGTATCCACGGCAACAGAAGCAGGAGTGTCACTGGCCGCCAGATCACTGAGGGTCCCACAATGTGGCCTGGGCTGTGATTTATCCTGGGTGAAACAGCTTGAGCCCCCTCCCCGGATTCCAAGACAGCCCTGCTAAGAGAGCCCAGGTAAGTAGTCAGCATCCCTCCACCCAGGTTGGGGGGGGGCTGAGATTTCTCTTCTGTCTCCCCACACATATTTCAGAGTCTCCATCACTGCCATGCTCTGTCTCTCTGACTCGGTTAGTGTGTCCCCAACCCCCCATCCCCACTCCATCACAAGGACTACTTGGGCACCCAAGCCTGGAGAGCCCTCTAGCCATCTCCATCTTCCTCAATCCCAAATGTCCCATGAAAAAGGGAACTACCACCTGTTTCCCCCCTCCCCACACAGGATCTGTTTTTATCATTATGGTCGCATTGGGGCATGAGGCTGTGTTAATATTCCCTTGTGTGCTAGCAATGGAAGGCATGCCTGGGAGCCTGGCAGTGCTCTCGTGCCTGCACCCTGGGCAGGCTCAGCCTCCTGCAGCTGGCTTCTCCCCCTCTCCCTCCTCCTCCACTCTCCTCCAGGTTCCTTGGCCTGCATGCAGGGTATGTGTGTCTCTGTCTGTGTGTGAGAGCAGGCAGGTGGGTAGACATGATGGAGAAGCCGATCCCAGCGCAGACCACCCCCCACTCTTTCTTTCCTTCTTCCCTCCCTCTCTGCTTCCCTTCCATTCTACTTTCCCCTGTCTCTCCCCACAGGTAGCACAGACTTTTGCTCGCTCCCCACTGAAGATATTGCTGTGATTCCCGGGGGGAGGAAGCCGCTGTAGGGAAAGTGGGGTGGGGGTGGCAAGCATTTCCAGGCTCCGGGCTGCTTGATGGCTCTGTGGGGGCCAGGTCCATGCCACATAACCTGCAGGGGCCACAGTGTGGGCTCCAGCCTCCATCCAAGGCTCTCTATCTCTGTTTCACATGCCCATGTTGTGACTGGGACCCTCAGATTTTACGGCCTTGTGCACAGTGGCCAGTGATCCCTATGTCTGGAAGGGCAGGAAAGTCTGATACATGGAGAACGTGGATTCTCCTGGGACGCTTCCCCCAACTACTAGCTCTGCGACTTGGGTGAGAGTGTGCCACTTATTGAACCTCAGTTTTCCCATCTGTCGAAGAGACCGGTAACCCTTCCATCATGGGCGTGTGTGGTGACTCAATGAGTTGGTGCATGCAAATAAAGTATGTGCATAGTAGTGGCCCTGAAACGGTATCAGCAAAGCTCATGGTCAATATTGCTGATTATTCATGATTAATATTGTTATTGATTATTTGGAGGAGGGACTGGCCCCTCTTCTCCAGGGTAGGCAAATGGAGGTTGGGGAGTGGAGGGGAGGCAGGAGCAGCTTAACGTTGTCACTCTTCCTTTGTAGGGAGTGATAAGTGGTGGCTATGGGCAGAGCCTCCCACCCCCACTCCACTCCAGTCTCCTTTCCCTGTACTTGCCCCTGTGCACGCGCGTGTGTGTGCATGCACACACACACACACACACACAGAGGCTTGAGCTCCCTTGAGCTAGCAGAGGCCTGGCTTGCAGTGTGCAGCATTCCTGGCCCTGGTGATGTAGGCGTCTCCCTGTTGAGGGGAGACTTGGCAAGAGTTGGGCCTGTGGTCAGTGGTTGGCAGTGCCTGGAGACAAGGCTGAAGCTTCTGAGATCGCAGGGCTTCGGGTAGAGCTGGGGTGTGGCCCATGCAGCAGTCAGACCCATGGGGGGATGGGTCCCAGGGATTTGCTAACCTAGAGCCTGGACTTGGGGGGACAGTGGGGTCTGCTGGCTGGTTTCTGGGTGTGGAGATGTGGTGGAACACTGAGTGAGGGGTGGGTGGCTGGAGGAGGGTCCTTAAGGCCAGTGTAGGAGGAGGAGGAGGGGAGAGTCTGAGACCCAGAAGACCCCATGGTGAGGGTTGGAAGGGGTGGGGCTTTGAGGTATAGAGTAGACTTTTCTGAAGAAGCATTTGGTGTGGAAGGGAGAGGACCCAGGCTGTGGTTTGGAGGCATCTGGGCCTGAGAGTGGGTATATATGTGTAATTGTGAACGTGTGCAGTCTGTGAGCATATGTGTTTGTCCATGGGAATTGTGGATGTATATGAGTCTGTGTGTGAACCAGACCACACGATGGTGTGTGCAAGTGTGTGAGTGTCTGGATAGGCTTGTGTGTGTACAGGGGAGTGGGTATGACTTTGCATGTCTGTCTGGGTGAGCAAATGGGCATGTTTGATTCTGAGGCTGAGTAAGATTGTGTTTCTGTGAGCCAACAGGCCTGTTGAATGTCTAGTTGTATATGTGTGTGGTATCAGTTTGTCTCTGAGTGTCCATGTCTGGTTGTATGCATATGAGTATGAGGGTTTCGGAATGCCTGGGTATGCACATGCCCAATTAGATGAACATCTAGCTGTATCTGTGTACATTTGTGTGTGCCTATGTGTGCACAGGAGTATAGGTATATCTAAATGGTGTGTTTGTGAGTGTGAGGGCATGCGTGTGTGTGTCCATGCATGTATGGGAGGGTCTGTGTGTGTCAGTATGCTTCTGTGTGGGCATGTCTGGCATGTATGTGTATGAGTAGGTCTGTGTGTTGATGTCCATGTGGATTCTGCAGCATTTTCAATTGTGTGTATGTGTGTGTGTGTGTGTGTGTGTGTGAGTATATAGGTCTGTAGACAGACCTATGGGTTCACATCTGGTTAGGGAAGTGTTAGTGTAGATGATCACCCTCATATAAAGAGAACTAACTGTGTGGGTTGGGGGGAGTGTGTGAATACACCTTTTGTGCATGAAGACATATTTTGTGGGTATGCCATTGTGTACACATTTGATTCTGTATATGGGTATGGCTGTGGGGGGGGTCTATGCCTGTGTATATATGCACAAAAGGCTATGTGCATAGGTGAAAGAATGCATTTGGGTACATGTCTGATTGTGTTTGTGGGTACACTCTTATGTGTGAGTGCAAGTCTGGTTGTGGTATGCATGAGTAACTAGATTTCTTAATACCTGGTGCACATACCTCAATATGTGTTTTGTCTGAATTTCTGAGTACAAGTGTGAATGTGTGAGTGTGGATAAGCCTGTGAGTGATCATGAGTGTACATATGTGTGTATATGCTAGTATGTGTGAACATCTGGCTGTGTGTGCATTTGAGTGAACATGTCTATATTTGCCCATGTGTTCATATACATCTAAGTGTGTGTGTGTGTGTGTGTGTGAATATGCTTGTGTGTGCCTGTCTGAATGTACAGGTGTGTGAATGTACCAGTCTGTGTAGTTCTAATTATTTGTATATGTGTGTTTGTATTTATTCTGGAACATATATCATAGAACAGTATAAGTGGATGTATTTGCATGCCATACATATGTTTGTGTGTGTATGTCTTTGCATGTGTATGTGCTAAGTGTTATCAATTCTTGTGCAGATGTATAAGTATGTGACTCTTCTTCCATGTGTGCATGTGTGTGAACATAGCTTTGTGTCCAAATCTATCTGAGAATTTAAATATAAATGAATCTTCATTTGTTTGCATAGCTTCTCATATGGGTGTATGAATATGTGTTGAACACACATGGTGTGCATTCTTATTATGATTGTGTGAGTGTGTTTTGTAAGTACATTTGTGTCTCCATGTCTGGTTGTGTGCATATAGGAATGAATGATACACATGTCTGTGTGCATGTGAATGTGATCATAGGCATACACTCCCAGTTGTATGTATGTATCTATGTGTATTACAATGTCTGTATATGAATACATCATCTCATTGACAAGCAGGTCAATGGGTGTTTATGTACATGCGTACACCCACACGTGAGTGTGTGTGAAAATGCTTATGTGGTCACATCTGGGTATGTGTGTGTATACATTTGGGAGCTCACCTCTGTGTGTCCTGTTTGTTCATTGTCTCATGGGGTGTGATGTTGAGTCTGCCTGTCCGTGGACATGTGGAAGTATGCCTGTATGTGTACCTGTGTTTGTGAGTGAATGTGTGTCGTTCGTGGGCATCATGTCATGTAAATATGTGCGATGCATGTACGCCTATGTTTGAGAGTAAATGGATGTGCAGGCGTGGGACCAAGTGCAGTGTGAGTGTGCATTGCTGTGAGTGTGCCTATGCGTAGGGGTAAGTGTAGGTATTTGTGCATGTGCTGGTCTGATGGTCTGTATTTGAGAAAGAGAGAAAGATTTGGCCTTGGGCCTATGCAGATAGGTCTAATCCCTGAGGGAGTGATAAAGAAGGGAACTTACGAGTCTGTGTGATGCTGTGTGTACACCCCAGCATGTATTGATGTGCATGTCTAAGACTCAGTGGCACCCTGCTAGGCCATAGCCGGCTCTGTGTAGACATCCTACAGGATGGCAAGCTATAACACCTGAGCAATCCATGACCCTCTTCTGGGGCCTCCCTGGCCTCAACCATGTGCTGGGCTTTTGCGGGGCGGTGGAGGGGGGGGTGTCTCAGGATAATTCTTGTCATCACTCCCTCTCAAGAAGTAGGAACCAATCATGGCTGATGTCTTCCTAGGGAAGGGGGCCTGTGACCTTTTAGAAACGGATTTCTTGAAACCCAAAGACCTCGTTTCCCATCCCCCCACCCTTGAAGGCCCAGGACAAAATGGCATTGTATGTGTCTAAGGTTGGCTAATGGTTTTCACGGAGAGCACCCAAACTATGCCATCCAGGCAGAAATCTAGATGTCAATGTATATGTATAAGTAAAGCTGTATCTGGGTAGAGTATGGTGTGTGTGTGTGTGTGTGTGTGTGTGTGTGTGTGTGTGTGTGGAGAAGGTGGTATATTTGGGTAAGAGAATGAGGGGGGAGAGAGAGAGAGAGGGAAGGGATCTGGGTTGTGTGTACGTAAGAGAAAGTCTGGGTAAGATATGTATGTGAGACATTTGGCTGTTTTTGGGAAAGGTGAGTGTGAGTGTGGGTGCATGTAAATGGTGCATTTGTGAGGTGCTATGAGAACATCAGCCTATTTAGGTGGAGGATAGTATGAGAGTTTGGGTATGGCTGGGTGGGAATGTGTGAAGCTATGTGTAGCTTCACATATGTGGGTATGGGTGTATCTGGATGGTGCAAGAGAGTGGGGGGTGTCTGGATGATGTATGTGTTTTATAGCATAGATGTATCTGTGTTGTGTTAAGAGAGAGCATGGGTGTTTCTGGGTAGAGTGTGTACATGAGGGAGTATGGGTGTGATGGGGTGGGAGCATTTAAGTATGGGTATATCTGGATGGTGTCTAGGTGGGTGAGCATATAAGTCTATTAGGCAGTGGAAATGTGTGATGGAATATATCTAGGTGGTGTGTGTGTGTGTGTGTGTGTGTGTGTGTAAGAGAGAATTTGGGCACATCTGGGTGATGGGGATGTGTGTGAATGTATATATAATTGGAGTATCTATGGATGGTGTGTGGGAGTGTATGTGGATGAGGTGTGTGTGTAGTGTGTGTGAGAGATTATGGGCATATCTGCATTGGGTGTGTGGAGTGTGGGTATTCTGGATGATGGTGTTTAAGAGAGGGGGATCTGGATTGTGTGTATGTATAAAAGAGAGTGCAGGTGTTTCTGAGTGTGGTGGGCATGTGACAGCATAGATGTTATCTGGTGGGAGGAATGTGTAGGTGTAGCTGGTTGGTTGTAAGTGTTTGGATTTAACTGGGTTGGGGGATGTGAGTGGGTATATCTGGATGTCATGTGTGTGAGGTGTGGATATATCTGGATGGTGTGTGAGAGAGAGTGTAGTGGTACATGTGGGCTGGGTGTGAGACAGTGTGTGGGTATAGTTTGGGTAGAGTGTGTTTGAATATGAGTGTATCTAAATGGTGGGTGGGTGAAAGCACAGGTGTATTTGGGTGGTGGAATGTGTAGTAAGGTATATCTGGATGGTGTATTGTAAGAGCTTTGGTTGTGTATCTGGGTGTGTATGTACTTGGATATGTGTGTGAGGGTGTTTATAACTGGATGGGGTGTGTGAGAGTTTGGGGGACATATCTGGGTGGAAAGTGCATGTTTGGAGTGTGAGTGCATCTGAGTGGTGTAGAGGGGATGAGAGCATAGATGTATCTGGGCAGTGGAGTGTTTGGGGAGGGATAAATTGATGGTATGTGTGAGAGTTGGATATATCTGGGTGGGATGTGTGTGTGTGAATGCAAATGTATTTAGATGGTAGTAGAGTGTATCTAGTTGATGTGTGTGTATATCTCAATGGTCCATTTAGGATGAATCTGGATGGTGTATATGTTTTAGAGGGTGGATGTATCTGGGTTGGGCTGTGTAAGTGGGACTGTGTTTGGGGTGAGTGTGTGTGTGAGAGAGAGAGAGAAAATATGGGTGTATATGGATAGGATTTGTGTGTGAACAGGTGTCTCTGGATAATGTGTAGTTATCTGTGTGTGTGAACGTACTTGGTTGGGAATTTGTGAGTGTAGTGTCTTTGAATGGTGTGTGTGTGATTGTGGGTGTGTGTCTTGATACCATGTGTGAAAGAGACTGTAGGTGTGCCTGGGTCAAATATGAGGGCTCTAGGTTAGGGGTGTCTATGGGTTTGAGTATATCTGAATGTTGCATATGAGAGTGTGGGTGTACTGAGTTGGGAGTTTGCATAAGTGTGGCTGTAGCTGGGTGGAGTGGCTGTGAACGTGGGTGTATTTAAAGTGTGTGTGTGTGTGTGTGTGTGTGTGTGTGTGTGTATGAGGATGGGATGTGTGTGAGAGTGTGGCTGTATCAGTATTGGGTATGTGTGTGAAAGTGGGTGTGTCTGAATGGTGTGTGTAAGAAAGAGAATGTGCACCTATCTGGGTTGGGGTGTGAGTGTGGGTGTATCTAAGAAGTGTGGGCATCTCTCTGGCTGGTGCATGAGAGACAGATAGGGTATATCTGGGTGGTGTGTGAAAGAGTATATAGGTCAATCTGTGTGGGGTGTGTGAGTGTATCTGGGTGAGGGTGTGTGCATGTGAGCATATCTGCATAGTGTGTATGAGAGTGTTTGGGTGTGGAAACGTATCTGAGAATGTGGGTGTATCTGCTTGTGAGTGTGGATTTATCCAGATGGTTCGTAGGTGGTGTATCTGGGTGTTTTGTGTGTTTGATAGTGTGGGTGTGTCTGGGTAGGGTGTGTGATTGTGGGTGTGTGTAGGAATGTGTATGTCTTTCCTAGGGCATATATGCCTCTGCTAGAGTGCCTGTAAATGTGAGCACATCCATGTTTGTGTATGTGGTGAGCAAATCTATGTTTGTGTAGCCACACATGGGTGTGGCTATCGGTGTGTGTGCTTGTGTGTGCATGTGTTTGTGCTAGAGTGGTGTGAATCTGTATGTGTGTGTGAGGTGAGTGTGTTTCTCCATGTGAGTAAGTTCAGCGGGCAAGGTCTCCGGAGCCAGGCTCTGGCTGTGCATCCTAGTTCTGCCATTTATTAGCTGTGGGTCTTTGGGCAAGTCACCTAATCTCAGTTAAGCCCCCATTTCTTCTTTGTAAAGTAAGGGTAATAACACTATCTCATAGGGTGAAGATCAGATGAGTTAATATTTGGAAAGTGCTTAGGACAGTGCCTGGCACATAATAAGTCCTCTGTGCCATATCAGATGTGGACTAGTACTACAATTATTGCACGTGCCTGGTTTGTAAGTAACAGTATGTGTCCATCTGCAAGTGCAACAGAGTCGTTTCTATGTGCATATTTGCCCCATTATCTGTATCCATGTGTTTGTGTAAGAAAGTGAGCTGATTCTGTGTGTATGTGAGTGTTTTTGTACATAAAACCAGCTTTATACTTAAATGTGTCCCAGAGTGTATATAAAACCCTGAGTGTATGAGAAAGGAAGTATGTGTCTAGGAGGTCAGTGGAGGGGTTTGGCCACACACGTGTATTTCCCAGTGTACATCTGGGTGTATGAATGCACACATCTGTATCTGTGGTGATGTGTGTCCCTGTGAGTGCAGATGTTACCTGTGTTGCTGGTACGCTGCATATATGAGCGTGTGTGTGCCTGGGTTTGTGCATGTGTGCATGCACACACACCAGTATGTTTTTATCTGAATATGTAAACAGGTTTGTAGTAGTCAGGATGTAGATGTGTACATGTCAATCTCTGTGTAGTCTATACACGTAGGAAGGTTAATATCGAGGCTTATATATGATGATGATGATGATGTGTGTGTATGTGTGTGTATAAAGGATTTGTGTCCATATAGCCGTGTACTAGCATCTTTGTATTTGTGTTGTAAAAGTGAATGCATAGGTGTGAATGGGTGTGTGCATGTGAGGGTTTGTGACTGTGTTTATAAGCCTTGGTGACTATATGGTTATGTATGTGTGAGTCTACATTGCTCTGTCTATGCCTGCCTGCCTCTGTGTGTGTGGCAGGAAACCTGAGCGATAAGCCAGTATGTGTGAGCATGTCTGTTCTGTGTGTATAATGTGTGTGTACCAAGGCAAGGTTTGTATAAGATAGTGGATCTTATTTATTTTATTTTTATTTAAATTCAATTAATTAACATAAAATGTATTATTGGTTTCAGAGGTAGAGGTCAGTGGTTCATCAGTCTTATATAATACCCAGTGCTCATTACATCCCGTGCCCTCCTTAATGTCCATCACCATTTACCCCATCCCCTCAGCAACCCTCTAGCAACCCTCAGTTTGTTTCCTATGATTAAGAGCCTCTTATGGTTTGTTTCCCTCTCTGCTTTCATCTTGTTTTATTTTTTCCTCTCTTCCCCTATGATCCTCTGTTTTGTTTCTTAAATTCCATATATGAGTGAGATCATATGATAATTGTCTTTCTCTGACTGACTTATTTTACTTAGCATAATACCTTCTAGTTCTATCCACGTCATTGCAAATGGCAAGATTTCTTTTTTTTTTTTTTGATGACTGAGTAGTATTCCATAAAATAGTGGATTATAATCTCTTAATGTAAGAGCCTGGGGTGGGGGAGGGCCTGGATCTATAGGATGTGAATCGGACTCACCCTGTATGTGAATGTCAGTTCTTATGTCTATGCATGCATGATTGTGTCTGAAAGCATGTAGGTCCATATGATTTGTTTTTGGTTTTTTTTTTAAGAGAGAGAGAGTGCAGTAGCGGGGGGAGGAGGGACAGAGGGAGAGAAAGAATCTTAAGCAGCCTCCCCGCCCAGCTCAGAGCCCCAGTGGGGCTCAATCCCATGACCCTGAGATCATGACCTGAGCCAAAATCAAAAGTTGGTCGCTTAACTGACGGAGCCACCCAGGCACCCCAGGTCCATATGATTTGGTTTGTATGTGTATGTGTCTGCATGTGCCCATGTGTGTGGTGAGTTTTTCTCTGCCTAGGCCTATATTTCTATTGAAGGGTGGTTATCTGTATGTGTGTATGTTTGTGTGTGTTTTGTATATCTTTGCATGATTTGCCGGTAGGTGGGTACCTACACACATGCCTAACTTTCTGTGTAGAAGAGGAGGGGTGTGTGTGTGTGTGTGTGTACCTGTACACATACACCTGATTGTGCTTATCAGCTGGTGTAAGTCTGGATGTGAGTGCAAATTTGAATATTGATGTACATGTGTTCCTGTGTACACTTATCTGTCCATGTGTGCTAGTGTGTCTATGCAATGTGACTGGATGTGAATGTCTTAGGGCATTCCCAACCTGGCACATGGAAAAAGTGAAATATCTATATGGCACGTTGGAGTAAACTGAAGAGGATTTAGGGGTACTGGGGTTTGGCGAAAAGAAATTTCTTACATTTCTTTACATTATACAAATTGTGATGAAGAAAACAAAAAATGCAAAGTTTTAGGGGAGTTATTAAGTAATTGAATTTGTATACAACTTTTTTGTATACAACTTTCAAGTAAAACATTTTCAGGATTTTTTCATAGCACACTGAACTCACTTCTGGAAACATAACTTTTATTCACTTGTGCAAATTTGTAATGGTCAGCATTCATGCCCACTCCTGAGCCTTTGGTTGTGACTGTCTTTATTTATTTTGGGGTAATTTGACTCCTTTATGGACATTTCCATCATGATTTGGTAAAGTAGTTTGTGCTGAGCATCAAGGTTCTACATCAAGTTATTGTATTTCTTGGTAAAAACCCAAAGAAAACAGGGGCACCTGGGTGGCTCAGTCGTTGAGCGTCTGCCTTCAGCTCAGGTCATGATCTCAGGGTCCTGGGATCGAGCCCCGCATAGGGCTCCCTGCTCAGTGGGGAGTCTGCTTCTCCCTCTCCTACTCTCCCTGCTTGCGTTCCCTCTCTTGCTGTCCCTCTCTCTCTATCTCTCTCTCTGTCAAAATAAATAAATCTTTAAAAAAAATGAAACAAATAACCATTAGTACTTTTGACACAGATATAAACTTCTATTGTGACCTGCTACTTCTTGATCTTGGAAAGCCTGGTGATAAAGGTAAGACCAAGTCCGTGGAGGTTGTGCAGGTACCATTTGCCTTAATGTCCTCAGTAATTAGCTTGAATGTGTGACACATAGCTGCATAATTCTGCAGGTCAGCAAAGCTCACCTTAAAAGCATTAGCTTTGGGGTCATCAGGTACCATTTTGGTTTCTCTGACACTTTTGTACCATGCCAACCTTTCTTAAGAAATGCAACAACTAACTGCTTATTCATCCCTGTTTCACCTCCCTTTGATAACTCACTTGTTTTTGCCATGGCCAGGCAGAGACCCAGGTTTTACGCTTGAAATGGCTAATGATCTCTTCTGTCTCTTGGTGGTCACCATCAGCAGGAAACTGCTTGCATGACTAGGTGGCAGCAAATGGCCAAAGAGGTTTTTTGGGGGGATGGTTACTGGTTAAAACTCCTTTCTTATCAATAATCAGAACTTGGATAATTCATAGTCTTTGAATTTTGTGCTTCAAAGATAGGATCCTTTTTTAAATCTAACACTTCTTTTCTTTCAATCAAATGTGATGTTGAAATTTCTTGTAACAAGTGCACATGAATTTTGAATCCAACCAAAAATGTTCATTTTGAGTATTTCAAAATAATTGATGAAACTTTTGCCCTAAGTAGACACAGACATTACTCTACTCATCTTAATAAGTCTTTTTTAGTAGTCAACTTAATAACACTAACTAATTATCACCCAGGGAACCATACATGACCTTACTTCTAAGTTGAAGTTTGGCTTTGAATCCATAAACCTTGACAGTATACTTTCATATATTTTTGAGTGTCTTAAAATTTTTTGATGTAATTTTATTCATGTGCTCAAAGAGCCATTTGTTGAAATGAGTAAGCATCAAATCTGCAAATGAGAATCATTCACAAAAAAATGCTGAAATTTTTCTTTTAGCTCATAAATCTTTTACAGAATCCTTACACACTTAAGTTTAAAACAATAGAGAAAAGTGTACTGATCCCAAAGCTTCACAGAAATTCAACACACGGGTGGGTAGTACCTTGGATTTAATGAAATTCACCTAGCATCATTTACTGTGGAAATTAGACCCACAGGTAAACTTTTATAGGTGAGTGCTCCTTGGTGCATGAATCTCGGCAGTTTCAGAACAAATTCCAGATGTAAACTTCATGCCATCTCAGTAGTCCACAGACTACTGCAGAGTATCCATGATATTAGAAAATATTCATGTATCACTTTGAATATTTCAACCTTAGTTTATTTTGGTGCTTCTTGCATTTCTCTTCGGGCTTTCTGACTAGTACTATGAACTGAGCGCAATTAATCAACATCTAGAGATGCATCAATATAAAATGAAAACCCTTTTGATTCAACAGTCTTCTGAGTTAGTGTCATTTCAGTGGTCCTTTGACCCATCATCACTGTGTCTCCTAATAGCAATAATTGAAAGTGACCTCTTTCCTATTCTTTTTACTTCACTGGTCCCAAATATGATGTGGACAATTTCCTGGCAGACTGCTAGAACGTTCCTGGCAGAACGCTGAGATACTACTGGGAGGGGCATCTTAGCTTTACTTGTTAATCATGCAATCCTGTCACTAGCTTGTTGAGCTCCATCTAAGAATTTTCTAACCCAAATTAAAAAGAAAAAAAAATGTTCTAACCCATCTCATAAAAGAGCCAGGTTTCTTAATTTGCATTTTGAGATGCTTTTAAAAGTCCAAATATTTCTCTTTGTGAGAGTGTTTCATGGCCAGTTGACCATCATAGCCTACTGGGAAATGAAGTTTCTTTTTTTTTAACCTTTTTAATTTAAATTCAGTTAGCCAACATATAGTACATCATTAGTTTCAGATGTAGTGTTTATCAGTTGCGTATAACACCCAGTGTGAAGTTTCTCTTGATAACTTTTCCACACAAATCGGACATATAGGCTGCGGATGAGAGGGCTTACTTGGCAGCTGGATCCAAATTTGGGACAATCCTTATTAAACTGCTTAAATTAGGGAGATCCTGGAGTTTTTGGAGGGAGACTGTGTTTGTCTTGTGAGTCTCCTGATTTTCCAGCTTTAATCAAAATGTCCATTTTGATGGGAAAAGAAATATCTTAAAAATTAAATCTACTTGAATATGAAGTATTGAAGGGGCCAGCAGATCTTAGTGACTTCTGAAAACTGATTTTTTAAAAAAGCAAATTTGAGGTCTTCTGCATTCTTTTTTTTTTAAGATTTTATTTATTTATTTGAGAGAGAGAGAATGAGAGATAGAGAGCACGAGAAGGAAGAGGGTCAGAGGGAGAAGCAGACTCCCCACTGAGCGGGGAGTCCGATGCGGGACTCCATCCCGGGACTCTGGGATCATGACCTGAGCCGAAGGCAGTCGCTTAACCAACTGAGCCACCCAGGTGCCCTGAGGTCTTCTGCATTCTTAAGAGAACAGCACTCTGGAAACAAAGCCTTAAAGGCCTAACTTTCCCTTTAATGAATCAATTCAGTTCAACCACAGGCTTTATTCTTTTATTGACAAATATTTTCACCTAAAAACAAAAGGTAATAATTTATTCTGAAATAAATTATGAAATCCCACGAAGAATCAGATTTGGCTAATTTTTAATATTAAAAGCCAGTTGCAAGTAAATCAGTAAATAAACCAAGAAATAATAAAAATTATATTGTAATGTTTTTAAAAGAGTCCTTTTAGAAACACTGTGAAATACTTATGGATGAATGGTATAATAGATATGCTTCAGAATACTCTGGAAGTGAGGGAAGTGGGTGAGGTTATAGGCAAAACAAGACCCTAAGGGCTGATCATTGATGAATCTGGGCAGTGGGTGCACTGAAGTTCATTAAAGGACTCTTTCTACTTTTTTATTTTTTTTTTGAAGACTTTATTTGTCAGAAAGAGAGAGTACAAGCAAGGAGAGCGGCAGGCAGTGGGAGAAGCAGGCTCCCCACTGAGCAAGGAACCCAATGTGGGACGATCCCAGGAACCTGGGATCATGATCATGACCTGAGCTGTAGGCAGACGCTTAACCGACTGAGCCACCCAGGCGTCCCTCTCTCTACTTTTTTATATCTGAAATGTTCTAGAAGGAAAAAAGATTTTCTATAAAGAAGGAACAATTAGGGCAATTAACAAAATAGTTACATTCTCTTTAGGAACACCTGCTACTATGTAATAATAATAATAATAATAATAATAATAATAGCAACAGTCATGCAACTATTTTTGTAGAAAAAAGTGGAAAATTTTAAATAAGTTCAAATTAAAAAGAAAAACAGGTGTTGTACATGTATGGGCAAAACCCAAAAACCTCACTGATGAGCAAGGGTGGCAATCAAAGTAATAATCAGACTATGTGGGATGTTTCAACAGGAAGCAATCTAAACATTTACAACCTCTCTTTGACCCCCTAGAGCCTCTCTTGGTCTGGCTCCCTGCTATGGCAGGTGCCCACCAGCCAAACAGCTCTGCTAATGTTTCCACCTGTGCCTGAAGGAGTCGGCTGGTATGTGCACGTATGCGGGTTTGTCTCTGGGTGTAGACCTGCTGCGGTGTGTGTATATCAAGTAATGTGAGCAAGCTTGTGTGTGCACACTTGTCTGTGTGTGCAGGAGTGTTTGTATACCTGGGCGGTTTTTCTTTTTGTGATTGGTTGTGCTTGCACATTGCAAGGGGGGGGGTGTTGGAGCTGGTATACTTCTCTGCATAAGTGAGTACGTACATGAATGGGTATCTGTGTACCTGTGCCAGGATGTACATGTCTGTTTTGGTGAGTGTGCCTAATTTATGTGAAAGGGTTTAGATCAGTCAGCCTCGTGTGTTAGAGTATGTACATGTGTGTATATGTGAGCAGTTTTTGCTTGTCTGTTTTATTCTCCATGCAAATATATCTGAGGGGGGTTCTGTCTGTGTGTACATACATGTGTGTGTTTGTGTGTATGTATGCATGTGGCAGATTTCAAGTGCATGTGAGTATGGCATATGCAAGTGACTTTGAGTGTCATTGTGTGTAACAGTATTTGTATGTGATGATATAGGTATGCCACCGTGTACATGCCTGTGTTATAGAAGTTGGTCTGTTTATGTGGGAGGATTTGAATAATCAGGTAGATTGTATATATGAGTCTCTGTGTGAGTAGGTTTGCATATGTGTATCTATCTGTCAGGATTTGAGTGTTCATCTGTGTGTGTGCGTGTATGTGTGTGTGTGTTAGGGGAGTTATAATTGTGGGTTTATGAGCCATTACACGTGTGTGTGTCTGAGTGTGTGTATATGATCAGTTGTCAGCCCTCTCATACCTAACACCCTCTTTTATGTAACATATTTTGTAACACCCCTTTACTATATAGACATGAAGTTCTTAGGTAATATAATCTCTCTGCACATATGATTTCAAAAGAAAACCCATATAGTATTTCATACAATATGCATATTGTATTAACTCTAATACAAATTAATTAAAAGGAAGTGATTTATAAGGTAGTAATTTGTATTTTGATATGTGAATGTTTGGGCATGGCACTCCCCAGGAAATTCAAAAAGGTAGTTAGAGGCTTGTAACATCTTATGAGTAAATGTGGATTTGGAAGGGGAAAAATCAGAAACTGCCCCTTGCTCAAAGTGCAGGAAAATGACAGGCAAAGGCCTAGGGGTGAGATTTTCCGAAATAGTTAACAGCTCAAAGAAAGTGCTACCCCCAAACAAAGTGCAGTCCCCTCTGGACTTACTTGACAGCTATATTCCTGAGTAATTCAGGTTATATTAAACTAGAGGGAAATTTGTATTTATATGTGAAATAGAGTTGTTAGGTTCAAGGTTCAGTTCATTACAAACCCAAAGTCCTAGGGCATTCGGGACACATGTTGACTGTGTGAGACTGCCCCACACATCACTGGATGGCCAGCATCCTTGCCCTGGACCCCTCAATGTTAGAAGGACATCCCACACCCTAGCGTTGTGGCAACTAAAAATGCTCCTGCAGATTTCCAAAATGTCCCCTAGGGGGCACTAACGTCTTTATTGAAGACGATGCACTGGTTTAGACGGGGTATATACACTGTGCCTGCGGAAGAAGGCCCCAGAGACCATATGCAGTGTGTGCGCATGCGTGCGAGGCCATGTCCCTGTGCGTGAGCCGGTTGCTGTCCGTAGGTCTCCATAGCAGGAGCCTATGCGTGTGACCGTGTGTGTAGCTGCGTATCTTTCTGAGGGCGTCTGGGTACGCGCAGGTGTGTATGTGTTGTGTGCGTGTACTCACGCTTTTAGCCTGGGACGGGCCCAAGCTGTGGCTGCCAGTCGGCTCAGAAGAACCCTCTCCTCACTTGTAGAGTCGCTCCAGCTTTCCAGGCAACGCCAGGGTTTTGTTCATTTGCTGCTATTGTTTTGTGTTGTTTTGTTTCATTTTAGTGTGTGTGGTTTTTTTTTGTTTTGGTTTGGTTTGCTTTCACTGAGACTCTGGGCTACAAATTATCCACCTTCTGGATCTTAGTGTGTTTCCCTGTGTCTCCCTCTCCATCTTTTTTTCTGCTTCTCTCTGTCTCTATCTCTGCCTCTCTCCCAACCCGTCTCTTTATCTCTCTATTGTTCTCTCTTTCTTTCCTGGCATTATCCCTCTCCTATCTCTTTGTCTCTCTTTCTCCCTCCCCCTTCCCTCTCTCCCTTTGTCTCTGTCACTTTTCTCTCTTTCTCTCTCTCCCTCCTTCTCTGTCTCTCTGTCTCTGTCTCTACTTTTCTGTCTCTATTTCTCTCTCATACTCCGTTTCTATGTGTGTCTCTCTTTTTTTCACTCTTCTCCTTTTGGTCTCTATTTCTATCTCTTCCTGTTTGTGTGGAAGGTCGGCTCCCCTTTCTCTGTTTATTTCTCCCCTTCTCCCTCCTATGTCTCTGTCTCTCTCTCGCAAACCTCTCTCCTCTGTCACTGTTTGTGTGTCTCTCTGATTCTCTTTTATATTCAATCTCTCTCTGTCTCTAATGCTTTCCCCCTGCTTCCCCTCAAGGCTAAGGAGTATGTGTGTGCATGTGTGTACAAATTTACACACACCCAGCTGTCAGCTGGTCCACAGTTCTGTGGGAGCTTTCAGGCCTTGAGGGGGCTGAAAGGGGGCCCACCAACCCCACTTCTCCCAAGCCCCTGCCCTAGCACCTTCTCATGGCCTATTGGCACTGTGTCTGAGACTTCGGGGTACCATCAAAAAAGCTTGGCCGCAGGTGACTGTGGCAGGCCAGGTTGGAGCGAGTGGGGAAACAATACCGAGGGGTGACTTCCTGGGAGGGAGAGGGTAGAAAGGCTCCACTCAGCCCCGTGTCCCTCAATCTCAAGCCCATCCCAGCCCCAACAGTAGTTCTGAGCTTCTCCAGCTTGCTGCCTTCCCTCTGGGACCTACCATGTTACGTTATCACACTCCTCCCCCACTAGCCCCAGGCTTACACACACCAGGAACCCTCCTGTTCCCCTCCCCACAAGCTTGGCCTGTGCCCTCCCCCTCCTGTACTGCCCAGCCTGCCTTTCAGCAAATCCCACCTGGATGCCTCCAGGCAGCCCTCCCTGAGCCACCAGCCCCTTTAGTCCCTCAGCCAATTGATCTCACAGCCTTTGACTGAGGGCCTTCTGTGCTATGCACTGCTCTTCTAGAGGAGAATGTCTGAGTCTCTACTCCCTGCCCTTGTGGAGCTTTCATTCTAATAGGGAGAGGCAGGCAATAAACTGAATTTTAAGTAAATTATATAGTGCATTAGAAGAGATAAGTTCTACGAAGAAAAATAAAGCAGGGCAAGGGACACAGAGTGCTATTAGTTCTCACCTGAATTACTGCAGGAGCCTCCTATGTAGTCTCCCTACTTCCACCTTTGCCCCACCTGGTCTGTGCTCCCCACAGCAGCAAGGGGATCCTTTTCAACCCCAAGTCATATCACATCTTGCCTCTGCTCCCATGGCTCCCCTCTCACTCAGAGTAAAAGTCACAGTCCTCACCATGGCCTACATGATCTGGCCTCACCGCCCTTCTGACCTTACCTCCCACTGCTTTTTGATCACTCACTCCGTTCCCTGCACAGTAGCCTCTTTGCTCTTCCCCAAATACACCACGTGTGATCCCACCTCAGGGTCTTTGTGCTAGCTGTTCCCTCTGCCTGGACTTCTCTTCCCTCCAATAACCACATGGCTTACTCTCACCTCCTTTAAGTTTTTGCTTAGATGACACTGCCTCCGTGAAGCCTTCCCTGTCCGTTTCATCTAAAAGTATACCTCCCCCACCCCTAGCACTTCCTATCCCCTTTCCCTCCTTTACTTTTCTTTTTAGGAACTTATCATCATCTGACCTACTACTATTCTTCACCTATATATCTTCTTTATCATCTAGAATATCAGCTCCGTAAGAGCAGGGATCCTTTTCTATCTGGTTCACAGCTGTGTCCCCAGTGCCTGGCACACAGTAGATGCTCAATAAATCACTTTTCAATGAATGAATGCATACAAGCACACTCATATCTTTATATTCACAGTACTCCCTGCCCCACTTAAAATAAAAACCCAAGTCCTTATTATGGCCCACAGCCCTAAACAGTCTGGCTCCAGACACCTCTGTGACTTCACTTTCTACTACTGTCTCCCCTCCCCGCCCTTTTCCAACCACACTGGTCTTCCCACTCTTTCTTGAGCATGCTAACCACATTCCTAATCATGAATAAAAAACTCATTTAATGGGTGGCTACCAGCATTAACAAAAAATCATGAAATACAATAGAACTAACGGGGTACATTACACATAGGATCAGTACTGTTTTGTGAAACTTTTGGTTCAGTATGTGGGCACGTATGTGTATGTGTACCAGGTCATGATGTAAAATGTTTGGCTTACTATGGGTAGCAGTCAAAAAAGTTTGAAGAACATAACCTTAGGGCTTTGCAAAGGGGGAGAAGAGCTGCACCAACACCCCCGCCCCACAGACCCCCCCCCCAAGGGAGGAAACCGGTAACAGAGGACATCCAGAGAGGTGAAGCAGCCCCCTCCCCCAGCAAGGAGCGGGTAGGAGGAGGAGTGGGCCAGGGGCAGGCCTGACACCAGCTGGGGAGTAAGTGCGGAGACCACGTAGACCCACTAACACTGCCCTTTCTGTTTATTCCTCACCTTTCTTTCCATCCGTTTCTCACTGTCTCTTTTTCTTGTGTCTCTCTCTCCTCCTCCTCTCTTTCTCTCTCCGTCTCTATCTCTATCTTCCCTTTCCCTCTCTCCCTGTCTCTGGTTCTGTTTCTTCTTATCTCTTCTCATTCTCATTCCCCCATTTCCCTCTCAATTTGTATCTATTTATATCTTTGTCACCATTTTCGTTTTGTTCTCTCCTTTCTCACTCTGTCTCTGTGCCTCTGTCCGCGTTTTTCTCTCTGGCTCTGTCCTGCCGGCATCTCTCTGTCTCTCTCTGTCTGCGTCTCCCCCATTATCCCCATTTGCAGGTGCAGCCCAACAGGACAACTGATGGAGTCCCCCAGGGCCCATCGAATACCGGACTGGCTAATCCCATAGGGCTGGGAGCAGCCCCCGCCCCTCAGTATGGCCAACACTACCGGAGAGCCCGAAGAGGTGAGCGGCGCACTGTCCCCGCCATCGGCATCAGCTTACGTGAAGCTGGTACTGCTGGGACTGATCATGTGCGTAAGCCTAGCGGGCAACGCCATCTTGTCCCTGCTGGTGCTCAAGGAGCGTGCCCTGCACAAGGCTCCTTATTACTTTTTGCTGGACCTGTGCCTGGCCGACGGCATACGCTCTGCCGTCTGCTTCCCCTTTGTGCTGGCTTCTGTGCGCCATGGCTCCTCATGGACCTTCAGTGCGCTCAGCTGCAAGATTGTGGCCTTTATGGCCGTGCTCTTTTGCTTCCATGCGGCCTTCATGCTGTTCTGCATCAGCGTCACCCGCTACATGGCCATCGCCCACCACCGCTTCTATGCCAAGCGCATGACACTCTGGACATGTGCAGCTGTCATCTGCATGGCCTGGACCCTGTCTGTGGCCATGGCCTTCCCACCTGTCTTTGATGTGGGCACCTACAAGTTTATCCGCGAGGAGGACCAGTGCATCTTTGAGCATCGCTACTTCAAGGCCAATGACACGCTGGGCTTCATGCTTATGTTGGCTGTGCTCATGGCAGCTACACACGCTGTCTATGGCAAGCTGCTCCTCTTCGAGTATCGTCACCGCAAGATGAAGCCAGTGCAGATGGTGCCTGCCATCAGCCAGAACTGGACATTCCATGGCCCTGGGGCCACCGGCCAGGCTGCTGCCAACTGGATCGCTGGCTTTGGCCGTGGGCCCATGCCACCAACACTGCTGGGTATCAGGCAGAATGGGCACGCAGCCAGCCGGCGGCTGCTGGGCATGGACGAGGTCAAGGGTGAAAAGCAGCTGGGCCGTATGTTCTACGCGATCACACTGCTCTTCTTGCTCCTCTGGTCACCCTACATCGTGGCCTGCTACTGGCGAGTGTTTGTGAAAGCCTGTGCTGTGCCCCACCGTTACCTGGCCACCGCTGTTTGGATGAGCTTCGCCCAGGCTGCTGTCAACCCGATCGTCTGCTTCCTGCTCAACAAGGACCTCAAGAAGTGCCTGAGGACTCACGCCCCCTGCTGGGGCACAGGAGGTGCCCCGGCTCCCAGAGAACCCTACTGTGTCATGTGAAGCAAGCTGGTAGGCAGACAGGCAGGGAGAAGGTCATGGCTACCATGATGGGGCCAGCTGTAAGGGAAGGGTGGGCCCCATACAGGAGCCTTTCTTTCTGAGCTCCAGCCCTAGCCCCTTGAACCACCCGGAATCAAGGCACCTTTGCCAACACCTCCCCAGGGTTGGAGACTGGGGTGGGGGACTGGGAAAGAGGCATTTCTAATTCTGTGGGGCCTGTCTCCGCTGCCTCCTTCTCCACTTCTACAATCTCTCTCCTTTCCTCTCTCTCTCTTTCTTTCTCTCTCTTTCATCCTCTCTCTCTCTCTCAGAAGTGACAATTCAGAAAAAGAAACTAAGACTGAAAATGCAGGTTTTTCTACTAGCAGCTGAGGAGACAGGCTTTCTTGCTTTAATGTCTCTCCTTCTGACATAGTCCAGAAGTGGGAAATTTGTCCTGTAAAATAGACTTCCAGAGCTCTTATTGCCCCCTCTGCTCCCATGCACCCTCGCCTTCCGAGTTCTTTAGCAAGGGCTGGGTGTTTAGGGAGAAATTCATCTGCTGACAACTGGGACCAAAGGGGGTGCTGGGTCCCCAGGGAGCAGAGACGTTTAATTGCTATGTTGTGTGCAATGTTGTTTTAAGCTAACCCTGGTCCCAAGCCTGGTTTCCTCTCCCTCCCCACCATATCCAGACCTCCCAAGTGTTTCTTGAGCATCTGTTCAAGAAGCCAGGAGGGGAGGGAGAAGGACCCCTGGGATGGGCCCAGGCTAGGTGAAGAACGGGATGTGAGCTGCACGCCTCAAGCTGAAGAGACCCGAGCTTAGCTGCATTCTTTCGAGCTGCCCCCTGGATCCCCAGCCCCCAACTCTTCTTCCTGAGGATGGAAATCCACTCCAGCCCCACTAGGGCTGATGTGGGTGCCATACAGGCAGGAGCATTCCCCCAGGGAAGTGTAGGGAGAGAGCCAAACTCCCCAGAGTAACTGGATCCCAGCACCTGGGGTCAGAGCAGAACTCAACCCCAGAATTGTCTCCTGGGTTCACACTATTCTCCTGAGGATGAAAAGTTGGGGGGTGGCCTTGGTATAACACATAGTGGTTTAAGCTCCAAGGCACTGTGGACTTGAGTCCATTCCTATCTGACCTCTTTTTGTCCCCTTCAAGCCTCAGGGGCCTCAAGCCCCTCTTAGTAGCCCTTGGCCTTCTGGGCCCTCAGCCCCCAACTTCCTTCCCCTGAACAGCCCTTCTCCCCCTTCCTCCCTCCACCCAAAGTGGAGCAGACTGCAGCCAGATTCTCCAGGTGGGAGAGCGCAAGCCTCCCTCCCAGGGCAGAGTCCACTCTGGGCTCACATCACTGCCAGTTCTTATGGACTGGTGAGCCAAGCTGGCATTCCTTTGCCTGGCCTTGCCCGGATTCTTTGTTCCCCTCTTGTTTCCTGAGGGAGGGGGAGATCTGTATTTATCTACCCCCTTCCCCTTCCTGATAGAAGCCGTTGTCCTAAGCTCCCTCCCTACCCCCACGACAGCCCCGGAACTGGGGAAGCCTTGACCCAAGAGGAATGGGGAGGGCACTCTAGGCAGGAGAGACATGAATGAGCCTGGCTGTGGAGTGGTCCTGGAAAGGCAGGCCAGAGTGGCTGAGAGGCTGGGGTGGAGGGTACCTGTTCTCTCAGTAATAGTGATGGGGGTGCCTTTCCCAGGGAATGGGGTGGGGGGAACCACAGGGGTGGGAGTAGGTAGGGTACATTCTGGAGGGTTTTCCTCCATTTCTTTTTTCTAACTGCCTGGATTCACCATTGGATTTTGTAAATGGAAAACTGAAAAGAACAATGCTATATTGGATGTTTTCTCTTTCTGACTCTGTGTGTGTGTGTGTGTGTGTGTGTGTGTGTGTGTGTGTGTGTCCTGTCTGCATGACCACATGTGGGGAGATATGGTCAAGTGGGACTGTGTCTGTTTGACTTTGTGTGGGGAGGCACCACTGCCTGGTGCACACACGTGAGCAAATGCCTGTATGTGGAGACATATGGCGCACACACACACGTACATATGTATGCACCTAATTGAAAGGAGACAAACTAGAGTTATGTGCCTGCAGTAGGAAGTAGAGTGGTCGGAGAAAAGAATTTTAAAACCATACGTATGTATGCAGCAAGAGGGTAGACTCCCATCTCCTAAAAATCTTCTTCCTTTGACCCAGGCTCTCAACATGGGGGGACAGGATACTTGAGAACCCCATCTCTTCCCAAAGCCTGGAGCCCCTGGGTACCATTCCAACTCCTGTATCACTCTCCTCTCCAAAATGCAAACAAGGTGTTCCTGAAAGTGGACCACTTTGGAGAATAGGGACAGGGAATTGGGGATCAAACCTGAATGGGGAGCTAACGGGGCTAGAAATTGCCCCCTACAAAGTAATGGCTTCTGGAGGGGCTGGTCAGTCGGGGATGGGAGCCCTTCTGAAGAGTCCACTGTATACCGCTGGGACTTTGGTAAGCTTTGACTAAATTCAGAGGAGGGATGTTACAGGGTGGTTAAACCTAAGCCTGGGCGTCTACCCAGCTAGCCTGCTCCCTGGGCACTCAATTTACTATTTATTTACTTATTCTCTCAGGTGCACAGAATTGAGTTGACCATACTCCTCAGTTCTTGGCACACTACATCATCGTTGGCCCATGCGAGTCCCTTTTATTCTTTGTTTTTTTTTTGTTTCTTCCCCTTCATCACCCATCCCTGATCCAATACCCCCTCCCACATAGGCACCCACTCTCGTGTATTTAATGTATGTCCTTCCAATTCACCGTTCATGTGTTTATTTACATATATGTGTATCTGTGAAAAATATATGGTATTGTTATGTGTTTTGATTTACATAAACAGTATTGTACTATAAATCTTGTTCTGTTTCTTTTTTCACTCAACATTCTGTTTTTGAGAGATTCAGCCTTGTTGCTGTACGTAGATCTAATTCATTCTAGTGGTCCATCTTCTACATATATCACATTTTTCTTATCCATTCCCCTGGTGATGGGTCTCTAGGTTGCCTCCAATTTCCTGCTGCCACAGAAAGGCTGCAATGGGCAGTTTCCTACATGTCTTAAGGATGCCTAATTTAGAGGAGAGAAAACTGAAACTCAGAGGCAGTGATTTGGTTAGGGCTACAAAGTGAGGAGCACACCCGTGATGTGAATCCCAGACCAAAGCCAGAACCCCACCACCATGCATCAGGAAAGACCATCAATCTGGCCCCCCAAAATCTAAAATACAATTAAAAACGGCATACACTGAGGAAAGGTTTGGAAGGAGGGCAAGTATCGAGTGGACGAAGAGATAGAAAACCCTAGAAAAATCTGGTGGACGAACGGAATCACAATCATTTTAATGACGCAGAGGAAGTTACTCTCGTGTGTGTGATTACTTCTAGAGTCATTTTGCAGAGATGCAAAACGCCACGTCAAACTCTGGCCCCAAATGAAAGGTCCTAGGTTTCTAAATTCCAGGCTCCTTTAGGGCAACCCTAGCCCCGGGGGCCACATCACGGTTCGCCACAGGGACAAACGCCGGGAAGAGGAGAAAGGGCAGATTTAAGAAGTGCGTAGTTGTTGAGGGGAGGGCAGAGAAGGGGGAAAACGACACTGAGGCTCTCCCAATTTTATTTGAGCACATCCTGCTCAAAGCCTGTGTTTGTTTTTTGTTTTGTTTTTTGGTCTTCAGAGCCACTGGTACTTTTCCCATTGGATAAAACGCTGGAAGGGTGAGGGAGAGGGGCTTTTTCCCCTCAGCTTTCCTTGCAGCCAATCGCCCTGCAGTGTCCCTCTCGTCGCTGGGGGAGCCAGCCCGATGATTGGCGGGTCCGAGAGGAGCCAATCGGAAAGCGATGAGGTGTGGTGTTGGCAAGCAGATTGCGTGAGAGCGGGCAGAGGTCGAGGGAGTGCGAGCGCCTCGGCGGAGGCTGGCAGCCAATGGAGAGACAGAACGGGCCCTTTGCGTCAGGGAGGGGGCGGGTCCTGGACGCTTGGCGCGGAGGGAGTAGGGCAGGCGCTGTGGGAGGGAACGCCAGAGCGAGGCTGTGAGGAGAGCTGGTCGGGTGAGGTGCTGCGGCTCAGCTTCAGGTGTGAGAAGCAGCGGCGGCCTGGCTGAGAGTGAAGGGGCGAGTGCGAGCCCCTGACCTGTGAGCGCGGTCACCATGGACCGCCAGGATGAGGGGCCTCCGGCCAAGGCCCGCCGCCTGAGTAGCTCAGAGCCCTCTCAGCACGACCAGCTGCCACCGCCGCCTCCGCCGCCTCCGCCGCCGCTCCTGCGACTGCCCCTACCTCCACCCGAGCAGCGCCCGAGGCTCCGGGAGGAAACCGAGGCGGCACAGGTGCTGGCTGACATGAGGGGGGTGGGACTGGGCCCCGCTCTGCCCCCGCCGCCGCCCTATGTCATTCTGGAGGAGGGGGG
Source organism: Callorhinus ursinus (assembly GCF_003265705.2). NCBI lineage: Eukaryota > Metazoa > Chordata > Mammalia > Carnivora > Otariidae > Callorhinus > Callorhinus ursinus. The sequence continues at coordinate 48,077 of NW_027397165.1, forward strand.
GATCCGTGCGTACTTCACCCTGGGTGCTGGGAGTCCCGGCTGGGAGCCTGCGATGGAGTCAGGGTATGGGGGGGCGCCCCCTCCCACGGAGGGCCTAGAAACCTTCTCTCCTTCGGAGGCTTCTGGGGGAAGTCTGGAAATTGACTTTCAGGTTATAGAGCCCAGCAGTTTTGCCGGAGAGAAGGCCCTAGAAACCTGTAGCGCAGGGGAGTGGGGGTACCAGAGGTTAGCCGGCCCGAGGGGGAAGGAAGAGGCTATCATCATAGTGGAAGATGACGACGAGGATGAAAAGGAGAGTGTGAGGAAGAGGAGGAGGAGGAGGAAGAGGAAGCAGAGGAAGATGAAGAAGGAAAGCAAGGAGAGGAATGCCGAGAAGATAGAGTGCATCCTGCAGGCACTGGAAAACATTCAACTGGACCTGGAGGCAGTGAACATCAAGGCAGGCAAGGCCTTCCTCCGTCTGAAGCGCAAGTTCATCCAGATGCGAAGACCCTTCCTGGAGCGCAGAGACCTCATCATCCAGCATATCCCAGGCTTCTGGGTCAAAGCAGTATCCTTGTCATCTATATTCATGGGCTAGGAGCCCATGACAAAATGGGGGGGGAGGTGGAGGGGGAAGGGTGTGGGGGTGGACCCTTATTGGAAAAATGACTGGGTTTGGTGGAGGAGGAATGGAAGGAGAGGGGCAAAACATCAGAGAAGCTGGACTAGATAGAGATGGTGAAGGGGGGAGAGGGGCACACAGCATAAAACCTGGGCCACAGATGGGGAAGAGGGGAGAGGAGGAACATAATATTAAAAAAATGGATCACAGGCAGTGAAATGGGGAGGGTAACAGAGGGGCACACAGCAGAAAAATTAGACCAGAGATGGTGAAAGGAGGAGGGAAGGGACACACAGAAGATGAACTGACTCAGATATGGTGAAGAGGGAGGAGAAGGTCACATAGCAGAGAAATTGCCCAGAAACGGTGCCTAAGTCACACCTGGCTCTGCAAGGCTAGGTCTCTGCTTAGATACTAGGGAAACCCCAATCCTGGCTGGAGAGAAGGGGGGTAGAAAGGGGCTCCAGCCCCTAAAGGGTCAGGCAAAGGAGTACCTAGAATTGGGGATCAAGGAGTTAAATGGAGGAAATAGAGTAAGAAGAATCTCATTCACTATTGGTGGAAAGCGTATCTCTGGGGAACATACATACATATATGCAACATGTTAGGAACACAGGGGCTTAACTTCTTGGGGGAATTACATGGATATAGACCATTGCCACTCTCCTACAAAGTATCACATGATCACAGGCTGTCAGCACTCAGGCACACAGTATTTTGTGGCCACAGGTCCTCAGTATGCAGACACAGCATCACTTGGACACAGACCCTCAGACCCAGATACACAGTATGTGGACCCAGACCTGTAACACCCAAATAACATCATGTGACTCCAGGCCCTCAGCAACCAGATACAACATCACTAGGGCATGGACCTTTAGCCCCCAGACACACAATGTCTTCTGAATACAAACTCTCAGCACCCAGGGACTCAACATCACAGAGACATAGACCCTTAGCACCCAGACACACAGCAAATATGAACCAAGGCAAGGCAACCTAATACAGAGGTTTGACATTACATAAACACAGGCTCACCACATAGTATCATGGGAAGAAAAGTCTCCTTGCTCCACACACATCACATAAACACAGAGGGAATTCTGCTCCAGCCTCTCTTTTGCTCTGCCCTGCCTGGCCTTCCCTCCCTCCTTCTCTCATTGAACAGTCACTCCTTGACCTAAACTGCTCCCTCCATCAGTTCCTCAACCACCCCAAAATTTCAATCTTGATCAACCGACGCGATGAAGACATTTTCCGCTACTTGACCAACCTGCAGGTCAGGCCAAAGATACATTTTTTACTAGGATTGGGCAAAGGATCTGGCCCTTGGAGGTGAGGTGGGTGGGGTGGGAGGGGCCTTGGTGTGGTGGGAATTCCAACGTTAACCTCTACCCTGAGCAGGTACAAGATCTCAGACATATCTCCATGGGCTACAAGATGAAGCTGTACTTCCAGACAAACCCCTACTTCACAAATATGGTGATTGTCAAGGAGTTCCAGCGCAACCGCTCCGGTAAGAGGCAGTCCTAGGGAAAATCCACACCCCCACCCCATCTGTCCTTGTCCGCTGCCCTCTCCATAGCCTCCTTTCCCCCCAGGCCGGCTGGTGTCTCACTCCACTCCAATCCGCTGGCACCGGGGCCAGGAACCCCAGGCCCGTAGGCACAGGAACCAGGACACCAACCACAGTTTCTTCAGCTGGTTCTCAAACCACAGCCTCCCAGAGGCTGACAGGATTGCTGAGGTGGGGCCCCTCCTGGCATTGCCAGAGAAAGCCTTGCTAGGCTTGCCTCTGGATGCTTGGGGAATTGGGAGTAGGCTCTGGGGCTTATACTCATAACTCTGTTCCCCTTCCCCCCACCCACCCTCTCTTTCAACAGATTATCAAAAATGACCTGTGGGTTAACCCTCTGCGCTACTACATGATGGGAGAAGGGGGCTACAGGGCAAACAGAAAGAAGCAAGAAAAGGAAGAAAGGTGATGGGGGTTTGGTGGCTGAGAGGTGGTTTGTTAGGGATGGGACAAAGATTAGGCTAATGTCACACAGGATTTATAGAGCAAAAGGGATCTTTGACAGAATCTAGTCCAATATGTTTTACAAATGGGGAATGATGCCCATAAATGGGGTGTGATTGGCCTGAGGTCATGTAGTCAGGAGCAGAAATGGGACTTTCCCCACCCTAACCTCATCCCTGGGATTCCTTGTAGCCTGCTGGCTCCCCAGTTACTATCTTTCAGTGTCTGCCTTGCCTACCACCAACCCTATACTCAACCTCAGCCTTCTCCACAGTAAAAACAGGGACAAGTGTGAGGTGGTGATCCTGGAAGACTCTGATGACTATCATGTAATGGAAGACATTATCAGCGAGATCTCAGACAGCGATGGTATCACCGACAATGAGACCATTCATGATGTCAAGATCTCTGACTTCATGGAGACCACCGACTGCTTTGAGACCACCGACAATGAGATAACTGACATTAGCGAGAGCCTCTGTGACAGTGAGAGCCCTGACCACAATGAGAGCCCTGACAATGAGACCACCGACAACAATGAGAGCCCTGATGACAACGAGACCACTGATAATAATGAGAGCTCTGATGACAACGAGACCACCGACAACAATGAGAGTGCCGATGACAACAACGAGAATCCTGATGACAACAATGAGAACCCTGATGAAAACAGCGAGAACCCTGAGGACAACACTGATGACAATGAAGAGAACCCTGAGGACAATGAAGAGAATACTGATGACGATGAGAACCCTGATGGTGACGAGAACCCTGATGGTGATGATGAGAACCCCAAAGGTGGCAACCATGGCAGCAATGGCAACAACCAGGATAGCAGCGACAGTGACAACGAAGGAGACAATGAGGGCAGTGATGATGAAGATAATGACGGCAATGAAGGCGACAACGAAGGCAGTGATGATGATGGCAATGAAGGTGACAATGAAGGCAGCGATGATGATGACAGAGACATCGAAGATTACAAGAATGACATTGATGACCCTGACAAGGATCAGGATAACAGCAACAACCAGGACGACTATGAGGATGAAGTAGAGAACATCTCTGAAGAAGAATCATCAGTGGAGGAGGAAGAAGAGGGCAGTGAGGAAGGTGAGCCTAGAGCCCCTCTTGTCTTCCCTCCTTTTCTCTTCTCAGAAAAGCTGGCCAGGGTCAAGGCATCAAGGCATGAATACAGTCTGCTCTTGTGGAGAAAAGCATTTTGTGCAACTTTTTAAACAAAGCAAGGCCAAGGAACCTTTAACTTACAAACATAGCAGAACCAAAGAAACAGATTCCAGTTCTAGGTGGTGGGTAGATAGGTTGTAACAGAGCAAAAGACACAGGAAGAGTGAAGAGATAGGAGAAGGTGGGTAGAAAACTGAGGACAGGTTCACACACAGAAAGAGGGGGGAAGTGACAAACATTATAATAAAGCATACTCTGTACCCCGACAAGGGCTGCAGGGAACTCTCAGGCTTATTTGTCTTTTGGGAGGATCCTTCACTAGTCCTGAAAGCTGCTTCTCACAAAAACAGTCAGTAGTCAGTTATGTTGGGGACATACTGCATACATTAATATTCTCAGGTAGAATCACATGTACATTAGCCCCTTAAAGGCTCTGAAAAGTCCTGCTGTAAGAAACCCATTTAAACATTGTGGAACCCAGCATTTCCCAAACTTCTTGACCACAGAAGCTATTGTTTACTGTTCACCAAAGCATGCATTTTAGAAAATGCTGAGAAAGGTTTGCATGTGGGGGTTTGAGGGAGAAGGCAGTATTTAAGATGACTTCCAGGTTTGGTCTGGCCTGGATGACTGGCAAACAGAGGTGCCATTTCTTAGGATGGAGAATGACATGGCGGCAGGATTGATGAGATGCAGGGAGGAACATGGGGTTGGAAAGGCTTGTTGGACATAAGGTACAGGTAGCCCAGGCAGGTGATTGGTTATATGTCTGGGAAGTCAGAAGATGTAAATAAAGGGGGTAACAAGCCAGAGCAGAATCCTAGCCCTGGATTCTGGGACCAGTTAGCATTAATGAAGTGTTTACTATGTGCCAGGCACTATTCTAAGTGATTTACTTATTTTATTAATTCATTTCATCCTCACAGCAACTCTTAAGAGGTAGGTGCTATTATGGATGAGGAAACTGAGGCTCTGAGAGGGTAGAATTAGGAAGAGAACTGAGTCCTGGAACGTTCTCAGAAGGAGGGGATTGTCAGCAGTATCCAGTGCTGCTGTGAAAGGTCAGGTAAAATGAGGACTGAGATGTATCCATTGGATTTAGGGCTGTGACCTTGGCAAGAGTAGTTTCAATATATTAGTGGGGGCAGAGCCAGACCCACAGTGGAATAGGAGGCAATGAGCAAGGGGCAAGACAGTAGAGTCAAACCTTAGCTAGGAAGGTATTGGTAGAGGGTGGGCAAGGGAGATGTTTGAGCCTGACTGTGGGCAGGCAGACCTTGGAGAGGCAGGCCCCTGGGGGAGGTAGAAGGGGCTGGAAGACCAACCACTCCTGGGGGTTTTGGCCATGGGGTCTCTGGCAAATTTCCATTGAGGGCAGGGGCAAGGAAGGAGACATTGAATGAGTGAGTAAATTCAATGTGGACATATATTCAGTTAGAGTAGGGAAACAGGGAGTTGCCACCGGATGGCATCTTTCAGAGAAGGGGAGGAAGAGCTATCTGCCCAGCCCTAGGGTAGGAGTGGGGGTGGGGAGTTGGGCTAAAGAAGACAGACTGGGCCTGTTTGGATCAGACTGGAGAAGGAGCAGGGGAGCTGCCTTGGAATGAACAGGTTTATTCAGCTGAGGTCAGAGCTCAGGAAGACACACACATTGACATTACACAGGGAGAAAAAGCGACTTTCAGAGATGTATTAATTTTGATAGGCCAGAGGCAGGGAGCCTACCCTGCTTTCCTGCTTCCCTTCCACTCCTCCCTCACTCCAGGCTTGCTTGAGTGTACACACACACACATACACACACCAAGCAGAGGTGCTTAGCAAGTGTTCCAGGCCCCCAAAACCCTGGCTATGGGCTGTGTTCCCTGTTAAGAGTGCTATCCTCTAGCTTCTAGAACTGTGAGAAGAGAAATTTCTATTGTTTAAACAAACAACAAAAAAAGAATGACATCTACCTGTTCATCTAATCACCCTCCGGTTTTCCCCTCCTTGCCTCTCTCCCTCTTTGCAGACAGTGAACAAGAAGGCGAGGAGAGCGATAACGAGGAAGGAAGCGATAACGAGGAAGGAAGCGACGAGGAAGGGATCGAAGAAGACTCAGAAGGAGGGGAAGACTCTGAAGATTCCGACATGGAGGAGGTGCTTCAGGTCCAAAATGCTTGGGCCAACCCGGGGAAGAGGGGCAAAACTGGATAAACATTTTACCCTTGCAGGGGCTGCCTCTCTGTATCCCTCTCCCCCTGCCCCATTTGCCCTCCCCCTCAGCTAGGGCCGTGCGGCCCCACATTGCACTTCTGGGGGGTGACCGACTTCGTACACGGGTTTAAAGTTTATTTTTATGGTTTAGTAATTGCAGAGTTCTTATTTTGGGGGGAGGGAAAGGGGGATTCCCCCTTCCTTTTGGCCCTCCTCCCCTGCAGGCTTCTGTGTGCTGCTAAACGTATTTATTGTGATGCCTTGGTCAGGGCCCCTCTATCCCCCTCCTCGTGCTGTGTGGAGTGGACACCCTTGATCCCGAAGCGGGGAGGGCCGCTGTGGCCTTGGGGGGCTCTGCTGCCACCCTGTTCTCTCAAGCCTCTCTTTCCCTCCATCCCTCGCCCCCCCCCCCAACGCTGTGCCCGCTAGCCCGCCTTGGTGTCTATGCAAGGCCGCTTGTCATTGCGGTATTCCTACCCCCCCTCCCCCAGAAGCCCCTCCTTGTTCCTTGTGAACCTTGGTAATCCTAATAAAATTCTGAGCAAATTCAAAGTGCTGCTTCTAGTCTTTTGTCCCGCTTGGCGAGCCATCCCCAGGAGCCAGTCTCTCGTCCACAGACCCTCAAATCGCCGCCTCCTCTATGCACTGGTCTGCAAGATGGTGGTGTGTGGGTGGCGGGGGGGATGTTTGGCTTTCTCCGGGAGAGCTCTGCAGGCCGCAGAGGTGTTGCGTCAGACCAATGCGGACCATCCTGGCCAATGGCAGGGCGAGGCTGAGAAAGCCCCACCCCCTACCCGCGGCAGCAATGGACCCCGGCAGGTAGCAAACAGCTTCCCACGCCTTCCCCTCTTGCGCAGGCGCACAGGAACGCCCTGCGCCCTAGAATATGCATTTGTTCAGTGATTCATCTTTTTATTTATCGTGCGTCAAACCTTTCCTCAGGCCTAGTGTGAGCTGGGCCTGGGGAGCCATTGGAATCCATTTTTCTCATTTGCATGTAGTTTTTAAAAAATGATAATCTGTCAAGACATTACATCCTAATAATGCAGGAATGCTCTCCCGTTTTAGAGGGTGCAGGATTCCTGGAACTGGGCCTGGAAGAGAAGGCAAGAAAAGATGGCTCGAGCCAAAGAGTGCATAGAGAGAAGGGGAAAGCAAAGGGAAATTACTAGGTAGCTGTGTGATGGGGTGGAGGAGGGGTTGGGAGTTGGGTGTCTGAAAGGCAGACCTTGAGAAGGCTGAGTTGTTTTAGATTTTGGATAGAGTAACTTTATTTTGGCGGACACCAGAAATACCTCCAGATTCTTTGTGGCTCATAATGATAACTTATACAAATATCCAGGTTGGTCTTCTGCAATATACCTCCAGAATTTTCCATCCAACGCCCATGTTTTAATGGAAAGCTTCAGATACAGTCAGATTTCAGTTTCAAAGAATGCCCTCTGCTGGATGCCAGGAGAATGGATTGGAGGGAGGGAGAGCAGTGAGGAAATTGATGCTATTCCTCAGGTGAGAGTGGTGTAATGGGCGGATATGGGAGGTTTTTTAAGTGCATTTTTTATTTTAAAAGTTTAAGATTTATAGAATTATTGCGAAGATAATACAGAGAGTACCCATATACCCCACAGCGAGTTTCCTCCATTGTTAACATCTTGCGTTAGCATGGTACATTTGTCACAATTAATGAACCAATATCAATACATTATTATTAAGTAAAGTCCATACTTTATTCAGATTGCCTTAGTTTTTAAGGTAATTTTTCTGTTACAGGATGCCATCCAGAATAGCATAATACATTTAGTTGTCATGTCCTCACAGGCTTCTCTTTGCTGTGACTGACTATTTCTCAGACTTTCCTGGTTTTTGATAACCTAGAGTCATCAACATTTGAGCAATAATGGTCAGGTATTTGGTAGAAGGTCCCTCAATTGGGATTTGTCTGATGTGTTTTCTCATGATTAGATTAGGGTTATGGGTTTGGGGAAGGAAGATCACAGAAGGAAAATGCCATCCTCATCATATCAAGGGTACATACTATCAATATGTCTTATCACTGTTGATGTTAACTCTGATCACCTGGCTGAGGTAGTAGTGTATGTCAGGCTTCTCCACTGTAAAGTTACTCCTCCTCCCTGCCCCAGCCCCCTTTCCATACCATACTCTTTGGAAGGAAGCCACTAAGTGTAGCCCATGCTTAGGGAGTGGGGAGTTAAGCTCCATCTCCTTGAGGGGGAAGTATCTACATAAATTAATTGGAATTCTCCTGCACGAGAAACCTGTCTGTTCTGTGAGAGCTTTTTAGATGCTGGAATCAATAGGCTTTAGATATGGGAAAAGAGGGGATCCCGAGAGGAGTCAGGGATGACTGCCAGGTTCTTGTGGGACCTTTGGCAAGGCCCCTTCCCTCCCTGGGCCAACTCTATGAAATAGTTGGAACACCAGATCTTTGACCTACTCCATGATTCTGATAAATGTTTTTTGGGGGGGAGAGCATGATGGCTTTGATTCCTCTGGTTCTGACTTGGGACTGCACTGTCAGAGGTGGGTAGAGGAGACTCTAGCCTGGCCAGAGCTGAGAGTTCAGGATCCTGAGTCAAAGGCATCTTGTGTGGAGGGAAGAGATACCTACATGCATAATCAGGAGCTAGTCCCAATGACCAGGGGGTGAAGTAGAGGGGAAAACCCCAGAGGCAAAAGGCCTGGAGTGGGCCAGGGGAAGAGGTCAGCCTAGTGAAAGGATCCCAGCCAGTCTGAGAGAAAGACGGCTTGGGTATCCTTCCCTCAGTGTGCTCTGCCTCACAGTGTGATTCCATCACCCTCGCTAGAGGGCCTGAGTTTTCCCATCTGCAAACTTAGGTTAATCTTCCTGGGGGATCAGCCCTGGAGGAGCAACCTGCCTAGGATCCCAAGATGGAGATGAGCCTTGAAGCAGACCTCTGAAGCCTGGCCCTCATCATGCCTTCCCTGATTCTTCTCTGCTCCCCTAATCAAATCCCCAGCCCTTCATCCTGGCATTTGAGGCTCCTTTTCACTCACCTTGTCAGAGAAGGCATCTGGCTTCAGGGACACTGTTAGGAGCCAATTTTGGGATTCTAATATATTTGGCTAGGGTGCTCATGTTTTGGGTCGAGGCATGGGAGGAAAAGATGTTCTTTGCCTAGAGTGACATCTTTTTCCTGTGTCCTCACTCCTCAATGTGTGGTGTGGTTTCAGGTCCTGCCCAGTCTGGCCCTCCAAAACCGAGGGCTGTTCTTGAGGGTCTTTAAGGTCACAACCAAGTGCAAAATATAGTCTTTGCTGAAGACCAAAGAAGACGGCCCCCTCTTTGCTGGGACCCTAAACAGAAACCAGAAGGAGAGCCAGGTGGGGTGGGGGATGAGGAGTCAAGAGCCTGCTGTGCCCCAGGGTCTGTTCCCATGCTGAAGCTACTTGTCTTTGTATCCTTCACAGCTTACCCCGCTCCTCTGCAGCAGAGGGCCCTGCACATGGGGATGAGGTTCTCAGGGACCAGGTTCTCCTGGGACCAAACTTTCAAAGTTCCACACGCTTCTGTGAACAAAAGCAGATTGTCAGGGACAAAACCAGATTCAGGAATATCCCTCCTTCTCAGGTGACCAAGAGTGCCAGCACTGGCTCCCTTGGTTGAGGAGGAATCCTATTCATTCAGGAAACATTTATTGAACACCTACTGTGTGTCTGACACTAAACTGGGTGATAAGGATACAATAAAGAAACATGATAAACCAGGTCTGTCTTCCTTCCCAGAGTTTGACAATTTGTGCCACAGACCTGTTTGGTGATCTGGTGAAGCCTATGGACCCTTCCTCAGAAAACAATTTCTTTTAAATACATAAAATAAAGTACCTAGAGTTACAAAAGAAACTGATTATATTGAAATATAGTTATTAAAATATGGAAAAAGCAGATATGTGCTATGGTAGTGTATGTGCTCCTCACTAATCCCTTAGATCATAAGATCTAGTGGAGGGTCTAATGACTATCATGATATTAAAATAGAGATGAGATTACATGATATTTCAACAGATCTATAACATCTATAATGTGATATGAAAATCTCTGTGATTTCTATTGGTGACAGAACCACAGATACTACTACTATGTTACATTCTTTACTGAAAAAATGCTAAATGTCAATTAAAGATGTATATTTTTTCCCATCCAAATGCAGGGGCCCCTCCAAACCCTGTCCCCAGACCAGACTGGAGGTCCATCGACCCAATTAAGAACCCCTGATAATAGAAATGTTCTTCCCGTCTCTCCTTCCTTCTTGAATAGCTTTCCTTTGGAGGACAGAACTTGGGTTTTATTCAGGGTCTTATTGCTGTGTAACCTCAAGCCAATCAGTTTGCTTCTCTGGGCCACATAGTTTTCTCAGTCTGAAACAATGAGAAAGGCAAGAAATTAAAAGGGGAGACCTTAACTATATATGTTCCAGGCAATTAATTTGTGTACTCTCAATCCTCACAAAGGCATTGTCAGGAAGGATTTTTAAAAATTATCTTCCCATTTCACAGATGGTTAAACTGAGGCTCCTAGCGAGGTTGTCACTTGACCAATGTCTTAGCGGCAGGGGCTGATGTGTGACTGGCCAGACCCCCATAACCACCTCATCCTCCATGGGTGAAATTAGGAACTACGCTCATTTTGAGCAAAAGAAACCTGACTCAGAAATCCCTGCAGGCGGGGGGTAGGGTCGTGTCTCTTAGAGCGTTGGCTTACGCAAGGTGGCTTACGGAGAGTAAGACGTCAAGAAGCCGGGCATTTACAATTGTTCAGTGACTCCCGCCCAGTCTACTTTGGGCTTCGCGTCTGCGTGTTCCCAACTAATTCCCAAAGGCCTGTCAAATGGCCTGGCAAAAGGCAACGACAAGTCCTCCTCTCCTGGCCAATCCTGTGAAAGGGTGGGCTTGGCTCATAAACCAATCAAAGACCCCCAGGGGGGCGGAGTTTTCTTCGACCTGGATCCCGGCCTGGGGGGTAAAACTAAAGTGTTTCCATCTCCAGCCAATCCCAGAGAAGGCAGGAGGGCACTCCTCCAATGGGAGCCCGAGAGCGGTCAGTAGCTGTGGAGGCCTGCTAACCCGCTAGCTCTCCAGCCGGCTGGAGGGACGCGTCCAGTGCGTTCACTAGGTCCAGCCGCCGGCCCCTCGAATCTGCTCGCGCTCGGCAGCGGCGGCGCGGAGGGCAGGAGGTGTCTGGTGAGACGCTGTAAAGACGGGGGTGGGGGGTGTGAGGGAAAGAGGCCGGGCTGGAGCGCATGAGGGGTGGGGCCTGGGCGAGCTTTTACCTGGGCGGCCTCTTAACCCTAGGTCAGCGGGTTGCGGAGGATCGTGCGGGTAGCAAAGGGAGGGCGAGTGCCCCTGCAGCCCCAGACAACAACCAGGTGAGTACCCTGCGGAGCCCATCACCCATGCCCACCCCTGTCTCTTGGGAAACGGTTCTGTGCAGGTCTGCAGCTCACGTGATCGTCTGCGTGCCTGTAAATCTCCATCTCTCTGCCGCTCTTCTCCCTCTCCTTCTCCATCTTTCCGTGTGTCTCAATATTTCTGCCTGTCTCCTTCTCTGAGACATACTAGACAGCCCAGACCTAGAAGGCTGAACCCTGACGCTACCAGTTAAAACTAGCCATGAGACCTTGAGCCATCTACATCACTTATGCCTCAGTTTCTTCATCTGTCAAATGGGAGTCTAATAATCTCCATCTGAGACAATACATGTGCATCACTTTGCCCAGTGCCTGGCCCCTAGAAAATTTTCAATAAATGATGACTGTCGTGACTGAAAAAAAAAATATGATCTCTCTTGGTCTTTGGCTTTGTTTTCTCCCTGCCTGTCTCTGACCCTACCCCCATTGATTCTTCTTTCTGAATGCTTCTTTTTCTGTTACTGTTTTTCATCTTTCTGTCTCTTTTCCATCTTTCTAAGCAGGTTAGAGGTACATTGTTTATAGCAATGAGTCTGGCCTGAGAGCATCTATGAGCTTAGTGTGGGGCCATGGACTGTTCTGTGGGTAAAAACAAACAAACAAACAAACAAACAAAAAAATGGAGCCTGACCTTGGCTGAGGAAAGAACCCTCTTTGTTCCCCACCCTACTGTGTTAAACAGGCAGAGACCACCAGGGTGGGGGGCAACTTAGATGAAACAGTGAACCAGGCCCTTTATCTTTTATTATGTTGGTTACTGCAAGAAGATCAGGATTCTCCTAGTTACATCTCCACACAGCCCTCTTTTCTGTCCCCATCCTGAAATCCTTTAACCAGGCCTTCTGGAACTCACTGTCAGTCACCAGCAAAAACTCCATTCTCACCTTGGCTTCTGAATAGTTCCTTGGTTTTCTTGCCATGCCTTAGTGGTTCTCATACCTATTGGACCCAACACTCCATTTTTATAATTTCTATTTTGAAATGTCCCTTTCACTATCCTGAAATGAAGTGCATAGATAATAGAATCTGTCTCCACACATAATTCCTCCCAAACCAATGTAATGTAATGTCCTAATTGTGATATAAGGGAGAAGTAAAGGAAGAGTAATTTCTAATAAAACAATTTGTATATCAACATGTAAAGGCTGGGATATAATTTCACTAGAAGACATAATGAATGGTCTTGCACGTAATGATCCTTGTATCTGGGAATGTGACACTTACATGTGTGTTGATTGCTGACTCAGAAACCATGGGTAGGGTGATGTGATTTTCCGAGTCATGAATAATTCTTCATAAAGTTTTAAACAAAACCAAGTGCAGAGGCACCTGGGTGGCTCAGTCGTTAAGTGTCTGCCTTCGGCTCGGGTCATGATCCCAGGGTCCTGGGATCGAGCCCCACATCGGGCTCCCTGCTCAGCAGGAAGCCTGCTTCTCCCTCTCCCTCTGCTTGTGTTCCCTCTCTCACTGTGTCTCTCTCTGTCAAATAAATAAATACAATCTTAAAAAAAAAAAAACAACAAGTGCAATCCTCCCTCAATTTATATGGTTCATTTGAATTTCTGGAAAAGTCAGTACATACTAAAATCCATGATCTGGCCCTCTTAACCTCTCTGACCTTCTCTCCTACCATTCGCCCCACTTGTTCCCTCTATTCTACCCACACTGCCCTCCTTTATGCTACTTGAACATATTAGGTACACTCCCACCTCAGGGGTTTGTACTGGGCCATCCCCTGGACCTGGAAGGTGTTTCCCCCCAAGATATACAAGGCTCATGCCCTCACTTCCTTCAGGCCTCTACCCAGATGTCACTTTCGCAGTGAGGCCTACCCTGACCATCCTGTTTAAAATCGCAGCTCTCCCCTAGCATATACCCCAATTTTTTCCATAGTGCTCCTCACCCTCTTCTATGATATATAATCTACACCTTTATTGTGTTTGTTATTTATTGTTTGATTCTCCTGCTGGATTGTAAGCTCCAGAAGGGCAGAGATTTTTGTCTTTTTTGTGCCTTGATGTATCCCTGCTACCTAAAACAGTGCTTAGCATAGAATAGGCTCTCAGTAAATGTTTGTTGAATGAATAAATGAATGAAATGAATGGGTTTTTCACTTACATTCTTGTCTGGTGGGTTGTTCTAAAGTTGTATGGAATGCAATATAATTCTTTGCTGTGTAGAGCTGTCTTGTGCCCTGCAGGATGCTGAGCACCCCTGGTCCATGGCTACTAAATGTCACCAGTTATCTCCAAATATTGTGATAATCAAAAATGCCCCCAAACATCCCTTGACTGTCTACCCCCCTGCTGAGAACCACTGCTTGAATAGAAATTGGCTTTCTCCTGAGCACGCTGCTCGCCAGGAGCCCCCTCAAACCCCTCTTGCCAGGAGGCCAAGACATGAAGGTAGGTGTCCTCACTCTAATTGACCTTCCCAGACACTTTCTCTCTCTCCTCCTCAAACCACCTTTTTTTTAGAATTAAAAAAATTTTTATTTTTAAATAATTTCAGATTTAAAAACCTCTAGAAATAGTACAAAGAATTCTCATATATCCTTCACTCAGACTCCTTAAATATTAATAAATTATGTAACTACAGTTCAATTATCAAAATTAGGGAGTTGACATTGATAAAATACTATTAATGAAAGTACAGAACTTACTCAGATTTCATCAGTTTTTCCACTAATATAAATTTTCTCTTCTGGGATCTAATTCAGGATCCCATATTGCATTTAGTGGTCATATCTCCTTAGACTCTTCCAATCTGGGACAGTTCTTTAGTCTTTCATGACTTTGATACTTTTGAAGAGTTCTGGCCAGCTATTTTATAGAATTTGGGTTTGTCTAATGTTTCCTTGTGATTATAGTTACGTTATGTAATTTTGGCAAGAAGACCACAGAAGAGATGTGTCTTCAGTGCTTTATATCAGAAGGCACATGATGTCAGTTGGTCCCAATACTGGTTTTGTTCATTTTGACTATTTGTTTAAAGTGGTGTCTGCCAGGTTTCTCCAGTATAGTTACTCTTTTTTCCTTTGTAATTAGTAAGTGATCTGTGGGGAGATACTTTAAGATTATGTAAATATCAACCACCTTGTTTTGGGGTTTTTTTGTTTGTTTGTTTTTTTAGAGAGGGAGTTGGGGAGGGGCAGAGAGAGGGAGAGAGAGAACTCTAAGCAGGCTCCACGCCCAGAGTGGAGCCCAACACAGGGCTCGATCTCACAACCCTGAGATCATGACCTGAGCTGAAATCAAGAGTCAGACGCTCAACCAGCTGAGGCACCCAGGCGCCCCACAACCACCTTGCTTTAAATTTCAAACCATCAGACTAGACCATTACCCACCCATCTGTGTTATAGTCATGGATAGACATATACACATACCTGCCCCCGTCATACTTCTTTCCTAGAATTTAGCTACTAGCTCACTGTCACTCTTTTAACACTACCCCAGTCCCACTTCTTGGTGATTTTAATATCCTCATAGGTGATCTTTCCAATGTTCTTGTCTCTCAGTTCTGTGATCTGCTTTCCTATAATGCTCTTGCCTTTCAACCCCACCTCAACCACCCCCTCCCAACAGTCTTACCCTTCTTCTTATCAGTACCTATGACTGCACCGCCTCCATAATCTGTTTCAGGCATCCTGCCGTCCAGCCAGTGCTTCTTATCCTTCTAGTCTACTCCCTCTAGCTCCCCAACTCCCAACGTTTTCACTACCCTTTACTTCCTCCGTGTTCCCATATCCTTCCTTTAATCAGCTTAGATTCCATGGTCCATCATGATAATCATTCCTTTGCATACATCCTCACTTCCTTGGCCCTCTACACTTGAGCATGTTTATAGAGCAAGACCCTAGCCCTGGTTAAATTCAACTCTGCCTGCCCCACTGCACTTCCCTAGGCCATTCACTCTCCTATGTTCCTAGCTGAACTGTTTTGTATCTTCTCTCTCCTCAAATCTCCTGATACCACTCCTTCCATCCTATGCTCAAGCTGCCTACTTGACTGAAGGATCAAAACCATCAGAAGAAAACCTGCATAGATTCCCATCACCACACCTAACCACCAAACAGCATCTGTATCTGCATACTCTGCCTTCTTCTCTGTTATTATGGATAAACTGGCCCTGCTGTCATCGAAATCCAGTCCCTCTACTTTGGAACTAGACCCCATCCTCTTTTACCTACTTGAAGACATTGCTTCAGCAGTGTCCCCCTCTCTAAAAGATCATTCCCATTAGCACACAGACATTCTGTTATTGTTCCCATCTTTTTGTTACAGCTTTATTGAGGTATATTTAACATCATAAAATTCAGCCTTTTAAAGGGTACTATTCAGTGTTTTTTTGTATATTCACAGAGTTGTGCAACCATCACTGCAATCAATTTTAGAACATTTATATCCCCACCAAGAAAAGAAGCTTCATACTCATTAGCAGTCCCTCCCCACACCTCCCCTCCCCTCAGTCATAGGTAACCACTATTCTACTTTCTGTCTCTATCTATTGATTTCTCTAGTCTAGACATTGTACATAAACGAGATCGTATAATACATTAGTCTTTATGACTGACTTCTTTCATTTAGCATAATGGTTTTGAGGTTCATCCATGTTGTTGATGTAGCATTCCTTTTTACTGCCAAATAATATTCCATTATATGGTTATGCCACATTTTGTGTATCCTATCCATTTGTCAGTTGATGGACATTTCAGTTTTTTCACATTTGATATTATGAATAATACTGCTCTGAACATTTGTGCACAAGTTTTTGCGTGGATGTGTGTTTTCTTTTCCCTTTGGTAGACACCTAGGAAGTGAGAATTGCTTGGTCCTATGGAAAATCTATGTTTAACTTTTTGAAGAACTGTTCGCAGAAGTGGCTGCACCATTTTAAATTCCCATCAGCAATGTATGAGGGTTTCAACTTCTCCATATCCTCCCTGACACTTTTTACTGTCTGTCTTTTTATTATAGCCATCCTAGTGAGTATGAAGGGGTACCTCATTGTGGTTTTGATTTGCATTTCCCTAAGAACTAAT
The DNA here is from genome assembly GCF_003265705.2 of Callorhinus ursinus. Lineage (NCBI taxonomy): Eukaryota > Metazoa > Chordata > Mammalia > Carnivora > Otariidae > Callorhinus > Callorhinus ursinus. The sequence continues at coordinate 64,569 of NW_027397165.1, forward strand.
AATGTTGAGCATCTTTTCATGTGTTTATTGGCTATTCGTGTATCTTCTTTGGAGAAATGTCTATTCAAATCCTTAGCCCTTTTAAAATTAGATTGTCTTATTGGTTTTTTTTTTTTAAAGATTTTATTTATTTATTTGACAGAGAGAGAGAGGCAGCGAGAGAGGGAACACAAGCAGGGGGAGTGGGAGAGGGAGAAGCAGGCTTCCCGCGGAGCAGGGAGCCCGATGCGGGGCTCGATCCCAGGACCCTGGGATCATGACCTGAGCCGAAGGCAGATGCCTAACGACTGAGCCACCCAGGCGCCCCTAGATTGTCTTATTGTTGAGTTGTAAGTGTCCTTTATATGTTTGGGACACAAGTCTCTTATCAGATATGTGAGTTGCATATATTTTCTCCCATTCTGTGGGTTGTCTTTTTACTTTCTTGATGATGTCCTTTGATGCACCAAAGTTTTTACTTTGAGGAAAGTCCAATTTATCGATTTTTTCCTCACTTGAGCATTTTGCGTCATATCCAAGAAAACATTCCCCAACCCAAGGTCTCAAAGGTTTCTTCCTGCTTTTTCTTCTAGGAATTGTATGGTTTTTAACTCTTATATTTAGTTTGGTGATTCACTGATCCTTTTTGAGTTCATTTTTGTGTATGGTGTGAGGCAAGGGTCCAAATTTCATTCTTCTGCCTGTGGATGGCTAGTTGTCCCAGTACCTTTTGTTGAAAAGAGTATTTTTACCCCTTTGAATTGTCTTGGCAACCCTTGTCAAAGATCAACTGACCATAAATCCTAAATGTAGAGGTTAATTTTCTGGATTCTCAATTCTACCTCATTGATCTGTAGGTCTGTCACTATGCCAGGCCACACCGTCTTGATTACTATAGTTATGTCGTAAATTTTGACATCAGGAAATGGGAGCCCTCCAACTTTGTTTTTCTTTTGCAAGACTGTTTGGACTATTCTAAGTCCCTTGCATTTCCATATGAATTTTAGGATCAGCTTGTCAATTTCTGCAGAAAAACAGCTGGGACTTTTATAGGGATTATATTGAATCTATATATCCATTTAGGAAGTATTACCTTTAACAATATTAAGACTTCCAATCCATAAACATGAGATGTCTTTCCATTTAGATCTTCTTTAGTTATTTTTCTTTTAAAAGATTTTATTTATTTATTTGATAGAGAGAGACAGATAGTGACAGAGATAGCGAGAGAGAGCACAAGCAGGGGGAGAGGCAAAGGGAGAAGGAGAAGCAGGCTCCCTGTGGAGCAGGGAACCCAACGTGGGGCTCCATCCCAGGACCCTGAGATCATGACCTGAGCCAAAGGCAGACACTTAACGACTGAGCCACCCAGGCGCCCCTAGATCTTCTTTAATTCTTTCAGAAGTGTTTTGTAGTTTTCAGTGTACAAGTCTTATACTTCTTTTGTTAAATTTATTCCTGGGTATTTTATTCTTTTTGCTACTATTATAAATGGAATTATTTTCCTAATTTCACTTCCAGAGTGTTCATTACTAGTGTATAGAAATACGTTTTTGTTTCTTGATCTTCTATCCTGTCACATTGCTGAACTTACTAGCTCAAATAGTTTTTTAGTGGATTCCTTAGATTTTCCTATACACAAGATTATGTTATCTGCAAATATAGTTTTACTTTTCTTTTCTAATCTGGATGCCTTTTCTTTCTTTTTCTTTTTCTTTTTTTTTTAAAGATTTTATTTATTTGAGAGAGAGAGAGAGAAAGCACAGAAAGAGAGTGAGAAGGAGAAGCAGACTCTCTGTTGAGCAGAGAGCCCAACATAGGGCTCGATCTCAGGACTCTGAGATCATGACCTGAGCCAAAGGCAGATGCTCAACCAACTGAGCCACCCAGGCGCCCCTTTTCTTTCTTTTTCGTAACTAATTGCCCTGACTAGATCTTCTAGTACAGTGTTGCCTAGAAGTGATGAGAGCAGACATTCTTGTCTTGTTCCTGATCTTAAGGGGAAGGTATTGAGTCTTTCTCCATTAACTGTGATGTTAGCTGTTGGTTTTATATAGGTACGCTTTATCAAGTTGAGGAAGTTCCCTCCTACTCCTAGTTCTCTGAGTCTTTTTGCCATGAATGGATGTTGGATTTTGTCAAATGCTTTTCTGCATCTATTGAGATGATTGTCTGGAATTTGTACTTTATTCTATTAATATAGCATATTACATTGATTAATTTTCGATGATAAACCAACTTTGCATTCCTGAAATAAATCCTCCTTGGTCATGTTATATAATACTTTCTATACGTTGGTGGACTTGGTTTGCTAGTATTTTGTTGAGGATTTTTACATCTGTATTCATACAGTATATTGGTCTACAGTTTTCTTGTGATGTCTTTGTCTGGTTTTGGTATCAGGGTAATACTGGCTGCATAGAATGAGCTGGGAAGTGTTTCCTCCCCTATTTTTGGAAGAGTTTGTGAAGGATTAATATATGCTTTTTGTATGTCATTTGTCTTTTCTGTTCCTTTGTTCTTCAGTTCCTCTCTTCTTTTGTGTTAAGTAGATATTTTCTACTTTAACTTTTTAATTTCCTTGTTAACTGTATATATTTTTAGTTAGATTTTTAATGGTTGCCCTGGGAATTCCAATTAACATCTTAACTGGAAACAATCTACTTTGAATTAATTCTAATTTCAATAGTAACTTCGTTCCAGTATGCCTCTGTTCCCCTTTCCTTCTTTGTAGTGTTATTATTATATGAATTACTTCTTACATTATAAGCCCATCAACACAGTTTTATTATTATTGCTTTATACAGTTGTCTTTTAAAACAGATAGGAGAATAAGAGTTACAAATAAAAATACTTTTTTTCATAATACCTATTTCAAGTTACCACCTAGTGTCCTTTAATTTAAGCCTGAAAGTAGTGTTTCTTGTAGGATAAGTCTGCTGGCAACAGATTCTTTCCGTTTTTGTTTATCTTAACTTCTCTTTCATGTTTGAAGAACCAGTTTAGCTAGATACAGAATTCTGAGTTGACATTCTTTTTCTGTAAATATTTTGAAGATGCCATCACACTATCTTCTGGCCTCCTTGGTTTCTGATGAGAAGTCAGCCGTTAACCTTATTGAAGGTCCCATATATGTGATAAGTCATTTTTCTCTTGCTGCAGTCAAGATTTTCTTTTTGTCTTTGCTTTCACCAGTTGCACTATGATGTGTCTAGGTATGGATCTCTTTGAGCTTATTCTACTTGCATTTACTTCTTAAGTGTACAGGTTAATATTTTTCATCACATTTGCAATATTTTGGCCCCTTCTCTTCCTCTGGCCCTTTTGGTACTCCCATTACACATATGTTGGTACTTTTGGTGGTGTCCTATAGGGTTGTGAAGCTCCATTTCTTTTTCTTGGTTCTTTTTTCTTTCTGCTCTTCAGAATGTATAATTTCTGTTGCCCTATCATCAACTTTACCCTTTCTCTCTTCTGCCAGCTCAAATCTGTTGTTGAGCCCCACTAAGTGAATTTATCATTTCAGTTATTATACTTTTCAACTCCAGATTTTCTGTTTGATTCTTTTTATGATTTCTATGTCTTCATTGATATTCTTTATTTGGTGAGACATTGTTCTCAAACCTTTCCTTAATTCTATAGATATACTTTCTTTTATTTCTTTGAAAATATTTATAGTAATAATTTAAAGTCTTTGTCTATTAAGTTCCGAACATGGACTCCCTCAGGGACAAGTTCTTTTGGCTGCTTTTTTTTTGTACATGTAACATACTTTGCTATTTCTTTGCATATCTCATAATTTTTTGTCAAAAACTGGGCATTATTTTAAAGTTTTTGTTTATATAATCTCTGCACCCAACATGGGGCTTGAATTCATGACCCCAAGATCAAGAGTCACATGCTCTTCTGACTGAGACAGCCAGGCACCCCCAAAAGTGGGCATTTTAGATACTCTATTCTAACAACTCTGGTATCAACTTCTTCTATCCTCAAGGTTTGTTTTTCTGGGATATGTAGGTGTATGTGTGGTATTTGTGTGTGTGTGTGTGTGTGGTTGTTGTATGTGTGTGTATATGTAGTTGTTGTTATTTTTCTCATTGCTGTTTATTTGTTCGGTGACTTTTCTCAACTAATTCTGTGGATTCTGTATTCCTTGTACTATGTGGCCCCTGATTTCTCTGCTAGCTTATTTTTTAAAAACTTCTTGTTTTTATTTTTAAGCCTGGATTCCTAGGAGATCACACCTGTGTAGGTATACGTTGGTGGTCAGCCAGTGATTGGTTGGATTTCCTTAAATGCCTTGTCCATATGTCTTCTACCCTTTGCCAAGGGGATCTGTGTGAGAAGGCATGTCTTCAAACTTTAGCCAGTTTACAAAGCAGGCTTAGCTTTCACATTCTGCTTACAGTCAGCCAGAAGTGAGTGACTTGGGGCCTCTCCTTTTCCACCTCTTTTTTGTGCATGTGCATAACCTTGACTATGTGCACAGCCCTTTAGATACCTGGGAATATATCAGGGCTTTTCAAAGTTTCCTATGGTTGTCTCATTCTCTAGGATTTCCTTTTTAAATTCCTGGCCAAAGCAGTCAGGCCTCTCTGTTGTCTGCAATTTCGTCAGCCTTTGCCTACTATACTACTGAGCTAGAGAGGGAAAGAGGGTGGGAATTAGCTACAAGTTAAAATGTCACAGAACCCATTGTCTTACTGAGATTCAGTAGTTTCTCTTAGATGATTTTCACTTCATTCTGTGTCTTTGGTTAATTGCAAGTTTTGAAATGGTTGATTGTAGTTGGTTTGTCCATATTTTCATTGTTTTAAAGGGAAAGCCAGTTCACCAAAGCCCTTATTCTGTCGTTCCATTTATCTCCTATGGCTCCCATCTTTAAAAAACATTTAAAACCCGATTTATCACACATCCCCATGCAACTGTGACTTACTTTATTCCCCTAACAGCAAAACTCTCCAAAAGAGCTGTCATTTCTCACTTTCTCCTGCTCTTCCATTCTCTGTTTGTTCATACAGAATGTATTAGATATGTAATAAAAAATTATATACATGAGTTATCAGGAACTAATGTAATGAAAACTGAAGAAGCCACAACTCCACCCAAGAACAACATTAATGATAACATCTATCGCTATGTCCTTTTCTGTCCCATTCCCCGCCGTCCCCCCTCTGCCAGAAATTACCATTCTCTTAAGTCTCATGTTTACCATTCTCTTGCTCTTTTGGATACATTTTTTTGCATATTTGTGGAAATGTTTAACCAATACATTATTTATTTGGCTTGGTCTTGAGCTTTGTGAAAAATAGCATCACACTGCATGTGGTCTTCTGTGACTTACTTTTTTTCACTCATTATTATGTTTCACCTGGGTTCTGGCACGTAACTGTAGCTTGTTCATTCTCAGTGCTGTATAATAGTTAATTGCGTGACCATAAAACACGGTATGCATCCATTTATCTGTTGATAGACATTTGGATTGTTTCCAGCTTTTTGCTGTTAGGAACAGTACTACTACGAATATTCTTGTGCATTTCCCCTAGTACACATATACACCCATCTTTCTAAGGTATGTTCTGAGGAATAGAATTGCTAGTTAATAGGATGTGTAAACATTCAGCTCGACAGTATTATGCCAAAATGTAGGTTACCAATTTACATACCTTTCAACAATTTATGAGATCCCATTGATCTACACCCTAATCAGTACTTGATTTTGTCCCAACTTTTAATTTTTATCATTATAGTGAGAGTAAAATGATATCTCATTGTGGACTTAATTAGCATTTTTCCAATCACTTATGTGGTTGAGCATTTTTTCATGTTTATTGGCCATTCGTGTTTCTTCTTCTGTGAAATGACTGTTAATGTCTTTTGCCCATTTTTAAAATTGGGATTTTCCTCACTTTTATTGGTTTGTAGGACTTATTTAATTACTTGGATACTCATCATTTGCCCATTATGTGGCTTTTTTTTTTCCTTTATGGTGTCTTTGCATGAGCAGGAATTCCTAATTTTCGGTGAGTTGAACCATTCAATCTTTTCTGTATAGCCAGCACACTTTTTTGTGTTGTCTTTCTTAACCTACGATCATAAAGACATTCTTTATTTTCTTGGAATACAAGTTTAAAAGTTTTGTTTTTCCTATTTAAGTCCTTAATCCAAATGGAATTGATTTTTGTGTGGCATAAAGGTATGAGGGAGGGAGCCAGTTTCATTACTTTCCACACGGATAGCCTCGGGATCTGTCATACACCAAAGTTCCATTTCTGTATTGGTCCGTTGCTGGGATCTCTGCTATTGGCCAGTATTTTGTCCCTGAGCCAGTATCACGTGGCTTTAATTACTTGACTACCTGACTACCTTTAATTACTTTGGTTTCATAAAGAATCTTGACATTTGGTATGGCAACATCTTCCCATCTTATTCTTCTTCAGGAATATGATATATTCCTGGCCCTTTGTTATTTCAAACACATTTTAGAATCGTCTTGTCATGTCCTACAGGAATATTGGAATTGCAACGCATCTATAGATCAGTTTGAAGAGAATCGATATGTTGATGATGCTGAGTCTTCCTAGCTACGAACATGACATACCCTTTCATTTTAAATAAATTCTTGAATGTGTCTTGGGACGGTTTGCTAATTTCCTGCATAGGGTCTTGCATATCTTGTGTTAGACTTATTCCTTGGTATTTATGGTTTTCCTGCTATTATAAGGGAGAGCTTGCCATTTAACATGTTTTATCTCATTTGCAGGTGTAGAGAAATGAAGTTGACTTTTATGTCAATATTCCAGCCATTCACCTTGCTAAACTTTTATTTTTTTAAGCAAACTTTTTATTTTAGACTAATTTTACAGTTACAGAAAAGTAAGTAAAGAGATAGTACGGAGTGTTCCTGTGTACTCCTCACCATGATATATTTGTCAAAACTAAGAAAGCCATATTGGTGTATTACTATTAAGCAAACTTCAGACTTTATATGGATTTATCAATTTTCCCACTAATGTCTTTTTTTCTGTTCTAGGATCCAGTTCAAAATACCACATTGCGTTTAGTTGTCATCTCTATTGCCCTCTGCTCTATGACAGTTTCTTAGTCTTTCCATGCTTTTCATGCCCGTAACAGTTTTGAGGCGTACGGTAGACTGTCCCTCAGTTTGGATTTGTCTGAAGTTTGCCTCATAATTAGACTGGGGTTGTTTTTGGAAAGAATACCATAGAGTTGAAGTGCCCTTTTCATCATATTATATCAGAGGTATGTGATATCCCCATGACATCATTGATGTTGACCTTAATCACTGGTTAAGGTAGCATTTGCCAAGTGTCTCTGTGGTAAAGTTGTTATTTTTCCCTTTTTATTTTCTGTTCTTTAGAAGAATCTAGCCAACCCTCAAGGAGAGGGAGGAGATTTAAGCTCCACCTCTGGAAGGGGGTGTATTTGCATGTAATATTTGGAATTCTTCTGTAAAAACCACTAATTTCTTATTTGTTTATTTACCTCTTTACTTATTTATTCAGTTGCCTGTTTGTATCAGTATGCACTTGTGCGTATTTATTTAATAATTTTAATTATAAATCCAATACTTTGTCATTTGTCTTGTTGCTCAAATTGTTCCAGCTTTGGCCACTGGGAGCTCTTTCAAGTTGGCTCCTGGGTCCCTTTTCAAATGCCTCCATCTTTTGTTTTCTTAGCCCTGCCTTACCTGCTTTGGCGCTACAAGATGCTCCCTACTCATCTTGTTATTTTCCTGCTCCATCCCTAGAATTGGCCATTTCTCAAGGAGCCCTTGTTCCTTCTAGGTTGTCTGTATATTTTTTTTTTAAACTCAATTAGCCAAGGTATAGTAGTACATCATTACTATCTGTATATTCTTTTGTGTTTTCTATGTTGACAACAATATCAGCTATAAATAATGACAACTTGGTTTTTCCCTTTCCAATCTTTATGCCTTTCATTTATTCTTCTTGTGTTAGTGAGATGGACAGGCCCTCCAGTACAGTGTTCAAGAGAAAAGACAGTAGTGGGCATCCTTGTCTTGTTGGGTATTTATTTTAAAGGAAATACCACTAACTTTTTTCCCTATTTAGAATGATATTTGCTGTAGATTCCTCCAGGTGTTACCAGATTAAAGCAAGTGCCAACCTGTCACTATGCTAAGAAGTTTTTATTATTGTTTTTAAATCACAAAAGGCTGTTGAATTTTTTTTTTGTCAAATACCTTTTCTATTTATTAGGATCATTATGGGGTTTTTTTTCTCTCAGTAATGTAACAATGTGGTGAATGATGTGTATGGATTTTCCTCATGGTAGACTACCTTTGCATTTCTGGTATAAACACTACTTGGTCATGATCTTTTCCTTTTTATACGGTACTAGATTTAGTTTGTTAATATTTGTTCAGGATTTTTGTATCTGTGTCCATGAGTAAAATTGGTCTTTAATTTTCCTTTCTCATGCAATCATAATTTGCTTTTGGCCTTGAGTTCTGCTGGTATCCTAGAATGAGTTAGTGTTCCCTTTTTTACAATATTCTGGAAGATGCTATATGACTTTGGAACGATCTGTTTGGTAGAATTCTCCTGTAAAACCATCTTGCCCTGGTGTTTTGCTTTTTTAACATTGAATTAATATTCAACTTCTAAATAAAATCTTTTCAAAAATCTATCTGAGAAACTTGAAATCTGCTCCCATACCATGTTTATTTTATATCAGGTTTTATGCTTCAAGTGGCCACACACAAATCCTGATCGAGACTTTTTAATGATATGTTTCTTCAAATTCTTAACAGTCACCACCACCAAAAATCTCTCTTTGTACAATGGAAGCGATAAAGTATTTGGAGCCAATTTTTAACTTGTTCAGAAGTGTTTAATGATTGAAATGATAGCAGCCTTTTTTGTTTTACTGACAAATATATTGTTAGAATTTCTTGAGACAGTGTGATTAGATTTCAAATCCGACTGAACTCTTTCATATTAATTATTTTGAAATAATGATGAAGCTCTTATTTGCAGAACATGCATCACTGTTAGAACCACCACCCTTCAGCTAGCTTGGACACCATTAAAAGGGCTCATCAGCTGCAAACGGATAGAAGTATCTGGTATTCGTGAAGACAGTTTCGGGGCTGCCACCTGGAGCTACGCCCTCCAGAAGCCCCTGCTTGGCCTCCCTGCACCCAACCCCACACCAAGCAGTTACAACTCGGGCTGTGTGTGGTGTTTCTTGGCAACTGGAACGCAGACTCCTCCAGCGGCTCCACAGCCCCCCTTGTCCTCAGTGAGCAGAAGACCACAGAAGCTGGCTCCTGAAGAGGCTGTCCAAGCGATAGAGCTCCTCCTTGGCTCTGCTTAGCGCATTTACCACAGAGGAGTAACTGAGTGCTGGATGTTCCTCATTCCTGCTCACTACTCACGGGGACTGTAGAGGGATTTCTCAGGCCCCATTTCACTAAGGGCCACCCTGTAAGGATCTCTACAGGAGGCCGCCCATAGAGAGAAGGGGCCTGCCTGGGTTCTCCACTGCCTTAAGGCCTACGTGGACACCTCCAGGGCTGAGGGGATCAAAACCTTTTCACCTACCTGTGATTCACATTATCAGCTGCAAAGTTCTGCCTCCGAGTTTGTGTTCTTTTGTTTGTTTTGTTTTGTTTTGTTTTGGGTAGAGTTTTAACTGCTTCTTCCATTCCTGTAGTAACTAGAGGGCTACTCGGGATTTCTTTTTGCTTCTTGAGTCAATTTTGGTAAGTTATCGATTTCTAGGAATCAGTCCATTTTATCTGCATTCTCGAATTTATTGGCATAAAGTTACCTTTTTAAAAAATCCTCTGCTGTATATAATCTGTAACTATGTCTCCTTTTTCATTGCTGATATTGGTTATTTGTGCCTTCTCACTTTTTTTCTTGATCAATCTCACCAGAGGTTTGTCTATTTTATTAGTCTTTTCCAAGAACCAGCTTTCGGCTCTGTTGCTCCTCTCTATTGTGTCTTTGTTTTCTATTTCTTTAATTTCTGCTCTTATCTTTTTTGATCTCCTTCCGTCCACATTTTTTGGATTTATTCTGTTGTTCTTTTTCTGATTTCGTATGTTGGACATGGAGCTCATTAATTTTCAGCCTTTCTTGTTTTATAATGTGTGCATTTAAGGATATACATTTCCTTCCAAATACTACCTTTCTACACATTCAAACATGTCATACTTCATTATTGTTCAGTTCCAAGTACTTCAACATTTCCATCATGGTTACTTCTTTGGTGAGTGATATGGAAGTGTGTTTATAAATTTCTAAATGTGTGGGGAATTTTTAATGTATCTCTTTGTTATTGAAATCTATCTTAATTGCATTATGGTCTGAGGATGTGGTCCGTGTGATAACAACTCTAAAATTTATTGAGACTTGTTTTATGGCTTAGTACATGATCAATATTTTTGAATGTTTCCTATGTGCTTTATAAGATGTATGTTCTCTAATTGTTGAACACAGAGTTCTACATATGTCTATTATCAAGTTTGTTAATTGTATTGTTCAAATTTTCTATAACTACACTGGTATTTTGGTCGTGCTATGCCAGTAATTTTAAGAGGTGTGTTCATTTTCAGCTGTGATGGTGGATTTGTCTGTTTCTCCTTACAGTTCTTTTTAAAAATTTTATATATTTTGAGGATATCTTATTAGGAATATTCAAATGAAGAATTGTTATACATTCCTGGTAAATATGTAATGACCCTCTCTATTCTCGATAATGCATTTTTTGAAGTCTATCTTATCTTACCTTAACACAAGCTTTTCTTCTTGTTCGGATTTGTGTGGTATACAATTTTCCATCCTTTCGTTGTTCAACATTTTCATGCCCTTATGCGTTAATTATATCTCTTGAGAATGGCATACAGCTGGACCCTTAAAAAAAAATCTAATCTGATGATCTCTTTTAATGGGCAAGTTTAGTCTGTTTACATTTTCTATGATATATTTGGACTTGTTTCTACCATTGTACTTTTTTATTTCTATTTCCTACCACCACCTTTTCTATGCTTCATTTTTCTCTTTTCTGGCCTGTTTTTTAGTTTTGAGATTTGTTTATTTGCTTTCTTATTCAGTTTTTTCCTCTGTACTGTTTGAAATTTACACATTCTTATTCTTTTTATTATTCTTTCTGTGGTTATCCTTGAACTTTTACCATGCATGTGTAACTTAAAAGGTCTAAAGTTAAATAGCATTTTAACCTCCCTTTTGAAGAATGCAGGAACCTTTAACTCTGGTCATTCCTCTCTTTGCCACATGCTATTGTCTTGCGTATGTTAGTTTGTTTCTTTTTTTTCCTAACCTCACAAATTCTATATCATCATTAGTATTATTTTATATAGACAGTATTTGTTTGGATTTACATGCATACAGTCTTGCATCTCAGACCATCATTCTGGGATCATTTTCTTTTATCATAAATACAGTGTTTAGATGTTCTTTTAGTACAGGTCTCTTGGTGTTAAATTCTCCCGGTTTTTGTTGTTATGTGCAAATGTCTTTATTTTATCCTCACTCTTAAAAGATAATTTGTTATAAGTATTTAGAAGTCTGCTGTTGGTCTAATTGCTATTTTTGGTAGGTATTTTTGTTTTCTTATACTTGAACTACTTTTAAGAAATTCTCTCTCTCTCTCTCTCAGAGGGGGATCTGCAGGGGGGTATGCAGTTTCATTCTAACATGTTTAGGCGTGTATTTCTTTTTTATTCTTCTTTGGAAATGTGCTTCATGCTTTTTAATTCATGTTTTTCATACTTTCTAGAAAATTCTCAGCCATTATCTTTTCAAATATTGTCTTTCTTCCACCCTTTCCATATTTTCTTTCTCAGAATCCAGTTAGTCATATTTTGGACCACATTGTATCTTCCATATCTCATAATGTCTTGTTGATATTTTCTATTTCCTTGTCTTCCTGCATTTCATTCTGGGCAATTTCTTCAGATATATCTTTCAGTTTACTGATGTTCTCTTCAGCTCTGTCAGCTCTGTCTGTTTAATCTGTCTACTGAATTTTTTATTCCAATAAGTGTATTTTTCATGTGTACAAGCTGCGTATTTTTCGCTTTCGAATCTGCCTAGTCATCCCTAATAGTCTCTTGTTGCTTGCTCATCTTTGTGGTTGCATCTTTTATTTAAAAAGAACATTTTATACACTTTTTGTTCAACCAGTAATCTCTGTTTGCATAACTATGACATTGTCATTATCGTTCACATCTAAACCACATAGTACACTCTGATCATATATCCTCTGTTGTATACCTTTTTGTTTTCCTAGTAATCGTCTTGTTTCTTTTGCCTAGTGTTACCATACCTATTACTAATTCTTTGAAATTCCTTTTAAAATCCATATCATATCATGTCTCTCCTCTGCTCAAAATTCTCCCATGGCTCCCAGCTCCCTCAGAAGAAAAGCCAAAGCCCTCACCATGGCCCAGAAGTCCACACAGTGTGGTCCCCGTGCTCTTTCTGACCCCCTATCCTGTTAATCTTCCCATTACTCACTCGTTTCCAGCCACCCTGGCCCCCTGGCTGTTCTTCAAACAGGTCAGGTAACCCTCCCCCTTCAGAGCTTTTGTGCCTGCTGTTCTCACTGCCTGGAACACTCTTCTTTCCAGATAATCTCATGAGTTCTCCCCCCCACTTCCAGTATGCTGAAATGTCACCTCCCTGGAGAAGCATTCCCTAACCAAATTAGTCCCATTCACCAGTGTTTTCTAACCCTACTTGATGTCTTATGTTTTTGTACCAAACACTGATCACTACCTGATATATGTTCTATTTATTTATTGTGATTAGTGTTTGTCTTTTCCCAGTAGACTGTAAGCTCCACAAAGCAGGGACTTTGTTTTGTTCACTATTGTATCCCCAGTGCCAAGAAGAACAGTGCATAGTAATATTTAGTAGACACTCAATAAATATTTATGGAATAAACGGTATTATTAATTAATTAATGTGGATGATAGAGAAATGTTAATTAATGTGGATGGTTAATAGTTAATTAATTAATGTGGGTGATAGAGAAATGCATTGAGAACTAGCCTGGTCATGAAGGCCTTTCATGCCATGCTAAGGAGCATGGATGTCATTGTTAAGAAGGGTGAGGGTTGTGAAGAAGCAGTAAGGATAGCTCCTGGGTTCTTTCAAGAAGTAAGTTCCTGGTTGGTAGGGTGGGGACAAAGACCCGTGTTCTTCGACTGGCTCTATGCCCTAAGGCTCCTGAAGGTGGACCTGCCTCTTTCTCCGACAGCCCTCAAACTGCTGTATTGTCACGCCTGCCCGGTACCTGGTGAAAACCAAAGCCACAGTTCTCACTGGGCCTTCTGATCCCAGCTAGGATTCCCCCTTCCTCCTGCTCTGTGAAGAACAGTTTCTTGTCCCGGCTCAAGCAAGTCACCCCCCCTTAGACTTTTTCTTTTACTGTGTTGGGAGGTGATGGTGGTACAGAAGCTGATACAGAGCCTGGCACGTAGTAAGTACTATTATAATGGTGGACAACACGAGGAGCTAAGTTTCAGCTCCCCATTGTCAAGACTGCAGTAGGTTGTGAGGTTTTAGTCCTGACTTTCCCCCTAAACTCCTTGGGGACCAACCAACATGGCTCCAGTGTATGTATGTATCTACTTGCCAATGACTGTTGGAATACTAATTCTCTTGTCTTAGGTGTAACCTACACCCTCAGCTTTTTGTCACCCACTGATTTTATCAGAATGCCATCAATATACACAGGACCCTATAGCATGCCTCTAGAGATTTCCCTCTCCAGGCCAACATGAATTCATTCATTACCAGTGTAACCATCCAACTAGTTCTAAGTTCAATTGAGCAAAATCAACTGACCACCTACTATGTGTCAGGCCTCCTGCTCTGCCCTGAGGACCCAGAGGTGAACAAGGTGTGTCCCCAGACACAGAACCATAATTCAGTGTGGCCAGTGCAGTAGCAGTGGGTACAATAGACTGTGAGAGCCTGTGAGGAACATAGAAGCCAGGTCAGGGGACCAGGGAAGATTTCTTAGAAGAGATGGCATATCAACTGAGCTTTAAAAAGATGAGTAAGAATCTTCTGGATGATTAACAAGGGGAGAGGAGAGCAGTCCAGGCAAAGGGAACAGCATGGGCAAAGGCCCAAAGATAAGAAGCAGCATGATGTGCACTAACCTGCCTAACTACGATTACTGTTCACCTGTCTTTCTTTGAGATCATCCTAAGACACTCTAACACCAAAACCCAGATATGAGGAGTTTGTGGCCCTCCGACATGCTAAGGTGTTCAAACTCTTCAGAAAAGTCATGAAAAGTTGGTCAGACATGACTGTCCGTGAGTTTGTCCACAGTAGCTTCCAGTGTCCCTGGCTTCCTTATCTAGACCATGATGTTCATGTGACTTGCTTCCTTTAGGCCTCCCTGGGGTTGGGGTCATTCTCACTCTCCTGGAGATTAGAGTCTCCCTCAGCCCTATGTGAGGAGATCTTGTGGAGAGGAATTTTTCTAACTCCTGACACTAACCACCTCTCTCAAGGAGTAAAGAGGGCCTGCCCCATCTTGTCCTCAGACATTGCTATTCATCTCTACTTGGGTTTCATTCACACCTGTAATAATCTAGGACAAGTGGGCTGTGGAGTCTGGCAAGCCCAGTTTCAAAGCCTGGAACCTCCACATCTTGATTTTGTGACCTTAAGACCTATCCTCTCTAAACATCAGTTTTCTCATCAGTAAAATGGGTCTAATGCCTACCTTGGACAGTAGGGTGCTGGGCGTGGAGCCTAACACAGGGCTTGAACTCACGATCCTGAAATCAAGATCTGAGCTGAGATCAAGAGTTGGATGCTTAACCAACTGAGCCACCCAGGTGCCCCTACCTTGGATAGTTTTTGTGGATGTTAGAATACATGTCAAGTACCTGGCACCTGGCCACCATTTACTGAACATCTACTATGATCAACATTAAAGGGAAAACAGCATAGTGGTTAAGAACATGAGCTGTAGATCCAGACCAACCTCGGTTTGGATTGCTGCTCAACTACTTACTAGCATTGTGACCGTGGTCAAGTTTTCTAACCTTTTTTAGTCTTACAGTTTTTTGTCTGTTTTAATTTTTTTTTTAAGATTTTATTTATTTGACAGAGAGAGACACAGCGAGAGAGGGAACAGAAGCAGGGGGAGTGGGAGAGGGAGAAGCAGGCTCCCCACAGAGCAGGGAGCCCGATGCGGGGCTCAATCCCAGGACCCTGGGATCATGACCTGAGCCAGAGGCAGACGCTTAATGGCTGAGTCACCCAGGGGCCCCTGTCTGTTTTAATTTTTTTTTAAGATTTTATTTATTTATTTATTTATTTATTTATTTATTTATTTGAGAGAGAGAGAGCATGAGTAGGGGGAGAGGCAGAGGAAGAGGGAGAAGCAGAGAGCAGAGAGCCTGATCCAAGGCCTTGATCCCAGGACCCTGGGATCATCATGACCTGAGCCGAAGGCAGATGCCTAACCGACTGAGCCACCCAGGCACTCCAGTCTTAGTTTTTACATTTTCAAAATGAGGTTAATGCACCTACTTCAGAGTTGTTGTGTGTACATATTATAGCAGTGTATAATATGCTCCCACAGGCTCCAGGCCCCTCCCCAGCCTGCCCTCTTCAATGACCCCCCTCCCCAGGAGACGTATCCTTTTCTCAGTTCCCCCCACTCTCTAGGGCTGACAAAGAGGACTGAGCTTCCCCTTCAGAGTCACAAGGACACTTTGTTATGGGACTTTCTAATGATAAATTGCTCTTGCATTTCTGGAATTAGACCCAACCCTTTCATGTTATATTAAATCTTTTCTTACTCACCCTGGATTTGGTTTGCTAATAAATTGTTTAGGATTTTTGCATCTTTGGTCACTTACTGTATTTGTCTGGTTAAGGCTATAGTGGGCTCATCCAATAAATAAATAAATTTTCTAAAAATTGGTCCAATTCATCTAAGTTATAAAATTAATTGTATTCTTATTTTTTGATTCCTGCTATATCTTTTACATTGCTCATATTAATTATTTGTGCCTTTTATCTTTTTTCCTTGATTGGTCCCTCCAAAGATTTTTTTAGTGGTTTGTCTTAAAATTTTACCATACATATTTAATCTAAAGTCTAAAGTTAAACATTATCATCATCTCCCACCCAAACAAGACAAGGACTTCATAAAACACTGTCTCCCAATTTACATGTCATTGTTGTTCACTATATTAGTAGTTTCTTTTCTAAGGAAGTCATTAACATACACAAAGAATAGACATTAATAATATTATTTTATGCAGACAGTGCTTGTTTACATTTAAATACGTGTTTCCTATTTTATTTGCTCAGCTTACTTCTTATACCTCAGTCCTCCTTTTTTGGGATGATTTTCCATCTTCTTGAAATATATACTTTAGAAGATCCTTTAGTGCAAATCTCTTCACAGTCAACTGTCTCAAACTGTATTTATCTGTAAATGTGTAAATGCCTTTTTTTTAAAAGATTTTATTTATTTATTTGAGAGAGAGAATGAGAGACAGAGAGCACGAGAGGGAAGAGGGTCAGAGGGAGAAGCAGACCCCCCCGCTGAGCAGGAAGCCCGATGCGGGACTCGATCCCAGGACTCCAGGACCATGACCTGAGCCGAAGGCAGTCGCTCAACCAACTGAGCCACCCAGGCGCCCCGAGTGTAAATGCCTTTATTTTACATTATTCTTCTTGAAAGATAGATTTGTTGAGCACTCAGTTCTAAGTTACATTTTTTCCCCTCTAAACACTTAGAAGATATTATGGCACTGTCTTCTGGTTTCCATTGCTGCTGTTGACAGGTCCATTGTTGTCTAATTTTTTTTTTTTTTTTGGTAGGTGTCCTTTTTCCCTGGCTGCTTTGAAGATCCTTCTTTGATTACTGTTTGATTCTAAGAGCTTTTTGTTGCTGTTCTCTGTATGTTCCTTTTTTCATGAATGGAAAAAATTCCCCTATTGCTTTTTGTAGGAAATTATTAAAATAGAGAACGGTTATTGACTTCTGTACGTTGAACTTCAAAACCACCTTATGAATATATTCATTCTATACGTTGAACTTCAAAACCACCTTATGAATATATTCATTCTAATGCATTTTTCTTATCAGAACCTTTTGGGCTTCCTGGGCATAAAATAATGTCAGTAACAAATAGGTTTTTTATCTCTGCTTTTCCAGTGTTGTACCAGTTACCTCATTTTTTGTCCCACCGTTCTTTTGTAATTTCCAAGACAATGTTAAGTATTATGGTAGTCAGCAGGTAGTTCTGTTTTGTTCCTGATGATTTTGATCATCTGACAAATATTTGTTGAGAGTCAGGCCGTGTTCTAGGGCCTGAGAATACCTAGGGGATGAATGTTCCTTTTTATAGCTTCCTGGTCTTGCTTTGTGAATGCATTATTTTTCCATGTCACTCTGAAGACATTAAACCCTTAGTCCTCAGTCCTAGTTTTTTGTTTCCAAATATGTATATTTGGGTGTCAGTAGCAGTGGGAAGCTCTCACTGATGTCCGATTTGGCCAGAGGCACCATAGATACCAAAGACACAACATACTCTGCAGTCTTAGAGTTTGTATAAATAGTGGGGGTGATTGGGACCCCTGGGTGGCTCAGTCGTTAAGCGTCTGCCTTTGGCTCAGGTCATGATCCCGGGGTCCTGGGATCGAGTCCCGCATCAGGCTCCCTGCTCAGCGGGGAGCCTGCTTCTCCCTCCCCCTCTGCCTCCTGCTCCCCCTGCTTGTGCTCTTGCTCTCTCTGGCAAATAAATAAATAAAATCTTAAAAAAAAAATAGTGGGGGTAGGAAGGTGGGAAGGGGCCCCTCTACAGAACAGTGCCACAGTTCTGTCCCTTGAGAGCATAATGGTGCAGTGGATTCTGGAGTCAGCCTGCCTGGACTCAAATTCCAGATTTGTCATTTCATAGGTGGGCAAGTCACTTAACTTCTGTATTTTTCAGTCTCATCTGTAAAAATGGGGATAACAACAGTACTTATTTCATAGGGTGATTGAAGGCATTAAATGAGTTAATTTAGAATAGTGTCTGGCACATAGTAAGCACTCTATATGTGTTTGCTATTATTACCACTATTACTTTTGTGCTTGGAGGAATTGAAGGGAGAAGAGTTTCTGTGGTATAATGAGAAAAGCAGAGTGTACCCCCTCCTGTGTGTTCTCGCAATATCTTGGAGACAAAGGTCATTCACAAGAAACACAAAGTCAGAAATTTGAAGGAGTTATTTGGGCACCTTAGGGTGTGGGATATCAAGTTCATTAGGTAGAATGGGGTAGGATTCTTCAGTGGGAACACAGGAAGTAGCGTTTAAGGGTGGACCCCTCTTGAGAGGTGACCTGTGTTGGCTATTTCCTCAGTGCAGGGCAATACCCAATGGGGGAACAGTGACAGTGAGGGGTTAATTCGGGGCAAGGGATTTCCTAAGCATTTAATAATGCTTTTCTCTTCAGAACGAACCTGTCAGGTACTGAGAGGCTTTAAAGGGTGTGACAGCTCTTCAGGCCCGGAACCTGCATCTGTTGAGGGGCAAGGCTGCTGCCAGGGGTGGATTCGTGCTCTCAGAGGTAGGACTTACTGCTTCAGAACTGCCTTCAATCTCTGTTTTAAAGTGTCTTGGGCCCTCTCGGAGTTTGGGAAAAGTCTCAGCCTTAGTAACCATCCCAGACACAATGTGGATGGTATGGACAGGAGGAGGGGGTCATACTGAAGATAAGTACTTGGTGGCGAGGCAAATTTGAGGAAACTGTGTTAAAAGCGAAAGTTCAAGAGATGCAAAAAAAAAAATTTTTTTTTTTTTTTGAGAGAGAGAGAGAGCAGGGAGAGGGGCTGAGGGAGAGGGAGAGAGAGAATCTTGAAGGCTCCATGCCCCGTGCGGAGCCCAACATGGGGCCCGATCCCACAACCCCAAGGTCATGACCTGAGCCAAAATCAAGAGTCGGATGCTCGACCGACTGAGCCACCCAGGCGCCCCAAGAGATGCAAAAATTTTAAACAAAATTTTACCAAATCAATTTGAACAATATATTAAAAAGATAAGATATGACCACGTGGGGTTTATCTCAGGATAAACAAACAGGGTTGGTTTAACGTTAGAAAAATCAATCAAGGGCGCCTGGGTGGCTCAGTTGGTTAAGCAACTGCCTTCGGCTCAGCTCATGATCCTGGAGTCCTGGGATCGAGTCCCACATCGGGCTCCCTGCTCAGCGGGGAGTCTGCTTCTCCCTCCGACCCTCTTCCCTCTCGTGCTCTCTATCTCTCATTCTCTCTCTCAAATAAATAAATAAAATCTTAAAAAAAATCAATCAATGCAATTCACCATGTTGATAAACCAAGAAAAGAAAAACCCATACGATAATTGCAATAAATGCAGAAAAGCATTTGACAAAATCCAATATCCGTTTCTGATTAAAAAAGAAAAGAACCACTTGGCAAGCTAGGACTAGAAAGGAACTTCCTCCACCTGATATAGGGCATCTAAAAATCCCCACAGCTAATGTTGTATGTAGCAGGAAAAGGCTGAATATTTTTCCTCCAAGATCAGAAATAAGACAGGGATGTCCATTCTTACTACTTCTGTTCAACATTGTACTGCAGCTTCTCACCAGTGCAATGAGGCAAGCAAAAGAAATTAAAGGTACCCAGTTTGAAATGGAGGCAGTAAAACTGTATATGAAGATGAAATGATCATCTGTGTAGAAAATCCAATTGTATCTACCAAACAACAACAAAAAACCCTACTAGAACTAGTAAGTGAATCCAGCAAGTTGCAAGATACAAGATCAATATACACAAAACAATTGTGTATACCATTTGTAAATAGCAATGGACAATTGGACATAGAAATTTTTTAAATTCCAGTTGTAATAATATCTAAAAATGTGAATCAGGAATAAGTTTGACAAAAGATATGAAAGACCCGTACACCTGTATTGCTAAGTGAAAGAAGAACAAAACAAATGGAAAGATATACCTTGTTCATGTGTTGGAAAACTCAGTATTGTTAATACGTCGATTCTTCCTAAACTGATCTATAGATTCCACATAATACCTGTAAAAATCTCAGCAGGCTTTTTTGCAGAACTTGATAAGCTGATCCTAAAATTCATATGGAAATGCAAAGGCACCTACAGTGCCTGATACAGAATACAGAAGCCTTGGTTAGGGTCCAGCCTTCGCATGGGATCAGGATGATCAACAGAGCCCACATAGAAAGGAAGAATGGTGGAGGGGACTCCACAAACAGGTCCATAAAGGATATGAACATGCGATTTCCTGACAGTGAAAACCCAAAAAACTAACAGGCATAAGAGAAGATGCTCAAATGTGTTAGTTATCAGAGAAATACAAAATAAAGCAAAATGAGATTTCATTTTAGATCTCATAAGTAGGCAACATTTTAAAAAGTTGAATCATGCCAAATCCTGTGGTGGGAATGCAGGGACATAGGGACCCTCCTGTACTTCTAGTGGTAGTGGAGACTTCAGCAGCCATCCCAATGTGCTGAATGCGCAGTACATAGTCACAGTCGTTACCCCCGTGGACTCTCTGAAGAAATTCTCGTACAGATCCATAAAGGGTAATGTAGGAGAATGTTCATTATGGTGTGGTTTGCAACAGTAGGGAGTTGGAGGCATTCTGGGTGTCCATCACCAGGGGAGTGCACAGGGAAATAGCAAGGGATGCACTCCATAGTCAGCCTTTCCGCAGTTGGATCAGGGAGTTAGATATACACAGAGCAACACTGATGATCTTCAGCACATAGCACTGGGCAAAAAAAATAAACCACATAACAAAACGCTATTCACAGGGTGCCTGTCTGGCTCAGTCAGAGGAGCATGCGACTCTTGATCTTGGGATATAGTGAGTTTGAGCCCCATATTGGGTGTAGCAGTTGCTTAAAAAAAAAAAAAAAAAAGTCTTTAAAAACAAAACAAAAAAACACCCCAAACACTATTCACATAGGTTACAAATGCATGCACATACATACCAAATACACATCTTATAAGCACTCACACAAACAAAAGGATATAAGTTAAACACATTCAAAGAGATGTCTGCATGGCAGGGTCTGGAAAGGAATGGGAGTGTGGATAATAGGGAATAAATAAAACAAGAAAGAGAAAGAAAAAATAGAAAAAAGTCATATATTCCTTTGTCTTCAGTCACCCATTCCCATAGCCTTTATCCTTTAGTATCTGCCCTCCTGTAAGGAGGAGACAGCCCCACCTGTTCTCTATTAACCTGAAGACACAATGTCCAGGTGAGCCTGGCTCAGAGTATCTGTACTTAGCTAATTTGATCACATGCTGCCAAAGCTCTTGCACACCCTCCCTCCAAGCGCTGCAGCAGCCTGATCAGGTGTGGACCTGCATTCCACCCCACAGAAGTTATCTGCTGTGACCAACTCTTGCTGGGGCAGGTCATGGGGAGATTAGAAGTAGGGAATTCATGGAACAAAATGAAGAGCCCAGAAATAAACCCACACTTATATGGCCAATTAATCTACAACAAAGGCCTCTCCTGGGTGGCTCAGTCAGTTAAGCGTCTGCCTTCAGCTCAGGTCATGATCCCGGGGTCCTGGGATGGAGCCCCACGTCGGGCTCCTTGCTCAGCGGGGAGCCTGCTTCTCCCTTTCCCTCTGCTTGCCGCTCCCCCTGCTTGTGCTCTCTCTCTCTCTCTCTCTCTCTCTCTCTCTCTCAAATAAATAAATAAAATCTTTTAAAACAATCTACAACAAAGGAGGCAAGAATATAGAATATACAATAGGGAAAAGACAGTCTCTTCAATAAATGGTGCTGGGTAAACTGGACAGCTACATGCAAAAGAATAAAATTGGACCACTTTCTCATACACAAAAATAAACTCAAATGGATTAAAGACCTAAATGAGCCCCCAAACCATAAAACTTCTAGAAGATAACCTAGGCAGTAATCTGTTTGACATTAGCCATTTTAACATTTTTCTAGATATGTCTCCTCAGGCAAGGAAAACAAAAGCAAAAATAAACTACTGGGACTACACCAGAATAAAAAGCTTTTGCCCAGCAAAGGAAATCATCAACACAATGACAGGGCAACCTACTGAATGGGAAAAGATATTTGCAAATGATATATCTGATAACGGGTTTTATCCAAAATATATGAAGAACTTATACAACTCAGCAAACAAACAAAAATCTGATTAAAAAATGGGCAGAGGACTTGAATAGATGTTTTTCCAAAGAAGACATACAGACGGCTAACAGACACATGAAAGGATGCTCAACATCACTGATTATCAGGGAAATGCAAATCAAAACCACAGTGAGATATCACCTTAAACCTGTTGGAATGGCTAGAATCCTTTGATTCTATCTCTTTAGATAAGAAGTGCTGATGAGGTTTTGGAGAAAAAGGAACCTCCATGCACTGTTGGTGGAATGCAAATCACTGCAGCCACTGTAGAAAAAGAGTATGGAGGTTCCTCAAAAAATTAAAAATTGGGGTGCTTGGGTGCCTCAGTTGGTCGAGCATCCAACTCTTGATTTCAGCTCAGGTCATCATCTCAGGGTCACGAGATCGAGCCCCGTGTGAGCTCCATGCTCAGCTCGGAGTCTGCTTGAGATTCTCTCTCCCTCTCCCTCTTGCACTCACTCTCTCTCTCTCTCCCTCTCCAAAATAAATAAATAAGTCTTCTTTTTTAATTAAAAATAGAGGTGCCATATGATCCAGTAATTCCACTACTGGGTATTTCCCTAAGGAAAATGAAAACACTAATTAAAAAGATATATGCATCTCTATATTTATTGTAGCACTATTTACAATAGTCAAGATATGGAAGTGACCAAAGTGTCCATTAATAGACGAGTGGATAAAGAAGTGGTATATATATATACAATGGAATATTATTCAGCCATATAAAAGAATAAGATCTTGCCATTTGTAACAACATAGATGGACCTAGAGGATATAGTATTAAGTGAAATAAGTTGGACAGAAAGACAAATACCATATGATTTCACTCATATATGGAATTTTTTTTAAAAGATTTTATTTATTTATTTGACAGAGAGAGACACAGCGAGAGAGGGAACACAAGCAGGGGAAGTGGGAGAGGGAGAAGCAGGTTTCCAACTGAGCAGGGAGCCCGATGCGGGACTCGATCCCAGGACCCTGGGATCATGACCTGAGCTGAAGGCAGACGCTTAATGACTGAGCCACCCAGGTGCCCCTCATATATGGAATTTAAGAAACAAAACAACAAAGAAAAAAGAGACAAACAAAAAAACAGACTTAAATTCAGAGAACAGGTGGTTGTCAGAGGGGCGGTGGGTAGGGGGATGGGCAAAATGGGTGAAGGGGATTAAGAAGTACAGACTTCTGGTTACAAAAGAAAGAAATTACAGGGATGATCAAAGTACAGCATAGGGAATATAGTCAGTAAGATTGTGAAAATGTTTGGTGACAGATGATGACTACACATCATGGTGAGCACTGAGCAATATATAGAATTATTGAATCATTGTGTTGTATACCTGAAACTAACATAACCCTGTATGTTAATTATATGTTAATTTAAAAAAGTAGAGAGTTCAGAGGAGCCTAGGTGGCTCAGTCGGTTAAGCGTCTGACTCTTGGTTTCAGCTCCGGTCATGATCTCCGGGTCCAGAGATAGAGCCCTATGACCACGTTGGGCTCTGCACTCAGTGGGGAGTCTGCTTCCCCTCTCCCTCTCCCTCTGCCTCTTCCCCCACTAGCGTACTCTCTCTCCCTCTCTTTCTAAAATAAATAAATAGATCTTAAAAAAAAAAAGGTAGAGAATTCAGAGGGCCCACTCCCCATCAAACCATATTGTTACCAGACAACTAATTTCTGGTTCACACAACAGCCCACTGGTGCCCTAAATGTTGAGCTATGGGTCTGTTTCCCTGGACTCACTCATGACCTTACCCACTGACTTCCCCAGAAGTGTCTTTCATAAACTCTTGTACAGCTGAAGCCAGACTATGACCAAGAGACTGTTCAGCTTATGCACTCCGGGGCATCTTCACCTAATAGTAACTTCAGTGACCAGCTAGGTGTGTGCTGGCCACTCAGGTTTTCAAAACAAAATGATACATTGTTTAGGGACACATACATGGGAGGTAAAATTTTCAAGAAAAGCAAGAGAATGATAATGTAAAGCTCAGGATAATGGTTTCCTCTGGGGCAGAGGAAGGGGATATGTGAAGGAAAACATGGGAGGCTTCTAAAATACTCTAATGTTCTAGCTCTTAACCTGGTTGGTAGATACATAAGTGCTTTATTATTTTTCCTTAAACTGTAAAAATAAGTTTCAGAAACTTTTCTGTATGTTGAATGCATTTAAAGTTTTAAAAGAAACACAGTTTTCTTTCTTTTCGAGCCCCACATCGGGCTCCCTGCTCAGCGGGAGTCTGCTTCTCCCTCTGACCCTCCCCCCTCTCATGCTCGCACCCTCTCTCTCAAATTAAAAAAAAAAAACTTAAAAAATATTTATTTATTTGACAGAGAGAGAGAGACAGACAGCAAGAGCGGGAACACAAGCAGGGGCAGAGGGAGAGGGAGAAGCAGACTCTCTGCTGAGCAGGCAGCTCGACACGGGACTCGATCCCAGGACCCTGGGATCATGACCTGAGCCGAAGGCAGACGCTTAACGACTAGCCACCCAGGCGCCCCAAGAAACACAGTTTTCAAACTTAGCAACATTTACACCTGATGGAACACATAGAATCAAAGAAAACCACAATAAACATGTTAGAATGTCTTTCTGTGGAGGGAGGGGTTGGAAATGGGAGTGGAGAATGAAGAGAAAAATGGAATGCTTGAATCAAGAAAGAAAAAGATATACATTCTACTGATCAAAGATAGTAATGTGATATGACCAGTGGAGTGCAGTTTTCTCTACCTTCTGCACCTCAATATTGAATGTGATGAAAGCTGGGCCTTATCAAATCTGGTCCAGGGGTGCCTTGTGGCTCAGTCGGTTAAGTGTCTGCCTTCAGCTCAGGTCCTGGGATCAAGCCCCGCGTCAAGCTCCCTGCTCAGCTGGGAGATCGCTTCTCCCTCTCCCTCTGCCTCTCCCGCTACTCATGCTCTCTCTCTCTCTCTCTCTCAAATAAATAAAATCTTTTTTAAAAAATCTGGTCCAAAACCAGTAGGTACAAAGTCAAATCGCATGAATATCCAAAAAATTATTATAATCAAGTAAGTGGTGGCTACAGAAAGGTTTTCAAGATGGAGGATTTTGAAGTCCCCTCTGAGTGGTCATTTCTCCGAGGTTTCATCTGGGAACTGCCACCCGGTGTTCCTGAAGAAGTCCAAATGCAGCCTTTGGCTCATCAGCCCGTTTTACAGTAAAACTCAAAAACCAGCAGAGAAAGCAGGGAACTAGACACTTGTCCTACAAGAGGAAAAGACCATACCCTCTTACCTTAGAAATACAGTCCCATGTTGGACCATGTCTTGGAAATTGCCTCCGTAGTTTATTTTTTAAAGATACTTATTTATTTATTTA
This sequence comes from Callorhinus ursinus, assembly GCF_003265705.2. NCBI lineage: Eukaryota > Metazoa > Chordata > Mammalia > Carnivora > Otariidae > Callorhinus > Callorhinus ursinus. The sequence goes on from NW_027397165.1 coordinate 90,115, forward strand.
TTTATCATTTAGAGAGTGCCTGCGAGCAGGGGGAGGGGCAGAGGGAGAGAGAGAATCTCAAGCAGACTCCATGCTGAGTGCAGAGCCCGCCATGGGGCTCGATCTCACGACCCTGAGATCATGACCTGAGCTGAAATCAAGAGTCAGTGGTCGCTCAACGGACTGAGCCACCCGGGCGCCCCAGAAATTGCCTCTGTAGTTTATACTAAAGAGAAAGAAACTAAAACCTGGCTATTGGACAAATGAGTGCTCGAGTAAACCTCAGCCATCCTCAGCCTGGAAAAGAATCATGGGGGTTACAGTGAGTCCATTCAGGTCACCTTTAGCCACACTATGCCTCCTTTTGTCCCCCAGTCTTAGCGTCCCTATCTCCTTTGATGGACAAATGAACGTTTTCCCCTCGATACTAAAGTCAAGATCAAGGTGATTATCCCTTATCTGATGAAATGGCTTCCTCTTACCACGGATGCCTCACTGAGGTATGTGCCTTCCTGGCTAACCCCGGCGTGTCTACTAACGTATCCGGCAGAAATATTTCTTGCAAATTAAACAGTAATGTGCTGTAGGCAAGTTGGACGGTAACTGGACTTCCCCCTGCCATCTGTAACAATTTGGTCTGACCCACAATAGCTGACTTTCTGGGGTGGGCGCTTGCAGAGGTCCCAGTCAGCTGGCGGACAGCTGGCCTTAACAGGGGACGGCAGCTGCTTAGGACACGCCCATTAAAGTCGAAATTACCCAGCACCTGTTGCCACCTTTCTGTCCCAGTGCCCACTTTCAAACCTGGCAGAAGAGGGAAGAGATCCTGTTATCAATGTCCTCCTCTCCAAACGGGGCATCTTAATGCCAACTCAGAATCTCTGCAATAGCCGTAGAAAGTCAGGCGGATTTATTTTTAAAAATTTTTAAAATTTTATTTATTTATTCATGAGAGACAGAGAGAGAGGCAGAGGCAGAGGGAGAAGCAGGCTCGATTGCAGGACCCTGGGATCATGACCTGAGGCGAAGGCAGACACTTAACGGACTAAACCAGCCAGGCGCCCCTGGGCAGATGTATTTCTTTTTTTAAAAACAAAAGATTTTATTTATTTATTTGACAGAGAGAGGCACAGCGAGAGAGGGAACACAAGCAGGGGGAGTGGGAGAGGGAGAAGCAGGCTTTCCTGCTGAGCAGGGAGCCTGATTCGGGACTTGATCCCAGGACCCTGGGATCATGACCTGAGCAGAAGGCAGACACTTAACCGACTGAGCCAGCCAGGCGTCCCTGGGCAGATGTGTTTCTAAGAGCAGACAGGTCTGCCACCATGATCAGGACCCACACCGTATCAATGAATTTGTCACCTCTTTCACGCCAGAGTTCTGAACCCACCATCAACCTCTCCGTGAATCTAGTTCAGACTTCTTTGAGGTTGATCTGATTGATACTTTTGTTTCTCTGTCTCGGGACACCCCAATTCCCCCAAATTCTGCCTTCACCCACCATAAGCAACAGACAACTTGGACTGTCCCTTTCCAGGCCCCACTAACTAGACAGTGTTCTGCTGGTCCTCAGTATGCCTCAGCGTCACCTGAGAGCAGTAAGTCTCAACACATAAGACTCAGAGTACCTTTTACTATCCTGAAATGGAATTCAATAGTAATGGAACCCACCTCCACACTTACTTCTTAAAAATAAAGCGAATGCACTAACTTCAACATAAAAGGAATATCTCAAAGGCTTGTTCTGCATCAGTTGAGCTCATCTTATGACTTTTATCCTTTAGACCATTTATATGGTGACTTTCAATGTTGAACCATAACATCTTTATATTTCTGGGGTAAACTGTATCTGGTCATCAGCTTTTGAATATACTGTTAATATCTGTTAGCTAACATTTTATTTGGGATTTTTGTTTCATAAATGAAATGATCCTAGGATTTTCTTTTCTTGGGTTCTCCTTATCTGGTTTTGCAATCTAGGTTACAGTAGGCTCAAGAAGTGAAATGGACAGGTTTCGCTCTTTTGTTATGCATAAGATTGGAAACCCAAAAGTTTGCTACAACTCACCTACAAAACCAACTGGGTTTTAAAGAAGGAGAATTTTTTGACTACCATTTCTGTTTCTTGAATATTCACTGGACTATTCAAGACCTCTCTTTTTTTTGTGCCAATTTTAGCGTGTTCTAGTTTTCTAAGAATGTATACTTTTCCTCTAGGTTTTAAAATTCATTGGCATATCATTCATACTTCTTTTTGGAAGGATCTATTTTGTCGTAGTTACTGCCCCCTTTTTATTCTGTATCTGAGTTTTTAAATTTTCTCTCTTTTTTTTTCTTGAGAGAGAGAGAGCACAAGCAGGGAAGTGGCAGGCAGAGGGCTGTTCTTTTTTTTTTTTTTTTAAAGATTTTATTTATATATTTGACAGAGAGAGAGAGAGAGAAGCACAAGCAGGGGGAGCGGGAGAGGGAGAAGCAGGCTCCCTGTTGAGCAGGGAGCCCGACCCCAGGACCCTGGGATCATGACCTGAGTCAAAGGCAGATCCTTAACCAACTGAGCCACCCAGACACCCCTGTTCTCCTTTATTAGTCTTTACAGAGACCAGAGTTGGTTGGGCCAATTTTTGCTATTGTTTTTTGTTCTCTATTTCATTTATTTCTGCCTTATCATAATGATGTCTTTCTTGTTTCTTTGAATTTAGTAATATAAGCCATGTAGCACTGGCACAAAAACAGAAAAGTAGACCAATAGAACAACATAGAGACAGACCTGTGTGTATAAAGGAACCTAGTGGATGACAAATCAATGGAGAAAGGACAGTTGTTTAGTTGATGGTGTTGAAAACTCTGGCTCATGACATGGAGAAAAATAAAACCATATACCTACCTCCTGCCACATACAAAACTGCACTCTGGATAGAAGACCTAAATGTGAAAGATAAGACTCTAATGTTAATAGAAGAAATTGTAGGAGGATATCTTTGTGACCTAAAGGCTTGGAATAACTTCTGAGATGAAACTTCAAGACTATAACCTATATAGTAAAGAGTTGATTAATTTGATTGCATCAAAGTTAAGGATTCATGCTTGATGAGAGACATCACAGACAAAGGCAAGAGAGCATCTACAGATTGGAAGAGGATATTTGCAATGTTGAAACCAACAAGGGGGGGCGCCTGGGTGGCTCAGTCGGTTGAGCGTCTGCCTTCGGCTCAGGTCATGATCTCAGGTCCTGGGATCGAGCCCCAAATCGGGCTCCCTGCTCAGCGGGGAGTCTGCTTCTCCCTCTCCCTCTGTCTCTCCCCCCTGCTTGTGCCCTCTCTCTCTCAAATGAATTAATAAAAATCTTAAAAAAAAGAAACCAATAAGGGATTTAATATCCAGAATATACAAAGACCTCCCGTGAATCAACAAGAACACCACCACCAATATAAAATTGATCAAAGTATAGAATAAGCAATTTGAAGATGAAGAAGTTTGAAAAGCCAACAGCATATGATGAGGTATTCAAGATCACTGAAAATCTGGGAAGTTAAAATAACAGTGAGATATGACTTGGTATCTATGAGACTGACAAAATTAGAAAGCAGGATGATGACAAGTGATGGTGGGGATATGAGGACCTACACACCCACCCGTGTGGCTGGGGGGAGCGTGGACTGGGGCAGCCATGCTGAAGGGCTGCCTGACAGTACCTTGTCAAGTGAAATATGCATGTCCTATATGACCCAGCAGTTCTGCCCATGGGGATAATCAGTCCCAGGGAAATACACAGAGACATAAGGGGACATATGTGAGGGTGTTCATCACAGCATTAAACCCAAAAAGAAAAGGCAAAACACTAAGCCTCCAAGGGCAAAAATACAAGCCCTCACTCATTAAAGTGAAGTTTTCCAACCCGTGTGCCCAGGTACCCTCCAGTGCTGCAAATCGGTTCCGGGGGTGGGAGTTATTGATAGCTGTAATTTTTAAAATAATGCTAAATGTTTTTAAAAATATCTCTAACAAACATTTACAACTTTTTTTTTTTACTCGTTTTAAAATAGTTGGAAACTGAGGCACCTGGGTGGCTCAGTCGGTTAAGCATCTGCCTTCGGCTCAGGTCATGATCCCGGGATCCTGGGATCGAGTCCCGCATCAGGCTCCTTGCTTGGCAGAGAGTCTGCTTCTCCCTCTGCCTGCCCTGCTCGAACGCTGTCTCGCGCGCACTCTCTCTCTCTCTCTCTCTCTCGCTCACTCTCTCAAATAAATAAAATCTTTAAAACAATAAATAAATAAAATAGTTTGAAACTAGATTTGAACAGGACAGTATTCATTGGTTCCCTCTATGAACTCTAGACCCAGGGGTTCTTACACTGATAGGGAAGAATTTAATGTGCGGCTCCTGCCATCAGAGAGAGCAGCTCTATGCAGGTCGCACAATGTAGCGCTCCTCGGACCTCTGGGAATTGTTGCACTTGGTCTGATTTTCACTTTTCTCCTGTCTTGTGTGCATATGTACGATATTTAAAAGTGTATTAGATTCCCTCTGTTCTTTTTACAGTTTTTCCCTAGTAACCCAGAAGGTACGTAAGTTACATCTTTGTTATCAGAGCCATGGGCATCTACTGTTAGGTGCTGCTAAAAGGAACACAGTTGATTTTGTTTATTTTCTCAGTTGTTATTTCCCCCATTTTCTTTCTGCTTCCTTCCTCCCTCTCTCCCTCCCTCCTCCATTGCTCCTTCTCTCCCTCCTTTCTCGCCTGCCTGCCTTCCTTCCTTCATCCTTTTTTCTTTCTCTCTCTACTTTCTCTCTGTAACTCTCTCTCCCCAATTTCTCTTTCTCCCCCATCTTTCTGTATTATTGGATTTTGATGTTAGCTGCATGCTGATTTTTGATGGAATTTCATTCTGAATTATTTCCTTTTAGAAAAAATATGAAAACCTAATAGTGGAATTATTTATTTAGGTCAATTCATTAGAGTGGGCTGGTTACAAGCCCTTGTAGCTTCGGAAAAATAATCTGTTACTCAAAATATGTTCACACATGAGTATGAGTAACCTTTATTTTGAATATTTAGAATTTTTAGAGTTTTCGATTAGGAAATTAACCAACAATTAATATTTCATTTACCACATGTGGATTTTTAAAATTTGCAGTGAAACTCATTTTAAAGCATTCTAAATGCATCCTGATATTAAAAACCATTTTTGAGAACCTAACATATAAATAGACATAATTTATACAAATATTTATTTCCAAATCTGTATTAGAGTTCCCCAGAGAAACAGAACCTATATCCATGTATATGGAGAGGGAAGGAGAGAGAGAAAGGGAGAAAAAAGGGAGGGATAGATTTATTATAAGGAACTGGCTCAGGCAACTCAGGGAGGCTGACAAGCCCGTAGATCTGTGGAGTGAGTCAGCAAGAAGACCCAGGAGAACTGGTGGGGTATTTCTTGCCCAAAGGCTGGCAGGCTCAAGACCCACAAAGAGCTGCTATTTCATTTTGAATCCGGAAATGATTCAAAAGGCAGGAACAAGGTGATGTCCCAGTTCAAAGGTAGTCAGGCAGAAAGAATCCTCCCTTACCCTGGGGAAGGTCTGCCTTTTTGTTCTATTCAGGCCTTCATGGATTTGGATAAGTCCCCCCCCACGTTAGGGAGAGCAACCAGCTTTACTCAGACTACTAATTTAAATGTCCATACCATCCTAAAGCACTCTACGGGAAACACTCAGAATAATGTTTAGCCAAATAACTGATAGTCTGTGGCCCAGTAAAGTTGACACATTGAATTAACCATCACAAGTGAACCCCTATCAACTTGACACTCATACACATCTCCCTAAACCAGACTTGATCACCAAATGAAGACAATAATGAAGTCCAACTTCCACCTAACATGATACAATTATCTTGCACACAACCAAAAATGCACTAACCACTTCCCCAGAAGGGAAGATAAAATCTTTGAGAGATGTTAACTTTTCTCTTTGATACTCCATAACTTGTTTAAGTTGTGATGTAAAATTAACCATACTGAAATACCTTGATATAAAGCCAATACATCTTATGTTACATAATAAGGGGATAAAAGAGGGCAAAAACAAAGATATAGATAGATGATAGGTAGACAGATAGACAGCGGTACACACACACACACACACACACACACACACATTCATATCAAAATAAGGAGAAAATAGTCATGACAATTATAGTCCTCCTTTCTGTAAATAGTAACGTGGTCATAGTTATATTTATAACCCCCTTCTTCTACTACCCACTCTATATTTCCTTTGCCTTTAAGAAGCACCTCAGCTGGTTGTGGTTCTTTACTGGTGGGGTAACTCAAACCTTCATTCCTGAAGGGTCTGGGCCATTAATAGTCCTGCCTGGATCAAGTTGCAGTTTTCCACTGACCTTAATCACAGGGCACGGTAACACTAAGAGATGCCCTAAGTGATCATCCCTATACCGACAGACTATTCCTTACTACCAATGTGGGGTAGCAGTCCAATTTCCCCTGGGTAGTCAGGACCAGTCACACAGCCAGCGCAGTACCTTCCTTCTTTGCCCATTGATTCAGGGGCATGGGCAGCCCAAAGTGTCTGGGTGGCAGACTCACCTTCCGGTCCAATGGTCTTGTTGTGTCTCCTGGCGGAAGCATTCCTGCCTTTGGAACTAAGGCCTCTAGCCCAGCGGAGAACAAGGTCGCGGGAACAGGAAGCAAACATTTTGCTAGTGGGTCACTAGGTGTGATAGGGGTGCCACTCTGTTTCCAGCCCTTGATTCTTGGACCCATGAATTTTGGCTATGAGAGAAATAGCACTGCAGGCTGATGCTGATTCAGAGCACAGACAGCCTTCTGGAGAACCTTGCTCCAGCCCTGCAAGCTAGTGCCACCTAACTGGCCCTGTAACAGCCTCCAAAAGGCCACTCCATTGTTCCATGAAGCCAGCTGCTTTCGGATGGTAGGGAGCGTGGTACCAACAGTAAATTCCATGAGCATGGGCCCGTTGCTGCACTTTTTGTGAGTTCTTTGATCGGAACCAATGCTGGCATAGAATACCGTGATAGTGGATAAGGCATTCTCTAAGTCCACAGATGGTGGTTTTGGCAGAAGCATTAAGTACAGGGAAGCCAACCCTGAATCCAGAGTAAGTGTCTTTTCCAGTAACAACAAAATCTTGCCCCTTTCATAATGGAAGGGGGCCAACGTAATCAACCTGCCACCAGGTTGCTGGCTGATCATGCTGGGGAATGGTGCCATATCAGGGACTCAGTGTTGGTCTCTGCTGCTTGCAGGTTGGGCACTCAGCAGTGGCCAGAGCCAGGTTGGCCTTGATGAGTAGAAATCCATGCCCCAGAGCCTGTGCACAACCTCCATCCTTGCCACTATGGCCATTTTGTTCATGAGCCCATTGGTTGACAGGGGTGCTTGGTGAAGGAGACTGATATCTGCAGAACGGGTCATCTTATCCACTTGATTATTAAAATTCTCCTCTGCTGAGGGCACCCTTTGGTGAGCATTCACATGAAACATGAATATCTTCACATGTTTCGCCTATTCAGAGAGGTCTATCCAAATATGTCTTCCCAAAATATCCTTGTACCAATTTTCCAATCATGTTTCTTCAAAGTCTCTTGACCATCCAGCCAAACGATTGACCGCAGCCCATGAATTGATATTTAAGCACACATCTGGGCATTTCTCCTTCCAGTCAAAGTGAATGATGAGGTGCACTGCCCTAACCTATTGTGCAGAACCATCTGTAAACCAGGCCTGAGTCTTCTCTCCCTCTGCCACCTGATCATAGGGAACTCCCCCTGATGTCCTAGGTGCAGACTGGGAGAGAGAAGGTAGAGTGGCACAAGTGGGGACCATGGGTATTTGGGCTACTTCTTCATGTAACTTACTTGTGCCTTCAAGGCCTGCCCAGGCCCCATCATGTATATGTAAATACCATTTCCATGTGATGATGGAACCATGCTGTGCACCACCAACTTATGGGGTAGTGGGTCAGATAACACCCAGTTCGTGATGGGCAGCTCACGTCATGCGGTGACTTGGTGGCCCGTGGTTAAGCTTTCAGTCTCTGCTGAAGCCCAGTAGCAGGCCAAGAGCTGTTTCTCCAAAGGAGAGTAGTTGTCCACAGAGGATGGTGGGACTTTGTTCCAAAGTCCTAATGGCCCGCACTGTTGTTCATCTAGAGGAGCCTGCCGAAAGCTCCAAACAGCATCCCTGTCTGCCTCTGACACTTCAGGCACCATTGGACCTGCTGGATCGTATGGCCCAGGGGACAGAGCAGATTGCTCAGAGGCCTGGCTCCGTTGTAGAACCTTCTTTTGTTCTGAGCCCCACTCCAAACTAGCAGCTTTTAAGGGCGCTAGGCAAGTGAGCCAGAGGAACACACCCAAATAAGGAATATGTTGCCTCCAAAATCCAAAGAGGCCCACAAAGCATTGTGCCACATTTTTAGTTCTTGGAGGGGCTGGTTGCAAAAACTTATCCTTCACCCTTCACCTTGGAAGGAATATCTCAACACACCCCCATACCACTGGATCCCCCAACATTTCACTGAGGTAGAAAGTCCCTGAACTTTTGTCGGATTTATTTCCCACTTTCTGACACCACATGTCTTACCAATAAGTCTAGAGGGGTTGCTACTTCTTGCTCACTAGATCCAGTCAGCAAAACATCATCAATGTAATGGACCAGTGTGATAGCTCATGGAAGGGAAAGGTGATAAAGATACATGTGAACTAAATTATGACATAGGGCTGGAGAGTTGATATACCCCTAATGTTGGACAGTGAAGATGTGTTGCTGGCCTTGTGAGCTGAAAGCAAACCACTTTGGGTGGTCCTTATTATCAGGTATGGTGGGGGGGGAAGAATTTTGCAGATCACCAGTTGCACACCAGGTACCAGGGGAAGCCAGGGGATGTGTTAATTTGCTCAAGCGATGAGTCTGCATCTAGTACAGCAGCTGCATTTGGAATCATCATCTGGCTAAGCTTACTATAACCACGGTCATTCTCCAAGACCCATCTGTCTTCTGTATAAGCCAAATAGGAGAATTGAATGGGGACATGGTGGGAATCAGCACCCTTGCATCTTTCCAGTCCTTGATGGTGGCATTGATCTCTGCCGTCCCTCGAGGGATGCAGTATGGCTTTAGATTTACTATTTACTACATTCCTCGGTAGGTGCAGTTCTAGTGGCTTCCATTTGGCCTTTCCCACCATAATAGCCCTCACTCCACAGGTCAGGGAAACAATATGAGTATGTGTATTCCAATTATGTATTTAGCGGCTGAGTATATAGATTCCAATTATGAATTCCAGACTAAAGAAATAACCACGAGATGGATTTGGGGACCCGCCAGGTGCATTGTGAGATGGAACTGAGCTAAAACCCCATTGATCACCTGACTTCCAGAAGCCCCTACTCAGCCTGGAGGGCCACAGTTAGGTTTTGGTGATCATGGTATCTCCCCTGCCAGTATCACGTTTTGGATCTCCTGGAGTCAGTGTCAGTTCAGAGCTAGTGTCCAGGAGTTCCCTCAAAGATCTGGTCATTTCCTTTTACCTGATGCAGTTATCCCGGGGAAAGATCCCTTCGGGGGAAACCTAAGAGAAAGATTAGCAGTATAAATTCGTGTGTTCCTCAGTGTTCCTCAAGGAGACCTGGCCTCACCATTCTAACTTTTAGGATAATATTCCTTCCCCCATCGATGCTTTCACTTTAACAGTAGACACCCTGTGAGCTGCGAGTTCAACTTGTGTTATAATTCAACCAGTTGTAGAATGAGGTTCTGTGTTTGATTTTCAGCCATCTCGGCCCTGTGGCTACAGAAGATAAGGGTCTCCAGGGCACACGTAGAAGCTTTCAGGTCGTTTATATGGCTCTTGCACTGGGAATTCAAATCCTTGAGCTCATCCTCTGCACCTCCCCCCAACTTTGTCCAGCAACATTAGGAGCAACCAGCCAATCTCATTATATTTATTAATTGGACAAAAAAAATGTTCAAAACTAAATACACGGTCACCCAGATCCTTGCTTCTTATAAGTGGTTAATTATTACATGGTGATATTTTGTGTATCTCCTTAAGTTCATGCCATGGACTATCAATTCTCTCTTTACTCCTGGAATAGAGTCATTAGTGTCTTTAAATATTAATCAGATTAGAGATCCATTTCCAGAAACCCCAGAACCAATTCAGAAAACACATCCTTAAAATTCTGTTCCTCTAGAACCACTTTCAGTATCAAAATCTGTGTTAGTCAGGGTTCTCCAGGGAAAGAGGACCAATAGGATGCAAATATAGAGATAACGAGATTTATTATAAGGAATTGGTTTATACAATTATAGAGGCTGACAAGCCCGAAGACATGCAGGATGAGTTGGCAAGTAGGAGACCCAGGAGAACTGATGGTGTAGTTCTAGTCCAAAGGCCAACAGAGCCAGGAAGGGTCATTGTTTCATTTGAGTCTGAAGACAGGAAAAAGCTGATATCTCAGTTCAAAGGCAGTCAGGCAGAAAGAATTCTCCTTTACTCTGGGGAAAGTCAGCCTTTTTGTTCTATTCAGGCCTTCAACTGACTGGCTGAGGCCCACACACATTCAGATCAATCTGCTTTCCTCAGTCTACAGGTTCAAATGTTAATTTCAGCAAAACGACCCCAAGAATAATGTTTGACCAAATCTCTGGGCAACCCATGCATGGTCCAGCAAAGTTGACACACAAAATTAACCATCACAGTATCATAACGGACAACTTTTGGAGTAAAGCTACAGTGTCATCATATTTTCAAGACCAACTCCGTGTCCATGAATGATGTTTTAGTCATGAGGATCATCTCACGTTTGGATTTGGGTGCCCAACAAGAGCCTAATTCCTCAGCCTAAATGTCTGGTTTTCATGGAGAATTATTGAGAGAAGCAGTAATGCCAAGCAGATGATTCCAGGTTAAAAATATCCAAGCAAATATTTCATGAAGTATCTTTTATTTTGGGACAGTCACAAAGTTAAAGAGAAGTTGCAAGTACGTATAGAGAACTTCTTTTCCTGAACCACTTGAGAGCAAATTGCAGACATAGTTGCAGACCCATCACTTCTGAATATTTTAGTGGGCTTTTCTATAAATAAGGACATTCTCTTACATAATCACAATGCAACCATCAATGCTAATATATCACTACCACCTAATCCTCATATTTCATTCAAATTTCACCAATTTTCCTAATAATGTCCTATAATTTATAGAAAAAGGACCCAATCCAGGATCATGCATTGCATTTTTTATGAATATTTTGAAACAGAAATTTGTGTAGTAAGACCACAGTGATAAGAAGATATAAAGGCTTTGCATCTAGAGTTTGTTCTGAAAGTCCTGAGATTCTAGTAAGACATTGCTTGATTTATTGTTTTATACAGACAAACCCTCATCTGTTGTAAGAGTTTGCCTTTTGATCTGATTTCCATGGGAAATGGTACTATTGGTATGATGAGTCTAATTAAAATACAAGACACTAACATCCCACCTGTTTTCATCTTTAAGACAAAGGATCAGAACATCCCTTTTTGCTGTTTCTTAAGTGTGTGAGCTGATCCAAAGGAAATATTTTCCAAAGTTTGTAAGCAAAAAATCAAAATTGAGTTTTTTTCCACGACCCATTCTCACCTGGTAGATTTGTGGAAAAAAAGATTAGTTGACTTTTTTGGGTCCCTGAATATACTTTATAGAAATCTGGAAAGACCATGTGAAAATACATTAATGTGCACTGACAAAGATTAGAGGGATCAAAGCAAAATTCAACTTTGGAAGAGTGAGGTTAAAAAAATCATTCCCTGGTAGTGTTGCTATTATAACTCAAATCATAAAGAAAAAAATGTAAAGAAGTAGAGTAACATCTGTGAATAACTTGAAGAAAAGAACCATTATTTAAAAACTATTAAAATGTTCAACTGGATTTAAATAATTTCAAGAATGAAATAGAAATTCTGGCTAATAGAGAAAAAGTCTTCTTTTTCATTTCCAAGTACCTGCACCTAATTGAGGGAAAAAAAGCATTTCTCATTAATAGCAACAATCAAGATTTTGAAGAGGTCATTCGTAAAACGTCATGATATGGAATTGTGTACATATTCCAGCATAAAACCTTATGTGAGATGCATATTCACAGAAGAGACTAGATTACATCATTAAAAATGTGAAAATACTTAGAAATTTGTATAAGTTAAAGATTTACTATCTTCTCTAATACTGTGTATTTTCTTTTTTGTCATAACTTTATATATGTGTGTGTGTGTATATATATATATAAAGGTTTATTTTTTCCTCTTTTTTAAACCTACTTTATTTAAATTCAATTAGTTAACACACAGTATATAATTAGTTTCAGAGGTAGAGTTCAGTTATTCATCCTTTGCATATAACACTCAGTTCTCATTATATCACGTGCCCTCCTTAATGCCCATCACCCAGTTACCCCATCCCCCCACCCACCTCCCCTCCAGCAACCCTCAGTTTATTTCCTATAGTCAAGGGTCTCTTATTGTTTGTCTCCCTTTCTGATTTCATCTTATTTTTCTCTTCCTTCGCCTGTGATCCTGTTTTGTTTCTTAAATTCTACATGTGAGCGAAACCATATGATAATTGTCTTTCTCTGATTGACTTATTTCGCTTAGCATAATACCCTCCAGTTTCATCCACGTCGATGTAAATGGTAAGATTTCATCCTTTCTGGTGGCTGAGTAATATTCCATTACACACACACACACACACACACACACACGCACACACACAAACACACACCAGTTCTTTATCCATTCTTCTGTCGATGGACATCCAGGCTCTTTCCGGCTATTGTGGACATTGCTGCTATGAACGTTGGGGTGCGGGTGCCCCTTCGGATCACAATGTTTCTGTCCTTTGGGTAAATACCTAGTAGTGCAATTGCTGGGTTGTAGGGTAGCTCTATTTTCAACTTTTTGAGGAACCTCCATACTGTTTTCCAGAGTAGTTGCACCAGCTTGCATTCCCACCAACAGTGTAGGAGGGTTCCCCTTTCCCCGCATCCCCGCCAACATCTGTCATTTCCTGACTTGTTAATTTTAGCCATTCTGACTGGTGTGAGGTGGTATCTCATTGAGGTTTGGATTTGTATTTCTCTGATGCCGAGCGATGCTGAGCACTTTTTCATGTGTCTGTTGGCTGTATGTCTTCTTTGGAGAAATGTCTGTTCATGTTTTCTACCCATTTCTTGACTGGATTATTTGTTTTTTGGGTGTTGAGTTTCATAAGTTCTTTAGAGATTTTGGATACTAGCCCTGTATCTGGTAAGAGATTTGCAAATATCTTCTCCCATTCTATAGGTTGTGTTTTGGTTTTGTCGATTGTTTCCTTTTGCTGTGCAAAAGCTTTTTATCTTGATGAAGTCCCAATAGTTCATTCTTGCTTTTGTTTCCCTTGCCTTTGGAGACATGTCTAGCAAGAAGTTACCGTGGCCAATGTCAAAGAGGTTGCTGCCTGTGTTCTCCTTTAGAATTTTAATGGATTCCTGTCTCACATTTAGGTCTTTCATCCATTTTGAATTTATTTTTGTGCATGGTGTAAGAAAATGGTCGAGTTTCATTCTTCTGCATGTGGCTGTCCAATTTTCCCAGCACCATTTCTTGAAGAGACTGTCTTTTTTCCAGTGGATATTCTTTCCTGCTTTGTTGAATATTAGTTGACCATAAAATTGAGGGTCCATTTCTAGGTTCTCTATTCTGGTCCATTATGTGTCTATGTGTCTGTTTTTGTGCCAGTACCATACTGTCTTGATGAGACAGAAGAAAGAGAAATTAAGGAATCGATCCCATTTACAATTGCACCAAAACCCATAAGATACCTAGGAATAAACCTAACCAAACAGGGAAAGGATCTGTACTCTGAAAACTAAAGAACACTTATGAAAGAAATTGAGGAAGACACAAAGAGATGGAAAAACATTCCATGTTCATGGATTGGAAGAATAAACATTGTTAAAATGTCTATGCCAGAGCAATCTATACATTCAATGCCATCCCGATCAAAATACCACCAGCATTTTTCACAGAGCTGGAACAAACAATCCTAAAATTTGTATGGAACCAGAAAAGACCCCGAAAGGCCAGAGGAATGTTGAAAAAGAAAACCAAAGCTGGTGGCATCACAATTTCGGACTTCAAGCTACACTACAAAGTTGTAGTCATTTATTTATTTATTTGAGAGAGAGAGCACGCAGCAGGGAGGGGCAGAGGGAGAGGGAAAGAGAAACTTTAGCAGACTCCTATCTGAGCAACCCTGAGATCACGACCTGAGCCAATACCAAGTGTCAGATGCTTAACCAAGTGCACCACCCAGGCGCCCCTTGTCATAACTATATAAAATAAATACAAAGTAGTACATGTTTTCATCAAGGCCACTTCCCATCCCTTTCCCAGTGCCCCCTACCTCCTCTAAAGTAGAGCCATAGCCACAGCCAGGATGGTGTCTCACTCCAGTTATGAGAGCCCAAAGACAAGGACTGAGAAAGAACATCAAATAATAATAATAATGGCAGCTAACATTTATTGGGGACTTAATTTATGCCAGACACTAAATACCTAATCTCATTTACTTCTCACAATAACCCTCTTTGATAGGTACTATTATTCTACTATTCCCCTTGAATATAACCTGTGGGAACTGAGACCCTAAGAGATTAAGTCATTTGCAAAAAAAATTACATAGCCAATAATCGGTGGAGGCAAGATTTGCAGACAGGCAGTTCAGCAGCCCCTGGGGTGCCGGGGGGGGGGCTCCTCCTCTGAGGACCGCTTTCTGTGCCTGCCCTTTCTGGGTCCCTTTATGCTCCCTTTGGGCCTCAGCTTTCCCTCTGCAATGCTTGGTTGTGAGAGGAGCCTATATTGGGGCTGCCCCAGGCCAAGCTACATGTTGAACAGATGACCACATAAAAGCGACACAGCAGGACAGGCCGAGCTGGGGACACTGAGATCTATAGTTACGGGAAGCAAGGAGTAATGGAGGCACCAGCCCCCAGTCCAGCCTGACCCTAATCCCTGGTCTAGGGGAAAGGTCTGGCCTTTTATCTATCCCCCTGTCTGGACCTGATCAAAGGACAACACAATGGATCCCATTATCCGGTGGGGGGAGGGGGTGTGGTGGTGCAGGAAGTTGCTAGAAAAGAGGGCCTTAGAAGAGAATGAGGCCTGAATACCAGGTAAAGGGCAGGAAAGTGTTCAATCCCAGCAGCACCTCGTGGCAGTAGTTGAGGAGATGACAGGGCCAGAGGGGAGACTGGCCCTGAAGCCATCTCCAGAGCTCGAGCCCCTCTGGCCAGTCTCAACTCCCAAGCCCTTTGCACCTGGTCCTTCCTCTCAGACCAACGCAGACTCTTGGCCTCACCTCCAAGCCCCATCTAGCTCCATTTCCCACATGTTGCCACTATCATGACTTCGGACCACCCCTTAACTCTCCCAAGTCCCTACATACATCCTGTGAGGTCCAGATCTAATCCCACACCCTCTAGAAAACCTTCTAGTGTCTAAGTTAAGTGTCATTTCTTCATTAATTGAATGACTGATTCCCCCTTTTCCCATTCGCCATTCTCAGGGTATCAAGCTAATATTTTAATGTACAACCTTTTGTTTGTGTGTGTCCTGGTAAAGTAGACTGTTGTGTTTGCATGTATTTGTGAAAATTAATAAAGGGAAACCTCACTAAAGTGGAATTGGGAAGCCAGAAGGGGGAGCCATTCTATTCAACATCATACATAGGAAGAACTGTCAATTAGGGACCCCAACTGAAGAATTGTCAACCGAAAAGAAACATCAATCACAGGCCCCAACAGGAAAAGATGTACATTGCATCTCCTGAGAGAAACTGACCACCCCTACAACTCAGCCAAAGCGAAACAGTCAGCACCTTGAACTCCTGCTTTTCTCCAATGGACTTCCATTCAAAACCACCCCTTCCACTGGAATTAAAAAAAAAACAAACAAGAACAAACATACAAACAAAAACAACCCCTTCCAACTTCCTCCTTCTTGGCCATAAAATAACTCCTCTCCTTTGTTTGTTGGACTTGCCAAGGGTTTTGCTATAGCTTTCATGTCCCAAATTGCAATTCTGCTCTTCCTGAATAAACCCATCTTGCTGGTAAAATAACTGGCTGTTTTAGTTAACAGTATCTAAGGGTCTTAAGTTGTATATTTCATTCTGTTTCCTACTTGTTTACATAACAATATGTGCCTTTTAATTTTTTAGCTTTTTCTTTTGTAATAATTTCCAAAATAAAAAGTTACAAAACTAGGGGCACCTGGGTGGCTCAGTCAGCTAAGGTTCTGACTCAATTTCAGCTTAGGTCATGCATGATCTCAGGGTTGTAAGATTGAGCCCCACGTTGGGCTCGGCACTGAGCATGGAGCCTGCTTAAGATTCTCTCTCTCCCTCGCCCTCTGCCTCTACTCCCTCTCTAAAAAAAAATTATAAAAAGAGTACAAAGAATTCTCATCTATCTTTCACCCAGCTTCCACAAATGTAACCATTTTACACAATCACAGTAGAATTATTGAAACCAGGAAATGAATATTGATACAATACTATTAAATTAATCTATTCAAATTTTACTTTGAACTTTAGTCAGAGTTTACCAGTTTTTCCCCAATTGTCTTTTTTCTGTTCTAGGATTCCTCAATTACAATTACTTATCACGTCTCCTTAGTCTCCTCCTGTCTGTGACAGTTCCTCAGTCTTTCCTTGTCTTTCATGACCTGGACACTTTTGAAGAGTATTGGTCAGTTATTTTGTAGCTATCCCTCAATTAGGTTTTTCTGATGTTATCTCATGATTAGATATAGGTTATGCTTTTTTTTTTTTTCCAAGAACACTGTTGGTAGGAATGCAAACTGGTGCAGGCACTCTGGAAAACAGTATGGAGCTTCCTCAAAAAGTTAAAAATAGAACTACCCTAGATCCAGCAATTGCACTACTAGGTATCTAGCCCAAAGGATACAAAAATACTAATTTGAAAGGATACATGCACCCTGATGTTTATGCACCCTGATGTCAACAATAGCCACTTTATGGAAAGAGCCCAAATGTTCATCGACTGATGAATGGATAAAGAAGATGTGGTGTGGTGTGGTGTGTGTGTGTGTGTGTGTGTGTGTGTGTGTGTGTGTGTATTACTTGGCCATCAAAAAGAATGAAATCTTGCCATTTGCAACAACATGGATGGAGCTAGAGAGTATTATGCTAAGCAAGATAAGTCAGAGAAAGACAAATACCATATGATTTTACTTATCTGCGGAATTTAAGAAACAAAACAAATGAACATAGCGGGGGGAAAAGGAGAAGAAAACCAAGAAACAGACTGTTAACTATAGAGAACAAACTGATGGTTCCCAGAGGGGAGGTGGGTGGGGGGATGGGTTAAATAGGTGATGGGGATTAAGGAGGGCACTTGTTGTGATGAGCACCGGGTGTTGTATGTAAGTGTTGAATCACTAAATTCTACACCTGAAACTAATATACACAGTGTGTTAAGTAACTGGAATTTAAATAAGAACTTGGGGGAAAAAAAGAATACCACAGAAGTGATGCACCCTTCTTAGTCCATCGAACAGGAGGTATATGTCTTATTTTGGGTGATGTTAACATTTGGGTGATGTTAACACCTTGATTAAGGTGGTGTTTGCCACTGTAAAGTAGTAATTAGTAACTAACTTGTGAGGAGATATTCAAAGTATTTATGTAAATATCCTGTTTTTAATCAAGCTTCCACCCACTAGTTTTAGCATCCACTGATGATTCGTGCCTGATACAATTGTTACTGTGGCATTTACCAAATAGTGATTTTCTATTTCACTCATTCCTTCTACATTTATTAAGACTTTATTAGACTTGTACTGTGGTGAAGATGCTGCCTTCTCCCCTCTTTATTTATTCATTCACTCATTTATTTGGTCATTTGTTTGTTTCTTTTTTAGAGAAGGAAAAGGGGAAGGGGAAGGAGAGGGAGAGAATCGTAAGCAGGCTCCGCCCCCAGTGTGGACAGAGCCTGACACAGAGCTGGATCTCACAACCCTGAGATCATGACCTGAGCCGAAATCAAGAGTCAGATGCTCAACCAACTGAGCCACCCAGGCGCCCCCATGTGTTTATTTCTATATGGACTCATGAAGTTTTATTTTATGTATTATAATTCATTCATCCATTATTTATTTTGTTGCTCAAATTGTCCCAGATTTGGACATTAGGAGATCCTTCAAGTTAGCTTCTTTGTGCTTCTGATGTTTCTTTCATTTTTTTTAAGCCCTTCTTAGTTCTCTAGTCCCAGCCCTGGAATCAAACATGTCTCCTAAGGGGCAAGTAATATGTTTAGATAGATAAATAGATGATAGATAGATGATATAGATATTTTATGTATCAGCAATATGTTTATATATAGCAGCTTCATTTAGATATAATTACCTCTAAAATGTACATAATATATATAACACCTTTACTGAAGTGTAATTCACATATCATACAATTCACCCATTTAAAGTGTACGATCCAGTGTCTTTTAGCATATTCAGAGTTGTTTGATCATCACCACAATGTAAGTATAAAATTTTTCATCACCTCAAAAAGAAAACCTGTACCCATTAGTAGTCATTCCCCATTTCCCTCCAACCTCCCCCAGTGCCTCCCTAGGCAACCACTAATCTCTGTTATGTTTCTATAGATTTGCCTATTCTGGACATTTCATAGAGATGCGATCACACAATACGTATCTTTTGTGTCTGGCTTCTCTCATTTAACAAAATGTCTTCAAGGCTCATCCCTTCATAGAGCATGGGTCAGTACTTCACTCATTTTTATTGCCAAATAATATTCCACTGTATGGATAAACCCCATTTTATTTATCCATTCATCGGTTATGGACATTAGGGTTGTTTCCATTTTTTGGCAATGATGAAAAATGGAAACAATATATTGGAAGATTTATTCGTGAGGCTGTGTATAGATTTACCATCAACCTCAACTACCTCATAGCACTACATGGTATTCAAATGCCTTATTTTTCCTATCTACTCGCCAGGGATGGACACCCAGATTGCTTCTAATTCTTTGCCATTCTACAAGTTTTGCTGTGATCCGCATCCTCCAACATGTCTCCTTCTCCACCTTTGGGAGAATTTCTTTTGAATGTATGTCAAGGAGTGAAATTGCTGGGTCATAGAGTATCTTCTTAATTTGACTAAGCTCTCCAAAAGGGCTGCTCCATCTTCATTCCCATCAGCAGTTCATGAGGATTCCTATAGACACACCCACACCTCAACACTTGGCCTTATTCCGCTTTAAAGGCCTGCTTTCCTTGTCATAGCCTTTGTAGGCCTGTTTGCACCTGAAGGTATCTCCGAAGATTTCCCTTCTGTGAGGGCTACACTGGGGGTCCCAGTACTGTGGGAAGCCTGGACCCCAACCAGGGCTTCTATAATTCTATACTGTGAAGGACTCGCAGATGCCTTCCAACCTCTGATTTCTTGACCTGTTTGAACTAGCTTCCCTGACTCTGATCCTCAGAACCACCTTCTCTTCAAAGTCTCCCTTTGGATCAAGACCATGGTAAAGTGATTATTCATACCTCTCTACCAACTCTGAGAATGCAACTCCTATGCCCTCTACACATCTCCACTCAGCCCTGTATGTGTCCAGAAGCTCTCTTTCCTTCCCCAGAGCTAACCCTTTGTCAGAAAACCCCAGAGACACCACACTGTCTAAAATCCCCTGAAAAGATGCTGTGTGGAGTCCTTTCAAGGGAAGGAAGTACTGGAGAATCTATCAGTGGAACAGGGCATACAGGATGTTTCACTCCTTTCAAGTCCTTGGTCTACCTACCTAGAGCAGATCATGAGGATAAAACATGGGACACCCTCTCCTCAAGGAGGGAGGGGAGTGTGGGAACGATGGAAGAACTTCAGAAGAGCCTGGGGCCTGAGTGTCAGGAAACCACTAGGAAGGAGGCAGTGAGTGCAGCCAAGGGAGGGAGACGGGTAATTAAGACCCTAAGTGGCTTTTGGAAAATGATGGTCTCGGCCCTGGGGGGTACCCCTCCAGGGTCCAGCCCCTCCCTCATAAGCCTCAGCTCCCAGACTCTTTCAGATTAGGCTTTTCTGCTCAAAGGCAGACTCTTGGTGTCTCCCTACCATCTTTCTCTCACACACAGACTCCTGCCTTTATCATGGCTGCCTTCCTCTGCTTTCCTTATTTGAACCACTTCCCTTTCCCCATCCCCTGCCCCAGCATCGCACAAAATTCAGATCTCATCACAGGTTCTCTAGGTGACTTTGCTGGGCCCAGGTCTCCTTCCCCATCTCCATTTACCTTCCTCCCAAGGAAAGAAAAGAGGGACCTTCTGACAGGTGCCCAAGGGGAGGGGAATGGAGCTGGAACATGGAGTGGAGGGAAGTCTCTTCACCTCAAAGGGCTGCATGTCATCCAACACTGCCTCGAAGCTGCCATCTTTCTGGAGGTCACCATCTGCGGGGCTCTCAAGTCAGGGCTCTCTCCACCTGCCTCAATAACCATAGCCTTATAAAGTATTGCCCTGAAGTTTCCCACCTCATGTCCCTCCCACCCTACTTCTGGTGTTCTAGTCATTCCCAGCAAGGCAAGCTGAACCCTGCTGTCTGGTCTCCAGGCCTTAGCTACTGCTCAACCCTCAGGTTGATTCTCCTCTCTCTCCTCATAATCTGGCAAACTTCTGCTCATCTTTCTAAATAGCTCATCACCACCTTCTCTGTGGGATCTTCTCTTACCCCTACTCTCAAGCACAGAAAAATGGAAATATTAGCTACAAAAAATATAAGGTATGGGTCCAACTTCATTCTTTTGCATGTAGGAATCTAGTTGAACCAGCACCATCTAGTGAAGACACTATCTTTGCCCCATTGATTGGATTTGACACTCTTGCACTGAGTAATGTATAGAATTGCTGAATCACGGGCGCCTGGGTGGCTCAGTCGGTTAAGCATCTGCCTTTGGCTCAGGTCATGAGCCCAGGGTCCTGGGATCAAGCCCCACTCTGGGCTCCCTGCTCAACAGGAAGTCTGCTTCTCCCTTTTCCTCTGCCCTGCCCTGCTCATGCTCTCTCTCTCTCTCTCTCTCTCTCTCTCAAATAAATAAAATTTTAAAAATTTATTTAAAAAATAATAAATAAATAAAAAAGAATTGCTGAATCATTATATTGTATGCCTGAAGCTAATATAACACTATGTTAATTACATTTCAATTTAAAAAAAGAGAACTACTCGGCCATTTGACTTTGCTCTTCTTTCTCAAGATTGTTTTGGCTATTCAGGACCCCTTGAATTCCATATGAATTTTAAGATTGGCGTTTCCATGTTTCTGCAAAAGGCTGTTGGAATTTTGATAGAGATCGTGTTGAATCTGCACACTACTTGACATCTTAACAATATACAGTCTTCCAATCCATGAACATAGAATGTCTCCTTTAAGTTCTTCCAGCAATGTTTTCTAATTTTCAATATACAAGTCTTTTTTAAGATTTTATTTATTTATTTATTTGACACAGAGAGAGAGCACACGTAGGCAGAGTGGCAGGCAGAGAGAGAGGGAGAAGCAGACTCTCTGCTGAGCAGGGAGCCTGATGTGGGGCTCGATCCCAGGACTCTGGGATCATGACCTGAGCTGAAGGCCGTCACTTAACCGACTGAGCCACCCAGGTGCCCCTCAATATACAAGTCTTTGGTCTCCTTGGTTACATTTATTTTTAGGTATTTCTTTTAGATGCTATTGTAAATGGAACTGCTTTCTTAATTTCATTTTTGGATTGTTCATTGCTAATGTATAAAAGCACAACTGATTTTTATGTGTTGATCTTGTACCCTGCAGCTTTGCTGAATTTATTAGCCTTTTCTGCATCAATTGAGATGATCATGTAGGTTTTCTCCTTTGTTCTATTATGTAATGTACAACCTTAATCAATTTTCTGATGTTGACCCACTCTTGCATTCCTGGGATAAATCCCACTGATAATAGTGTATAATCTTTTTAATACATTGTTGGGTTGTGCTTGCTAATA
The DNA here is from genome assembly GCF_003265705.2 of Callorhinus ursinus. NCBI lineage: Eukaryota > Metazoa > Chordata > Mammalia > Carnivora > Otariidae > Callorhinus > Callorhinus ursinus. The sequence goes on from NW_027397165.1 coordinate 112,200, forward strand.
TTTTGTGGAGGAGTTTTGCATCTATATTCATAAGGGAAATTGGTCTATAATTTTCATTTCTTGTGATGTCTTTATCTGGTTTTAGTAGGGTCAAACTTTTCTTTTTTTCCATTCCCCTACCCACCTCCCCTCTGGTAATCATCAGTTTGTTCTCTATAGTTAAGATTCTGTTTCTTGGTTTGCTTCTTTCTCTCTCTCCCTTTTTTTCCCTTTGCTTGTTTTGTTTCTTAAATTCCACATACCAGTGAAACCATATGGTATTTGTTTTTCTCTGTCTGACTTATTTCACTTAGCATTATACTCCCTGGCTCCATCCACGTTATTGCAAATGGCAAGATTTCATTCTTTTTTATGGCTGAATAACATTCCTGTGTGTGTGTGTGTGTGTGTGTGTGTGTGTGTGTATGTGTGTGTGTTTCTCACTTCTTCTTCATCCATTCATTTATTGGTGGACACCACTTGGGCTGCTTCCATAATTTGGCTATTGTAAATAATGCTGCAATAAACATAGGGGTGCGTGTATCCCTTTGTATTAGTGTTTTTGTATTTTGGGGGTAAATATCCAGTAGTGTGATCACAGGATCATAGGGTAGTTCTACTTTTAACTTTTTGAGGACCCTCCATACTGTTTTCCACAGTGGCTGCGTCAGTTTGCATCCCCACTGACAGTGCAAGAGGGTTCCTTTCTCTTGACATCCTTGCCAACACTTGTTTCTTGTGTTTTTGATTTTAGCCCTTTTAATAGGTATGAGGTAGTATCTCATTGTGGTTTTGATTTGCATTTTCCTGATGGTAAGTGATGATGAGCATCTTTTCATGTGTCTGTTGGCCATCTGTATGTCTTCTTTGGAGAAATGTCTGTTCATGTCTTCTGCCCATTTTTTAATTGGAATATTTGGGGGGCTTGGTGTTGAATTGTGAAAGTTCTTTATATATTTTGGATACTAACCCTTTATCCAATATGTCATTTGCAGATATCTTCTCCCATTCTGTAGGTTGCCTTTCAGTTTTGTCGATTGTTTCCTTTGCTGTGCAGAAGCATTTTGTTTTGATATGGTCTCAATAGTTTATTTTTGCTTTTATTTCTCTTGCCCTAGAAGACATATCTAGAAAAATGTTGCTCCGACTGATGTTACAGAAATTACTCCCTGTGCTCTCTTCTAGGATTTTATGGTTTCTTTTCTCACATTTATGTCTTTAATCCTTTTTTTTGCATTTTTTATTTTATTATGTTATTTAATCCCTTTTGAGTTTATTTTTGTGTATGGTTTAACAAAGTGATTTCATTCTTTTGTATCTAACCGTCTAGTTTTCCCAACACCATTTGTTGAAGAGACTTTTTCCCATTGTATATTCATTCCTCCTTTGTTGCAGATTAACTGACCATATAATTGTGGGTTTATTTCTGGGTTTCCTATCCTATTCCATTGATCTATGTGTCTATTTTTATGCCAGTATCATACTGTTTTAATTACTACTCCTTTGTAATATAACTTGAACTCTGGAATTGTTGATACCTCCACTTTTGGTTTTTCTTTTTCTTTTTCAAGATTGCTTTGCCTATTCAAGGTCTTTTGTGGTTCCATACTAATTTTAAGATTGTTCTAGTTCTGTGAAAAATGCTGTAGGTATTTTGATAGGGATCACATTAAATCTGTATATTGCTTTGGGTAGTGTAGGCATTTTAACAATATTTGTTCTTCCAACCCGTGAGCAAGGGATGTCTTTCCATTTCTTTGCATTGTCTTGAATTTCTTTCATCAGTGTTTTATAGTTTTCAGAGTATTGGTCTTTCACCTCTTTGGTTAAGTTTATTCCTAGATATTTTATTATTTTGGTGCAATTATAAGTGGGATTTTCTTAATTTCACTTTCCGCTGTTTCATTATTAGTGTATATAAATGCAACAGATTTCTGCACATTGATTTTTCATCCCACGACTTTAGTGAATTCATTTATCAGTTCTAGTAGTTTTTTGGTGGAGTCTTTTAGGGTTTTCTCTATATAGTATCATGTCATCTGCAAATAGTGAAAGTTTTACTTCTTCCTTAGGAATTTGGATGCCTTTTATTTTTTTATGTTGTCTAATGGCTGTGGTTAGGATTTCCAGTACTATGTTGAATAAAGGTGGTGAGAGTGGACATCCCTGTCTTGTTCCTGACCTTAGGGGAAGAGCTCTTAGTTTTTCATCATTGAGTATGATGTTGGCTGTGGATTTTTCATATAAAGCCTTTATTATGTTGAGATATGTTCCCTCTAGACCTCCTTTGCCGAGGGTTTTCTTCATGAGTGGCTGTTGTATTTTGTCAAATGCTTTTTCTGCATCTATTGAAATGATCCTATGGTTCTTATCCTTTCTTTTATTAATGTGGTTGTATCATGTTGATCTGTGGATATTGAACCATCCTTGCCTCCTGGGAATAAATCCCATTTGATCGTGGTGTATGATTTTTTAAAATGTATTTTTGGATTCGGTTTGCTACCATTTTTGTTGAGGAGTTTTGCAACTATACTCATGAGAGATATTGGCCTGTGGTCCTCTTTTTTGTGGTGTGTTTATCTGGTTTTGGTAACAGGGTGATACTGGCCTCAGAGAATGAATTTGGAAGTTTTCTTTCCTCTTCTGTTTTTTGGAACAGTTTGAGAAGAATAGGTATTAACTCTTCTTTAAATGTTTGGTAGAATCTGCCTGTGAAGCCCTCTAGCCCTGGACTTTTACTTTTGGGGAGTTTTTTTGATTGGTAAGGTCAAACATTTCAATATGGGTGCCCACTTATCAGGAATCCTGGATGTACTGTGTTAGCTGAAGCAGCTAGGAGCATTTCTAAGATTTGTTCTATTGACTGACTGAAACGTGTACTCAACGGTAGCCTGTGTTAAATGAGGTTAAGATGACAGATATACAATGTAGGGGGAGGAATCTCTAAATGCCAGTGGTGTTGATAGCATAGTGGTGAACGAACACAGCTGCTCTCCAGATGTTTAGGGCAACAAGAATGTTGGAGTTAACTCATCATGTGTAACCCATTTAAACCCACTCTCTGGCCACGTGGACATTCCTTTCACAAGGGCTTTGAGAAATACATCAGGAGGTGTGGCAGAGACAAGCTAGGTGGTCGTTAAGCCTGTTTCCTCTTCCTTTTCAGGACAAATTCGGACTACAGTTTCCAATGTCCCTTGTAGGTGTGTATGACCTAATCGAGGAACTTCCATTTGCCCAGCTGGATTTCAGACTTGCTACAGACCAACAACTCCTTTGTGTCTCCCATGTTCCCCCTTTTTGAACTGGAATGTCTGTGGTAGTTATCCTGTGCCTGTTTCACCACTGTATGGTGGGTGTGTTGGGGACAGATAACTTGTAAGTTTCACAGATCTACAGGTGGAGAAAAATAGTACTTCAGGAGTCATACTTCAGGAATACACACAAGGGGCCATGTTCACATCTGGTCCTAATTTAGATGAGATTCTGGACTTTGAGGTGGTGCCGAAATGGAGCGGGGATTGGGTGAATGTATTCTGCAAGTGGAAGGGATGTAAATCATTGGGGGCCAGAGAATGAGCTATAGTAGTCAGTTGCCAAGATGGCACACCAGTGATCTTCACCTCCTGGTATTCACACTCTTGTGTCATCCCCTTCCCTCGAGCGTGGCCTGAACCTAGTGACTTACTCCTGCTGAGGAGAATATTGCAAAAGTGGTTGGATGTCACTTCAGAGATTGGGTCAAGACTGACTTCCATCTTGCACTCATGCAATTCTCTCTCTCTCGGTCTCATCTCACTTGACTGGTCTGATGAAGTAAGTGGCCATGTTATGAGCTGCCCTATGGAGAAAGACCCACATGACAAGGAAATCAGGGCAACCAACAGGCAGTGAGGAACTGAGGCCCTGGTCCAACCACCCTCAAGGAATTGAATCCTGCCCACACGCACGTGAGTGAGCTTGGAAGCGGATCCTTCCCCAGTCGAGCCTTGAGATGACTGCAGCCTGCAAGACCCCGAAATTGAGAGCCAGCTAAGTTGTGCCCAGATTCCTGACCTACGGGAATTGTGAGATAAATGTCATGGTTTTAAGCCACCAAGTTTTTGGAGTAATCTGTTACTCAACAATAATGAATACAGGCAGGTATGAAGATTACGCACAAGTTCAGCAACACGGACTTCTACCTACCAAGGCCAATCTGGCTGTAGCATTGCTGAGTCCCCACCTGCCAGTGGCAGAGACCAATGAGGAGCCCCCACCCCCATGAAATACTTCCTGGGTGCAGGCTGATTACTTCGGGCCCCTTGTGTCCTGCAGCACAGAGCTGTAGGCTCAGAATTGGTGGGAAACCCAGCTCTGCCGGGCTGACATGCCCAGGCGAGGCCTATTCTTTGAGGGGTCTGCTTCCCGCGTGTCTGACGGGAACTTTGTGAAATGTCTCACATGGAGCTGGCACCCAGGAGGGGGTTCCTAAGGGACTGCTCCCTTCCCTTTGTGAAGAGCACCCCAGGGGGGCGGAGACCGTATCTGCCTCGGAATCCCTCTTCTCCCATCCCCACAATTTCAGGATTTCTGAGCAGCACGCTCAGCGTCTGCTCCTTCAGGCCCCCAGTGACCACGGACCTGGGGGTCCAGACCCCACTCTCCTAGGGTAACACCTTTACCAAGATTTATGTAGTGCGAAGGGCATAGAGTTCGTATGCAGTGGGGTTCCAAACGCTGCTCCTGTCCCCCTCCTTCGGAGCCCTGACTGTGCAGGAGCCTGACTAGAAGCGGGGGCAGAGGACTTGGGCCTGGGCCTTGCGCTCCCTCCGGGAGCTCCCGGAACGGTGGGAGAAGCAGACCCATTAATCCTAGAGTGTTGCAGACGCCACACAAGGGACACTGGAAGCACTAGGAGGAAAGGAGTCAGTTGGGCCCGAGAGAAGGAGCTGGGCTAAGTCCTCAGTACCAGTACAGCCTCTTCCCCTCCTCGCCACCTGCAGACTCAGGAGCCATCCGGAGCGACGCGGTAACTTCTGGGAGGATGCAGCAGCAGTGCAAGTAGGTGTCTCATAGAAAACGACTTCGACCCGAAGATACCCTCTTCTTTCGGGATCCTTTCTCCCCATCCCCCACTCGTCTGCCCCCCCCCCACTCGTCCCCTCCCCACCACGGCCAGTCACTCCTTCCTAGGTGAGTGCCTGGGAAAAGGTGACCTCTGTGCCACCAGAGCGAGCTCTCTGGAAGAGGCCACGTTTAACCTGGGGCTTACAGGCTCGGAGCAGGGGCCTCTCCGGCCGAAGCCCCGGGATGCACGTCCGCTGTGAGGCCTGGGGCAGGGCAGTGCCGAGATGGAAAAGGTGGTCTGCAAACCGCTGAGGGCTGGGCCGTAACCTGGAAGACCCCAGCCTGGGCCCAGCAGTTTGCCAGCCTGGGAGCTGCTGGAGGTCACAGGTACCCTTCTTCCTGTCCTGTTGGGCCGCTTCTGGGGGCAGACTGCCTTGGGTGGGAATGGCAGTGAGTGCTGAGCCTGAGCCCCCTCCTGTCTCTGTAGTGGCTCGCAAGCCCGTCTTCTTCTGAGGTGTCTTCTCCAACCCTCCTTTCATGACCAATTCCAAATAGGCAGGCAGACAAAAGGCCAGCCTTTTCCCCTAGACCGGGGCCTGGGGTTGAACTGGGTGCAGGACAGGGGTGTCCACTGGCTTCTGCCTCCCCTTAACTTCTACAGCCCAGTGCCTCCTGACCACAAGACTGGAGGCAGAGCTGAGCCAGTCCCTCCCACCAATCAAAGCTACCAGAAGAGGGTGGGCCTTCTCACTCATCACTAGGTTCCTATCAACTGGAAATCTTGGGAAGGGGGAGAAATGGAGCAAAATGAACCCATTGAGCGAGCACCCACAATGAGAAAGGGCAGAGTAGTGATAGTCCCCAATCTAGTCCAACACCCTCACTTTCATGACTCTGGAGGCGCCCGGGTGGCTCAGGTCATGATCTCAGGGTCGTGAGATTGAGCCCCAGGTTGGGGTTCCGCACTCAGTGGGGAATATGCTTGAGACTCTCTCCCTCTGCCCCTCCCCCTGCTCACACGCACGCTCACTCTCTAAATAAATGAAATCTTAAAGAAAAAAAAAACCCAAAACAAAACAACTCCGGGACCCAGAAGGGGGGTGGGGAGAAGAAAACTGTCCGATATAAAGGCACCATTCATATTTACATTTAAAAGCGAACTCGGCTTGAAACCATTATGCTAAGCAAAAGAACACAGTCACAAAGGATCACAAATTGTATGATTCCATTTATATAAAATGTCCAAAATAGGCAAATCCATATAGATTAGTGGTAGCCTAGGGTTGAAGGGCCAGGGGGACGGGGTGGGGGAGGTGGGGTTGGGGGGGTGGGGGGCAGGGGCCGGGACAGGGGTGTGATGCCTAAGGAGTGTGGTTTCATTTTGGAATGATGAAAAAACATTCTAAAATCTTTTGCAGTGACGGTTGCACAACTAGAATATACTAAAAGCCACTGAATTGTATACTTTAAGTGGGTAAACTGTATGATGTATATAAATTATATCACAATAAAGCTGTAAAAGTGAACTTGGGCTGCAAATGACCACACATCTGAGCTTTACTCTCCATTCACAGGGCCGAAGAAACCCTTTAGGGTAGAGAAAAGTCAGGGAAGCATCCCTGAACATGGCATATGGGTCGGACAGGAAAGCATTCCAGAAAGAATGAGATTATAAATATAACCTTGATCTTAAGGGCAATAAAGCATCATGGATGGTTTTAAGCAGCAAGAGTGACATCATCAGTTCTGTACTTTAGAAAACATCGCTCTAAATCACTGAATTTTACATTTAAAACAGGTAAACTTTACGATGTATAAATTATATCTCAATAAAGCCAAAACCAAAAATGCCTCTGGGGGGCTTTGAGGAGGACGGACTGGAGGGCATAAAGTGGGAGGGGGCTGAGGCAGAAGTTTAGGCGAGAGGTGTCAGGCCCATCTGCTGGGAGATGGGGAAAACTGGTTTGGGGATGGGGTGGGGGGAGACTCAGGATGTCTTGCCCACAGGTAAGGAGAACCCGGTAGAACTTGTTTTCAGAACCCAGAGCTCCCAGACTTCAGCCCTCCGCTGACAGGTGATGGAGGCACTGTTCTCCCCCTTCAAAGAGAAATGCACTTCAGAAACATATTTCCAAAAAATGTTGCTAAGGGTTTTATTTCTAACAAGAGGAAAATAATAAAATAAAATTAAAATAGGCTTCAGTTGGAACCAAGTTTCTTGTTTTTTGTTTTTTTTTTTTTTTTTTGAACAAATTAATTACACACCAACGATCTTCTTTTATTACAACATGAACCCAGGAGGAGGAAAGGAGACAGGGCAGGACAGGGGGAGAAGGTCAAGGTGGTTTTGAGGACAAGCACCAAAAGCTTTCTTCAGATCATAAGGAGCCTGCTCAGCTCCCCAACCAAATTCATTTAAAATAAAAAACTGTGAGCACAGCTATGTGAAGTTTCCTCCTCCTGGGTGGAACAGTCAGGGGAGGGGGGGGGCGGAGAAAGTAGGGTGGGGGTGGGGGGGATGGGAGGGAGAGGCAGGAAAGGGGAGGGAGGAGAAAGAGTGAGAGGGAGGTGAGGTTAGTGTAGCATGGCCTGGCCAGGACCAGAACTGGGGAGAGAAGGGAGAGGAGTTTTCCCCCAGTTTGCATACGCACTGGCCTTGTCTCTGGAATGGTGCTGGCCCAGCCCCAGCCACCCCCCTGCCCACCTGCCCATCCATCTGTCTATCTGCCTCAGGTGTCTGGGAATGCTGGTTAGAGGCTACCAGGGAGGGGGACTCCAGGGGCCGGCCCCCAGGAGCTGAGGTCTGAACAATACCTTGGAGTCAGAATATAAAAGTCAAGGGACTCGGGAGTGGGCTCGGGGGGGAGGGGGGTGGCCATCCCCCCTTCTTGCCCACCTCCCAAGAAGCAGGCTTGATGGTCAGAGGATCCTTGAGGCCAAGGGGGGGGGGTCTCTGTGGGGGATCTGTGCTAGGCTCAGCCACTGTCACAACTGTTGCTGAGGCGGCTGCTGCGGGCAGGGCACATGCAGCCGAGGAGTCAGAGTAGAGAAAGGGGCCGTGGGGCCTGAAGTGGCCCCTAGCGCCGGCTCCAAGCCATTCTGGTTCTCCTGGGTGCTGGGGCTGCCAGTGGTGGGCAGGGGTTGGGGGGGGGCCCTCACCCCCAGTCTCCTCCTCCAGCTCCTCCTCCTCCTGGGCCTCCTCGGCCTCTGGCCCTGAGCTCCGTACCCTCTTTGGCTCTAGCTCCTCTCGGGCTGGGTCATCGCCCTCCCCACCCCGATCCACCTTCCGCCGTCGCCGCCTCTCCAATGCCCGGCCCCGTGCCCGGCTCCCATGGCGCTCTGCCTTCTCCAGCTGTGTATCAGACAGGCAGAAAGAGGTGTGGGCCAGTGGTCAGGCCTGGGATCCCTGCCTCCTTGGCCTGACCTCCTGGCCCTGTCCGCGATCCCTGTCCTCACCTCCAGAAGTGTGCGGATCCGCTCCATGTCTGGAGGCTGCCCAGCCCGCAGTAGCTGCCAGATGCTGTGGTTCTCATCCAGGGTCACCTCAAGCAGGTCCCCTTCTAACATGAGCTCCTCCAGAGGGGCCCGGGTGGCCTCAGGCAGCTCTAACGCGGGGCCAGTCAACTGTGGCAACAGCGACGACAGCAGCTCCAGGTCTGGTGGGTTGCAGGGACAGGCTGGGTTAGATGCTGCTCTGGGTTGTACCCCTCCACCCCCACCCCCCACCGTGAGCCGAGGAGCACACGGGGCCCTGGGGATATCCCATCAGCAGCCTACCCACACCTGGACCTACCTCTCTTACCTGAGCCCTCCCCCGGGGCTACCTTCTCAGGGCTGGTCACACTGTCTCCGTTCTCCAGCAAGCCCGGGACCTGCCAAGGAGAGCGAGGACGGATGGTGGTGACTGAAGAACCAGGCCCTGTTCCCCACCGACCCCCGACTCGGCACGTTCCACCTCCTGGAGGAGGAGAGCAGACAAAGGCTGCGGCAAGGAGCAGTCGGGGGATCTGGGCGGAATGTAGAATGGGGCAGGGAGGCCGGGCCGAGAGAGAGGTCGGAAGTCAGCAGGGATGGGGCTGGAGCCTAAACAGGGGCGGGGGGGGGGGGGAGGAGACAGGAATGGGAGGGCAAGAGCTGGGGCGGGCAGCTCACCTTGGGCATATCCTTGCCACTGCCTTCTCTGAGAGGGTCAGAGGCAGGGGCTGAAGGGTAGGTAGGGGGTTCCTCAGGCTTGGGCTCAGCCTGCAGCCGCTGGCGAAGCTCAGCCAGCCGTCCCAACAGAGCAGTCACGTCCTCAGAGGCCAAAGCCTGCCTGGCACGGCCTTGCCAGCTGATGGCCCTCTCTGTGAGACACTGCAGGGCCTCGCCCTCAGGCAGCCGCACGGGCAGTCTCTGCAGGGCCACCAGCAGTGCCAGGATGGTCTCCAGGCGCGGGCGCCGTGAGCGCATGCACAGCGGACACAAGAATTTGGTGTCCCACTCCCACCAGGCCAGCAGTGGGGACGCGGTGGGACTAGGCCTCGGGGAGCTGAGGAGGCGGGGTACCGACACACATCGCCCATGGAACCAGTCCTGACACAGGTCACACTGCAGCGCTCCCGCCCCAGCCGGCACCTGCCCACACACACAGACAGAGGGTGCAGAGGAAGCCGTGGCCGACGATGCCAGTGGACTGGGCTTGGCGGAGTTGGCGCGACGCAGCTGCAGGATACCCTCCTTCTCCTTCTGCTCCCCCTCCTTGAAGGCCACGATCTGGCATGCCCAGGACAGCGGGAGAGGGGGTCAGCGGCCCGTCCGTCCCCTCCCTCCTCCGGCCCCATCAACACCCTACTCCCAAACCAGGAGAAGCGAGGCCCAGGGAGCAAGCGGTCCGCCCAGGGCGGCCCCGCTCAGACACTTATCACCGCCAGGCTCTCCGCTCACTGTGGGTCCTCGCTCCTTACCACAGAGCCTGGGTCCCTGAGGTCCTGTGCGGACAGTCCCAGCAGCTCCGTGTCAGATTTGTACAACCCCAGCTCCTTCTCCATCCACCGGCTGCGTTTAGTGCTGTCCGAGCCGGCGTCTGCACACGGGCAGAGCACCTAAAGCAGGCAGACAGGGCGTGGATGAGTAGGCCTCCCCTCCCTCCCACTGCCAGGGCCCCGCAAGCCCCACGGTCTCCTGTGAGCCGCCTCACAACAGCTGGGCTGGAGGCAGGAGAGGCTGGCGGGGGGGGGGGGGGGGGGTCAGGGCCCAGGCCTCACCTCCAGCAGTGTGTAGCAAGAGTTCTTCTTGAGGAAGGTCTTGGAGGCCTTCTCCCTCCAGGAGTGCGCTGTCAGCACCTGTAGCTCTAGCTGTCTCAGCTCCTCCAACCCCACAGGTAGGTCCCGGCCCACAGCCACCAGGCCCTCTAAGTCATCCAAGCAGGGGTAGTGGTCGCCATTCTGGGACAGAGGCAAGAGAGAGCTCAAGTCAACTTGCCAGCATTTACTGAGGTTACTCTGTGCCTGGCCCTGAGCTGGGAAGAGGCACCAGACTTGGAGTCTCTGGGCAGAACCAAACAGGGATCATGCGAAGGCATGCGCCCCCCTACAACCCCCACAGCCGCCGGCTCAGCCCGCAGGTAATCTGGTCAGTGCCCGTGACCATCGGACTCATCATTTTGTTGTGGCCTGCCTCTTCCACCCTCCCTGCCCCTACCCTCCTGACCCTTTCCGCAACCTCTCCACCCTCAGGCTGGCCTTGCGAGCCCTCCTCCCATGGCTCGCTGCCAAGCATATTTTGCCTCCTTTCACTGGGCTGGACTGCTTCTCTAGCCAAGCCAGCCCAACCCGATGTATGCCAGCTCTCCTGGCTGGACTGAAGATCTAGGGTAGAGGTTCAAGGGGGACAGGTTCCTCACCTGAATCTCGTCCACATCAGCGATCCAGGCCCGGGCCTTAGCAAGAGCCTCCTTGAGAGCCTGGATGTTGGGCAGGTGAACAGGGATGTTTTCTGCCTCGTGGATTATGGCCTCGAGCGTGGCTGGTGGATGCTTCTGCCTAAAGGTAAGGGGAAAAAAAAGAGGCCTCAGTCTAGAGTGATCTGCCTGACCGGCAGCCTGGCCTGCCCACCAGATACATCGGCAGCGGCCCCTGGAGAGGCCACTTGGGCCTACTTGCTAGCACTCCGCCTACAGAGGGCTGCCGGTCCTGCTCGCTCCAGACCGCACACACCCACCCAACTTCTGCCGTGGCCTCTGCGCCTCGGCTTGTCTGCCTGTCAGCCTGCTCGCACGGCCGCCACAAGCGGCGGTGCGCCCCTGGCGCCACAGTCTGTCAGGGTGCCCTGCGGGGCTTTGCCTGGCACCTGTCCGTCCGCCCATTAGTGTGTGTGCCCACGTCAGCCAGTGGGGCTAGTCCTCTATCCGTATCTGTCCATCTCTGCTTCCCCGTAAGCCTAGCTCTGTCTCTATGTACACATGTAGTAAAAAAAAAAAAAAAAAAAAAAAGATAAACTAGGGAACAAAAGAAGGAAGAAAGTCAATACACGAGCACTGGAGTCTGGTACCCAAGGCCACCCATGGAAATCACCCCATCAGCTTTCCCACTAAACCTTGAAGGTCGGGGCGGGGGGGCGGGGCGGGGAGAGGGCTGGACCTACCTGGCCTCCAGGCAGAGGTGGGCTTTCTCCTCCCAGCGTTCGGCAATGGTCAGCAGCTCCTGCAGCTCAGCCCGGGCCTTATCGACAGCAGGGCTAGGGGCGACGCTAGCACCCGCGACCAACAGTCCCCGCATGACAGCCAGGGTGCCCCTTCGGGCTGAGGGGGCCAGCGTTCGCTTCACCTCATCCAGCCATCGCGCCTGTTCCACCTGCCGCTGGAGCTGCTGGGCCTCAGGCACCTCCACCCCCAGCTGCTGCCCCCTCTCCAACAGGGACTGCAGTAGCCCTGGACTGGAGGGCAGTGAGGCCAGGGCCTCACGGGCCTCAGCCTGGTAGGCCTCCACCTGTTCCAGAATACCCTACCAGGATACAGAAGAACAACAGACTCCTCAGCTGGGCCCACTTGGAGGTCCCACCACCAAATACCTTTGCCCCACCTACCTTCTTACCTGCCAGTATTTGGGAAGAGAGCCTAACGTGGGCTGCACTCTCCTCCTTTGCCATGCCCTAAGGTTCCTGCCCGCTAGAATACCCTGGGGAATTTGTTAAACACAGATTCCTGGGCCCCACCCTTAGAGTCTTAATAGGGTTTGGTCAGGAGTCTATGCTTTGTTTCAGTCCCCAGAGGATTCTGATGTACAGCACCAGGAGACCCTCTGTCTTAAAAACACTCTGCTACGCTTGGCCTCCTCACAAACCCTACGCTTACACTGGTGTCCACTGCCCTCTTCGTCCCACCTCTCCTCTCCCTTCCTGAACTTGACTCAAGCTTTCCAGGCCCACAGATATCCTTGTTCCTTTCTCCTCATCCACCTCCCACCGGGACACCTTCTCTTGACTCTGCATCCTGTACTTACACCCCTGCCACCCGCCCCTTTGCCTCCCAGCTCCTGTTACTCTGACAGGCGCATCCTGTCTTGCCCAAATATTTTTGACGCTTTTTAAGGAAGCCAAGAGTGGCCTGCTGCTCAGGTCTCCCAATCCCCCTGAACCCTCATCAGCACTCTGAGTGCACTCCTCCTCACCTTGACATCCCCAATCTGGTGCATGGCACAAGGCAGGTTGTTCATCTGGTCCAGAAAGGCCCGGAGCTCAGCCAGGGTCATCTGTAGACCAGCCACCCTGTGGGGGCTATGGAGTTTCACATGTGGGGTTTCAGGTCCAAACGCAGTCCCCTCCCTCCATCTCTGTGCTCAGACCCAACGCCTTTCCTCACACCTGCCCACCCTGATCATGCCTCCTACTCCACAGTGCCCCCAACTGTCCAGATTAGAGGAGGGGGGTTTAATATTTCAGCACATACATATGATGAGAGCAAATAAGAAGAGGGGAATATAGGATATATGGCGGGAGGGGGGAGCTTAGAAATTAAATGATGGTAACAGAAGCTGGACTTTTCAACTCATCCTCTACCATGAATTCTCTGATCAGGCTGATGCTTCTTGTCCCTAAACCTTCCACAACTCCTCCCTGCCCACAAAATCCCTAAGCCTGCCGGAAATCTCCAGGTACTGATAAAAAGAACCATTTCTAGCTTTCTTAGCACTCTTCTCCATTCTAGTTGCCTGATCTCCTTGCCCTCCCAACACCTCTTAGGCCACCCCGCACGGCAGTGCTTGTCATCTGCCCAGTGGCACTCAGAGTCCACTCCTCCTAGGTGCCGGCTCCTCAGCAGGCAGAACCTGAGCCCGCCACCTCCCACTGCCATACCCAGCTTCCTGGCCGCTGACGAGTCCCAGAGCCCGGGACACGCAAGCCTCCGCCTCGCTCAGGCAGTTCTTTAGTCGCTGCAGCAGCTCACTGTTTGGGAACCTCCGCTCACGGGCCTCAGACTCTAGCGCCCTCAGCTCTTCAAGGCCTGGAGAGAGAATGAAAGCGGCAAGGAGTAGGCAGTACTGAGTAAAGGCAGAGGAAGGGGGTGGGGGTGGGGTCCAGAAGAAAAGGGAAGAGAACTTGCCTGTGGAGTCCCTCCGTCCCCCCCATCACTCACTGCGCTTCCGCCCATCCTCCACCTCCAGGGCCACTCGAACTTTGTTGGCCCAGGTGTCAAAGGACTCGGCCCGAACCTTCAGCTTATGCAGCATGGCAGGGAGCTCATCCAAGGTGTATCGATACCTGGAGGAAGACGGCAGGGAAGCACACATCTGGCCCAGCTCTGCAGCCCTCTCCTCAGCCCGCTTTCTTCAGTAGGCCCCCTGCTCACCGCAGGTACTGCCGGCTACTGGAGCACTTGCAGAGGTCATTGATGTGGGAAAGGCAGACAAGGCCGTCTGGGCAGTCATAGCAGGCCAGGGCTGATAGGAAGCACGTGGTCTTGCACTTGATGCACTGGCGCTCATCATCTGGGAGCAGCTCAAAAGCCTCTCGCTCAGCTTCCGTGATGCCCTGGGGGCATTCAACCCACGCGCGTTATATAGAACCAGAACAGGGATACAGACAGGCCCCTATCTCTGCCACAACTGAGCCCCACGTTAGACTCCAATCTGTGCTAAGAGTTCTGGGGAGCAAACCCCACAGAACATACTGCCTCTGTGAAGTTTAAGCTCTCCACACTGGGGAAATCAGATGAACCAGGGCAAGATCAGTGTGGGCTGAGAGGAAAAAAAAAAAAATCAGGTGAGAATCAGAGCAGCAAAAAGGGCCTTTAGGGTGAGAGGAGGTGAGGAAAGCAGTGGGCCAAGGCACCAGAGGTGGCACTGTGTGGGAGTGGCCAAGGGAAAGGCTGAGAACAAGGGGAACAAGGCTGGCTTCGAGTCACTCAGCGCCCACCGTGTTCCAGGCGCCGTGCCGGCAGCCTGGCAGGCAGGACACACTGCAAAGCACATACGGAACTCACAGAAACAAAACTCTGCACTTGTGTCCAGCGTTTAAAGATAAAAAAATTTTTTTTTCAACAATATGGCTTCCAAACCTATGCCAATGACTTCATCTGTTACTCAGATGAAGAAAAAGCATTCTGTTCCAAAAATGGAGAAAAGCCAGTTATGCTGAAGTAACTGAAAGACAGTATGACACTATCCATTATGGCCAATTTTAGGGATTTTTAAAGGGAAATTCTGACTAACAGTTTTTGTTCTATATTGACTGTAACATCTAACCTCTGCATCAGATAGGAGTCTGTTGTACATTACAAATCCCGCTCTGCCACTTATTTAATTAGTTGTGTGGTATGGAGTAAATAATTTACACCTCTCTGGGTTTGTTTCCCCATCTTATAATATGGGAGATAATGGCACCATCTTCATTGTGTTGTCATGAAGATTAAAAAGGTACAGCAACTAAGGACTTAGAAAAGTATCAAAACATTTAGAATAAGTGGAACCACAAAAGACCCCTAACAGCCAAAACAATCTTGACAAGGAAGAACAAAGCTGGAGGCATCACACTTCCTGATTTCAAACTATACTACAAAGCTACAGTAATTAAAACAGTATGGTACTTGCATAAAAAGAGACACACAGAGCAGTGGAACAGAATTAAGCCCAGAAATAAACCCTTGCATATACAGTCAACTAACATTTGATAAGAGAGCCAAAAATACTCAACAGGTAAAAGATAGTCTCTTCAATTAGTGGCACTGAGAAAACTGAGTAACCATGAGCAGAAGAACGAATCTGGGTCCTTATACACGCATGAAAATTAACTTGAAATTGATTAAAGACTTAAACATGACACCTAAAACCACAAAGCTCCCAGAAGAAAACATAGTGATAAAGTTCCTGGACATTGGTTGGCAATGACTTCTTGGATAGGATACCTAAAGCACAAGCAACAAAAGCAAAAATAATAAGTGGGATTACATTTAGCTATAAAGAAAGCATCTGCGCAGCAAAAGAAATCATCAACAAAACGAAAGGAAACCTACAGAATGGGACAAAGTATCTGTACACCATCTATTTGATAAAGGGCTAATATCCAAAACATACAAGGAACTCATCCAACATCAATAGCAAAAAAAAAAAAAAAAAACCCCACTAACAATCTGATCAAAAATAGGCAGAGAACCTGAACAGACATTTTCCAAAGAGATACAAATGGCCAAGAGGTACATGAAAAGATGCTCAACGTGACAATCATCATCATCAGGGAAATGCAAATCAAAATATCACCTTACATCTGTCAGAATGGCTATTACCAAAAAGACAAGAGATAGTAAGTGTTAGCAAGGGATGTGAAGCAAAGGGAACCCTCGTGCACTGTTGGTGGGAATGTAAATTGATTCAGCTACCTGGAAAACAGTATGGAGGTTCCTCAAAAAATTTAAAACAGAACTACCCTATGATCTAGCAATCTCACTTCTGGATATATATCCAAAGGAAATGAAATCAGAATCTCAAAGAGATATCTGCACTCCCATGATCACTGCAGCATTATTCACAATAATAGCCAAGATATAGAAACAATCTAAGAGTCCATCAGTGGATGAACAGATCAAGAAGACATGGTATTTACATACAACAGACTATTATCCAGCCACGAGAAAGAAGGAAATACTGCCAATTATAATAACATGGATGGACCTTGAGGGCATTATACTAAGTCAAGTAAGTCAGACACAGAAAGACAAAATACTATAGAATGTCACTTATACGTGGAATCGAAAAAAGCCAAACTCAATAGAAACAAGAGTAGAATGGTGGTTTGCAAGGGCTGGGGACTGGGGGAAATGGGGAGATGTTGGTCAAGGGCACACACCAGTTAGAAGTTTGGGGAACCCAACAAATACTTACTATTATTAGCTCTAATTTTCAGATTAAGGATACCTATTTCACAGGCCTATCCCATTTTACTAAGGAGGAAACTAAGTCTCAGAGAGAGGGTCTATAACCTGCCCAAAGAATCTGGCTACAGTCTATTTTGACTCTAAAGTCAGAGAATGCTCTAAGTTCAGATGCAGTCCCTAGGTATTTTTGGATCATAGATTCCTCTGAGAACTGGATGCAAGCTAGGAGCCCTCTCCCCATAAAAGTGTGTACACACACACACACACACACACACACACACACACACACACCCCTTTTACAGATTTTTTAAGACTGGGGGGTTCAGAACCTTCTCTGAGGTAAGAGCCAAGTAAAAGTACGTACACACACACACACACACCTTTTACAGATTTTTAAGACTGGGGGGTCCAGAACCTTCTCTGAGGTAAGAGCCAAGTATAAAGAATTCTCAATGTCCGGATGAGAATACCTAGTCTTCCCACCTCACTTTGACTCCTTCTTATAGTCTGGAACAACCCCAGGGTCATCATTTAATAATAGCACTGAAGAGAGAGAAAATGATGCCTGGGAAAGCCCAGGGGCTTACCAACTAACACCACAAACTTCCAACATTACCACAGCTGAAATTCTCCTTATAGCCCATGCTCACGGGCAAGTTATAAATAAGCTTTAACATAAGAAAGTATTACCCTAAATGGGCAGCAAGGGGTCACTCAGGACCAGCATTCCTTTGTAATACTATAGAGGACTCTCACTAAGTCACTTCCTACCTGGGCAAGTGTGGAGCTTTAAGAAGGCAGTTGAACTACATGAGTAGCAGTCCCACTCACCTACAAACACAACTGACCACTCGCTTATGAGAGATTAGAGGACTGCTTTAAAAGAAAAATAAAATAAAGGAGGACCACCTTGTATTTGGTAGTAGCACCCTAGTTTGAGCTACTGAATCATCTGAATGTAATAAAATGGCATTTCCTAAGAAATGTTCCATATTTCAATCATTTTCTTCATGTTATTACCAGTAACAGCAGCTAGTACAATGCAAGTGCAATTAACAGATGCTTTGACATAAATCACCTTCTTCAAGCAATTACAATTCCCTTGCAAGTTCGGTATTTATTCCCATTTTACAGAGTGGGGAAGTGAGACTATCAGAGGTTAAATAACCTGAAAAGGTCACCCAGCTAAATCAGCAGTTGTGGTTTCACATGCCAGCCTGTCCTGTTGGGTTATTTAAATAATGACGAATAGCAGTGACACCAGCACTTGCTACGGGTCAGTTACTTAATAAACATAATCTTTAATCTATTCAACTATCCCAAAAGATAAACATCATAATCCCCATTTCCCAGAGACGGACACTGACAGTGAAGTAAATTAACTTGCTCACAGTTGTTGATAAATGGCAGAGCAGAGAATGGAATGTGATTTTTTTTTTTTAAGATTTTATTTATTTATTTGAGAGAGCGAGCACGTGCGAGCTAGAAACACCACAAGCAGGAGGGAGGGGCAGAGGGAGAGAGACAAGCACACTCTCTGCTGAGCAGGGAGCCCGATGCAGAACTTGATCCCAGGACCCTGAGATCATGACCCGAGCCGAAGGCAGACGCTTGACTGACTGAGCCACCCATGCACACAGGAATGTGATTTCCAATCCAGATGGATCTAGTTCTTTTTACTATACCCCAAGAATAGAAGTTACATCTACTTCTTCCTTCCCCCACTTCTGCCAGGATTGCGTGCCTAATTCAGGGCCCTCTCCCCTCCACCCTACCTTCTCAAGCAGGGCCTTTCGCAGACGCCGTTCCTCCTGCACCATGATGAACATCTCCTTATGCACAGCTGCTGCCAGGTTCAGGTCCAGCTTCTCTGGGCAGGCAGCCATCTTACAGATGAGCTCCTCATGGGAGAAGACGCAGTATCTTCGGAGCCGGCGGTAGTGCTCAATGCACTGGCGCCCAGCCGGCAACTGTGGACAGATTCAAGGCTGAGTGTGGCCAAGGCTGAGTGTGGCCAAGTCTGAAGGCCGTGGTGCCTCAGCTTCCCCACAACCCTCCTGCTTCTCCCTGCCAGCCCACCAACACTCCAGACTCACCCAGTCAGCAGTGCAAAAGTTGACAGCCTCTGCAAAGTTGTAGCCTTGGTTGAAGCCACTGTGGTAAGCGCGAGGGAAGGTAATGACGAATTCTCCTGCACACTGGTTTGTGCGGACAACCTGAAGAAGAAAAAGGCCAAGGTCACTGAGACAGGTTTTCCAGAGTCGGGAGAAACTTGATTTAAGAGCAGGATCCTTAAGGAGACAAAAGAGAGCCTGAAGGAACAGCATGACGAAAGACTCTCAGATCCTCCAATTCTAGAATTCTACACTGAAAACCATTTTGAAGGCATGGCTCTAGTCTTCTAGATTCTAGTGTTGCTTTTGAAAAGTCTTAAGTCATTCTGGTTTCTAATGCTTTGAATTAAACCTGTTTTCTCTCAGGAAGCTTGTAGGATTTTTCTGATCCCAGTGTTTGATTGACAGAAAAATTCACGAGATAAACCCTCGTGTGCACCTATTTTCATTCATGTACTAGGTAGGCCCTTTGATTCTGAAAACTCAGCCTTTTGGTTCAGAGAAATTTTCTTGAATGATTTCATTAATGATTTGATTCTTTGTTTTCATCTATTCTCTTTTCAGAACTCATTACTTGAATACAGAACCTCCTGAATAAAATTTCTTTCAACTTTACCATTTCCCATCTTCATTTTTTATTCTATTTTCTGAGAGAGTTCCTTAACTATTTATCTTCTAAACTTTTTTCTTCCCCTTTTACTATCACAGTTTTAAATTTCCAAGAACTCTTTTTTGTTTTCAGGGTGTTTTCAAATAGTATCCTGTTCTTATTTCAGTTTGTGCTATATGCTCATCTCTGAAAATCTTCATGAGGTTTCTTTCCCTTTTTTTTTTTTTAAAGATTTTATTTATTTGACAGAGAGAGAGGGAGACATAGCGAGAGAGGAAACACAGAGAGAGTGGAAGAGGGAGAAACAGGTTTCCCACTGAGCAGGGAGCCTGATGTGGGGCTCGATCCCAGGACCCGGGGATCATGACCTGAGCCGAAGGCAGAACACTTAACGACTGAGCCACCCAGGCGCCCCAGGTTTCTTTCCCTTTTTGAAGTTTACTTCTCTGCCTGCCTAACCTGTTTATCCAAGTTGTTTTGTTTGGTTGGTTCTATTTTCTAGAGTTTCCTCAACTGTCTGTTAATCTGTGACTGTCAACTTTAAGAGTAAGAAATGGAAAAGCTGAATGGAAGTTCTGAGTATATAGGCGAAGTTTGTCAACTGTGAGCTTCACTGCAGGGTGATCTGGAAGTGCCATTCAGTTTGGGAAATTCTAGGTCTTTCTTTTCGGGCCACTCAGATTCTCCAGAGAAAACTCTCCCATTTTTTTGCCTGAAGGAAAAAGATCTGTCTGCCAGTGTTCTAAGAGCCAAGAGGAAAAAGACAGTTGGGAACCTCAGCATCCATTATGTACACAATGATGAATCCTACTATTTTCACTATACCTCCACCCTCAACTGTATCTAGAAGACCTCAGTCCAGAGATCTTTTATTTTTACCTCTTCAGAAGTAAAGTCTTTTGCTTTAGTGAGGGAGGGTCACATTTCCAGCTGCCCAGTGTGGAAGGGGACCTCACAGCTTCCTATATAGACACAAACCAATCCCTATTTTCACCTCACTCATCTTTCTTCCCAGAATGCCTGGTGTCACTGACTACTGAACCTTTGGGGGAATTCTGAGGTATAAATCAGATTGGTTGGTTCTCAGATGTCTCAATACTGGCCTAAGATTCAGTTTTCTCATCCATTTTCTGGTTTCAAGAAACCAGATATCACTGTATCCTCTCTTGTTTTCTCCATTTTAGTAATTTTTAAAAAACCTTAAAAAAAAAAAACCCTTTGTGCCATTTGAGTGGTTTCAGTAAGGAATGGAAGCAGCCATGTGTTATGTTTAATTTGCCATCTATAGAAGAAGTCTCACAAAGGTTTTTAGGATGAACATTCAATGCTGATGAACACAGAGTGAAATAGGTGCAGTGCTGATAATAGGACCAGTAACTTCTACTCTCTGGAAAACCAAATTGCTAATATAGATCAAGAACCTAAAATGTTTATATCCTTCAACCCAACAATTCTATTCTGTAAGGATTCTAGATTACTATGGAGAGAATTAACGTCCTCACAATATTGAATCTGCCCATTCATGAATACATCTCCAAATTTATTCAGGTCATATATCAGCTCCCACCTCCAATACATTTTCTTCTTCTCAAATCTATCCCTACTTAGGGGCAACCTCAGTATTTCTTGCCTGGATTACTGCCCTGGTCCCCATTACCAAGCACTAGAATGATCTTCCAAAAAACGCAAATCTGACTGGCAAAGCCATGGCTGAGAACCCCTTACTTGAAACCCCATGTCCACATGATGAAGCCACGGCTCCAACAGGCAAACTCTTATCTTCCTTCAAGGATCACCACTTCTACAAATGCTTTCCTGAGGCCCCCCCCACCCCAATGACCCAGTCTGCTGTCCTTTTGAAGCATCTCTTAACATTTACTCACCTCTATTCTCCACTCAACTGCACATACCCAAAGGCAGGGACCAGTTTATTTGTCTTCAAGGTGTTGGCCAAAGAGGCCTGTACACAGAGGGAGTTCTAGCCAATACTTGCTGAATGATCTAGACCCAGCCTTAATTTTATAGATGTGAAAACTGAGTTCCAGAGAAGCGTCAAGTAGCAGGGCCAGAAACAGAACTTAAGGCTCCTGACTCTTCATCTCAACCTGCACCCTCACTTTGGCCATGTCCCTTTACCATTTCCTATGTAGTTATCTAAAAAGGCTCTCCTCACATTCTGCAGTCATTAAAAATGACCCAAATGTTCATCGAGTGGTGAATGGATAAACAAAATGTGGTACTTCCATAAAATGTAGTATTCCACCATAAATTTAGGAACGAAGTTCTGACACATGCTACAACATGGATGAACCTCGAAAACATTATGCAAACTGAAAGAAGCCAGATGCAAAAGACCACATATTATCCCATGTATGTGAACTGTCTAGAAAAGGGAAATCTCTAGAGACAGAAGGCAGATGACTGGTTGCCTGGGACTCGGGGTTGGAATGGAGACTGACTACAAAAGGGCATGAAGGATCTTTTTGGGGTGACAAATGTTCTAAAAACTGGATTGTGGTGATGGTAGCACAACTCTGTAAATTCATCGAACTCTTGTGTACTCAAAATGCGTGAATTTTATGGTACATAAATTATACTGCAATAAAGTTGCGGGGTTTGTTTGTTTGTTTTAAAAGACGGTTATAAGCAATTCATAGTAAGGAAGCAAAAATCATTCTAGACCAGCACTGTCCAAAAGAAATATAATGCCAGCCACATATATACTTTTAAATTCTCTAGTAGCCACATTAAAAAAGTAAAAACAGGTGAAACTATCTTCAATGTATTTTATTTAATATATCCACAATATCACCGTTTCAATGTGTATGTGGCATACTAAAGTAGTATTAGTGAGGTATTTTCATACTAAGTCTTGATATCCAACATGTGTTTTATACTTTCAGAACATTTCAGATGAGATTAGCCATGTTTCAGATGCTCAGCAGCCACATGTAGCTAGTGGCTACCAAACTGGACAGTGCCATTCTAGACCATTTAAACTTAAAAAGAGATTATAAAATCCATACATTGATTATTATGTCAAAATTTATGTAGAAAAGTAACAGAAACGGGATGCCTGGGTGGCTCAGTCGGTTAAGCGTCTGCCTTCAGCTCAGGTCATGATCCCAGGGTCCTGGGATCGAGTCCCACATCGGGCTCCTTGCTGAGCAAGGAGCCTGCTTCTCCCTCTGCCTGCCTTTGTCTCTCTCTCTCTCTGATAAATAAATAAAATCTTTAAAAAAAAAAAAAAGAAAAATAACAGAAACATAACAAAGTGTGGAGGAAATAGAGGTGACCACTCTAAATTTCCATTTTCTGGAAAGGGGGCAGGTTTCTTTTATAATGAAGATAATACTTACACTATATAGCTATAAAAAGAAATGCCTGCCTTCCACCAAAGGGGAAGGGCGGAGGGGGTGGGCTAAAGATAGCTCCTTGGGGAGCTTCAGCTGGTGCAACTGCAGCCTGCCAGCATGAGAATACGAAAACCAGATGCCTTGGATTGAGGGGATACTGCCAAGTCCAGAAAGCCTGGAGATGCTGGGAACCACCTATAGGAGGGGCAGGGCCGGGGGGGGGGGGCAGAGGGGGAAGCAGCAGCTGGCCAGAGAAGCTGGTGAGCCATGAGCAGGACAAATGCTGTGGAGCTGGAAGCAAAGAGCACATGTTTAAAAATCTGTATTAAAGTTTTCTTAAAAAGAGGTAAGAGTTAAACAACTACATATCTTATCTGTCTAAATCCTTAAGGATCCTCTTCCACTCTTAGAAATTTTTCTTGACACTGCAGGCAAGGACTAATGCTGTGCTGTGGGTCAGGAAGAAAGGAGTATGAGGAAAAGTCAGACCCAATGCCTACTTAGGAAGAGAAGTGGAAGGGCCCTCGATCACCTCTACCTCTCCAGTCCAATAGTTCTTAAAAGGAGTGAGGCAGTGAGAGAAAAGGATACCCCCACCACCACCCTGAGTGGAGAAAGGCTGCCTGAACTGTTGTGGGATACACTTCCTCTAATTCCCTAGATCCTTCAATGCTTAGTTAAGTATCACTAAAGTATGTAATAAAAAATATTACAGGGTATGTAGTGTATCAAAACAAGCTGAAGGCAAGAAGAAATGTGGGTGAGAACCACTGGCCTAATCCAAAGCCCTACTGTACAGATGAGTGGGGATCTCAAGGAGACGTTACTTCAATATGCAGTGACTGCCTACCACGTCCTATGCATTAGAATAAGTGGCAGGGCAGCCAAGGTCGTGGTAGTGGGCAGCACCGGGGTGGGGGGAGGTTGAAGGAAGTGGGAAGGAGTAACACAGAATAAGACTTAAAACACAGGTGGAGGATGTACTAATTACTGTTCCTACAGAAGTGCTGATCAGGCTGCCTTAAGATCCACACCAGAAAAGTGGCTGATGCTAATGCTAGAAATTCCCTTATAGGCAAGCCAGACTGTATAAGCAGCAAAACATTTTATGGAGTGGGAGAGGAGTCCACAGAGGAGGATAGGTTCAGTCTAGGACTCTGGGTTTAACTTTTTTTATTTTAAATGTTGATAGACATTAGCACTTTTAAGAAGAAATTATGTACCACCCCCCACTTAAGATATGACATAAAATTGTTTAAGTTTAAAGTGCACAACATGTTGACTTGATACACTTACATGTTGCAAAAAAAATTACTACCATAGAACTTACGACCTATTACATAATTAAAAAAAAAAACACCCATTGCTCTCAGAAGGGCTACTATATAGAACATGTCAGAGACGGCTAGTTACCCCCCAATATTCATTCTCACCCTCTTTCAGAACAATATGAATTTGCAACTGGTACATGACCATCCAAAATAAGAATCACATTCTCCAGTCTTCCTTGCAGCTAGATGTGGCAATGTGACTAAGTTGTGACTAACAGGAGATGAATGGAAATGATGTGGGTCTTTAAGAATAAGGAGACTTGTCCTCCCCATCCTCTCATTTCCCTCTTCCACTGGCTAGAATACAGACATGAAAAGAAGCCATCCTGAGGTGTTGCCCTCAAACACATGGCCCAGAGGGCTCACCATCACATTGCTTATCTAACTACTATGATGTGAGGTCTCTATTAGAGTTGTCAAATTAAGACACAATAAGAATGAGAAAGAGGCAGGGGTAGATTCCAGATGATGACCACCACCACGGCCACCACGACCACCACCACCACAAAGGACACGCTACATCATTTCTACCCCTTGGTCCTGTTTCCTGAGCACTCACCGGCACACCATGGGACATGAGGGTGTTGGGATTCATTAGGGTGACAAGTTGGTGCAGGAGGTCAGGCTGGCTATCAAAGAGCTCAGGTGTCAGCTTCTTCATCACCTCTTCCAAATGTTCTGCCGCAAGGGAGGGTACCCCATACCAGGTCTTCGGCTCACCCCTGGCCACGTGGAAAGGGGACACACAGAGTGGTCACACACGTGGTCGCAAGGGAGCCTACCCTGCCTCCCCGGCTTCCCAGGACCCCCACTCACCAATGGAGGTAGTTAATGGAGTAACTCCAGTGATCCTCAATATGCCAGCAAAAGGCTGAGAAGACCATGCCCACATAGAGCCAGGGCACCTTCATGCCGGAAATATCCGCATTGATATGGCACAGTACGGACTGCTCCAACACTGGCATCACATTCAGGTTCCAACCACTGGTGGCATACTCCTGTCAGGTTGGGTATTTGTGGAAAGGGGATGAGGGTTATGCTAAGGAGCTGAGATCTTTAGCCCAGGGAACCTTAATTTTGAGGTCACAGGCCTCTTTGACACATCTGAGAAATACTATAGATGTTCTCCACCTCCTACCTGCCAGATGCACACACACAAAATTTCAATTCCCTTCAATTTAGGGAGTTTTACACATATACTCACTCACCAAAATACCTGCAAGCTAAAAGCCCCCGCTCTGGACCAAAATGCCCCCTTCTCTGGAGGTAGGTCTGGGCCCTCATTTTTTTCCCACATACACAATACCAGTCCCTGAACACTTCTTATGAATGAGCCAGGAACCCTTCTAAGTATTTCATACACCTTCTCATTTAATCCTTACAACAAATTTGTAAGGTAGATACCATCCCCATCCTACAAAGAAATAGCCAATCTCGTGGTTAGAGATGCCATGCCAGATACCGTGCTGTGTTCTTTACGTATACCATCTTATCTAAATCGCACAGCAGCCGTGGGAAGCGGGCATAATTACCCCCACCCAACAGAGATACTAAATGACTTGCCAAAGCACACACAGCTGACATATAACCATGAATCATCCACTCACCTCCTCCTCAGGGGTTAGGTGCCGCTTACTGTCACTGACAGGGAAACCGCTGCCAAATTCTTTGGAATGGATGTCAGCCCCATACTCAACAGTCACATCTTCCTCAATGCTGTTCACCAGCCGCCAGAACTCCTTCTCCACGAGTTCTGTAGGCACCATCTGGGGAACAGGGGTAGCAGATGACCGTGGCCCATCACATCCTGGCCCCAATGACTCAAAAGAGCTAAGCCCATCAGGCACCAACACCTATGACGCTAGCCCTGATGCTACCCCAGCCCTCCATCACCTACGTGCACGGGCATGTTGAAGTAATCGGCTTTAAAGGAGTCAGCCATCTCGCCAAAGCTCTGTAGAGTGTATTCCCGGGTAGCCTGCTCAAAGCCAAAGGCTTCAGGGGGGCGCTTACACTCCTGAAACCCAAAGGAGAACATGTCACCAAGACAGAGGGCACAGAGGTGGAGTATCCTCAAAAGCAAAGCTGAAATATGGGGGAGGAGCAGGGAGGAAGAGCAGCCCTAGGTCTGCACTCAAGGCCCCGGAGGCAGGCCTCACTTTACACCTCCACTGTTTTCTCCCAGCGCTTCAGCTTAATTAGTCTTTTCATCCCCCACATGCACTGCTGCCATGCTTTTGCTCTTCTCTTCCTTTAGGACTTTACTATCAAAACCACGACCTCTGACTTAAATACACTATCCTGTGTTCTTCCGCCACCACTTTTTCCTCTTGAGCTAAAATAGGGAGTTTAAACAGGATGTCTAAGGAAGCTTTCTTATGCCCAGACTGGAACTACAAGCCTGGGAAAATGGCAGTGAATATTCTAGTAGCTCAGAGGATGGAAGTCAAAGGCACCAGCTTCTACACGGTCACCCCCTACACTGTTCCTGTTCTTTAGACGGTCTCAGAAGATAGGACATGAGACTACCTCGCTTTGTACCTAGGTTCACAGTTTTAGAAGAGAACTGTATGTACCCCAGAGTTAGACAGACTCACTCATGTCTGAAAAAAAATCAATGTCAATCTGGTCCACTGGCCCACAACCACTTAAAGAGAGCCAAGTAGAGCTGACAGCCTTCACTGTCTATCATACTGTTGGTGTCCAAACTCCTCCCTGAAGGAAATCTCCACCACTTCCAAGGCCATTATGCACTGCCCTGGTCTCTTTCCTCAGCTGTGTGTGTGTGCGCACACGCACAGCTGGTCTCTAGGACCACAGATGAGTCCCTGACATAAGACGAGAGACCATCAACATCTGCTCTCCAGAAACCCGGAGACGAATGTAGATGAGCGCCCAGAATTTGGATGAAGGAAGGAAGCAAGCTCATGAAATGGACCTGGCAGACTTACCGGGCCTCTCAGCCCTCACTGATGCTTCAGATGCTCTCCTGACTGCCCTTCTTGCCCTCCTAAGTACGCCCCTCCCACCAATACCCTTGCCCTGGCATGCCTCCATCCCCAAGTTTACTAGCCCTGCCCACCTCTTCTAGTTAAAGCCTGTATCACTGCAAACCTAATCAAATTATCAAAACAAAAGGAAAACAAACAGTATCATACCCATATGATGGCCCCCCCAACAAAAAACAAAAAACAAAAAAACCCACACAAATCACTACCCATGAATAAATGTAATGATATACAAAAATGATTATAAAATAGCAAATGAAAATATATAAGAGCCCAAACTTGTTAAAGATAGTTATATATATGCAACAACAAAAAGATGAGAAGAAAATATACCAGACTATTAACAATGGTTGTCTCTAGGTGGTGAGATGATAGGTAATTTGTCTATTTTCCAAGCTTTCTAAAAAAAACAAAGAATAAAAAACTTGGAAATCAAAAGAACAATTTTTTTCTTCATATTCCTGTCCTCCAAATCTCATTCCTGACACCTTCCCTGATTACTACCCTTAGTCAGTTCCCTCTCCTCTGAAATTCTACGCCTCAGTTTGTAACGCATAATTTAGCATCTTGACTATATGTCGGCATACAATCTGTCCAATCAGGACTCTCACCACCCCAGGTGGTCTGGGGGCTCCCAGAGGACATATGCAAAGGCTACGTCTCCTCTTCTTTCTCCCCAAACTCAGCCCAGCCTGGCCCCACCCCAGGGACCCAAAACATTAAACCATGGCTGAGCTGGGAAGCTGCTGTCAGTAAGGCCTGATGAAGGAAGGCAAGAATACCCTCTGAGGCAGACATGAACTGGGGCTGGGAAGGCCTTACCGCCATGACACACTTTGGGCACCGCCAGACACCCTTGGGAATCTCAGGCAGAGGTGGCAGCAGGCAGAAGATGTGGTAGTTGTCATCACAGCCATCACACAGCAGAAGCTTGTCATCCTCATCCCCTCGGGAACACATCCGGCACACATAGGACTCGATCTGCCAGGAAAAGGAGGCAACAGTTCATCAATCTAAGCTCGTCTAGCCTTCAAACTGTCCTCCAGACAGCACCCTAGTCCACAGAGCTCTCCATTAGAAACCCACCGTGCTTGGTGGCTAGATCGTTCATTCACGGCCCTGTCACAGGCTAGTCGTGCTAGTTCTGGAGTTTAACTGCATGCACGTATCATCTCCCCAAATAAACTGGTAGAGCTGTGAGAGCAGAGTCTTTATCATGAGTCGTGAAATCTCCCATTTTTATTAATTCGATAAACACTGAGCACTGAGGTGTTCAACACTATGCTGGAATCCGAAGTACAGCAATGGGTAAGACATGGCATCTGCCTTCTAAAGTCACACAGTACTCCAGAGACACATATTCATAAAAATTAAAAGGTAATGTGGAAACCACCGATACCAGTTCACAGAGAGTACACTAGGGGACCCTAGAGAAGGGAGCACTCAAATCGGCTGGAGATAAGGAGGGACAGCCTTGAGGAAGAACTTCATTGAAAAGGTGACACTCAACAATGACATCTGAAACTAACTGAAAGCTGAAGGTAAACTGAAGTTTGGCAATGGGGCAGAGCACAGGGGAAAACTCTTCCAGGTGGGAGAGATAGCAGGTGCAAAGGGATGGGTGGGGGGGCGCAGGGGGGAAGAAAGAGCATGGCGCGTCTCAGGGGAAAAAACGAACATACCTACAAGTAGTTCAGTGTGGCTATAGCAGAGGAGTGAGGTGGGCAGTGCTGGGGAATGAGGCTAGAGGTCAGCAGGGACTGGATCATGCATGGTAATGAGGAGCTTAGCCTTTATCCTGAAGCAATGGAGGGAGCCTCCTTCTTTGGACCCTTCCAGCACTTCCTGTTGACAGCACTTGATCACCCTTTCTTGTCCTTTGTTCCATGTGAGTTGGCCTTGTTTCCCCAATTAAGTGAGCTACCTGAGGGCAGGGCCCATCAGGCCCACTTTTCTGCTTAATGCAACCTGGTCCAGAGCCATGCTGGGGAAATGCTCGCTGAAGGGATGAGAAGCAGAGCATTAAGAAGTCAGGGCTGGGTCCTTACAAACTGGGCATTGCTGTGGTTCCTCCGCAGTCTCATGGTCATCTTGGTGCAGGGCTCTGGGCTGTGACTCAGCTCCTCCTTGCTCTCCAGGAAGGTCTTAGGTGAGGTTGACTCCACCTTCACATCCCCGCCTGACTCCTCCTTCACCACTACGGTGGGGGGACACTCAGGCCCTTCCTTATCTGGGAGAGGGAAGAGGGGCTCTAAAGTACAGGTCTAGAACAGTCAGGGCCCCGCCTCCTCTCCCCAGGTGAGGCCATCCTTCACACTGCCCCAGCCTGTCAGACCTTACCTTTCTTCCGCAGGGTCTTATCCTTGGCCATGAGGCCCAGGCCCATCATCTTGGGGCCTGCCCCATAGATCTGTAGCTTCTTCAGCTCCGGATTCTTTTCAATGTCTTCCTCTGTGGGTTCCGGCTGGGAGGGAAAAAGGAAATGAATCAAGTCTGCTATCTGAGGCAAACTGCCCCATCCTAAAAGAACAATAGCTTGGACTATATATCACTTGAGCTCATGCCAGGAGGCACAGGCAGGCTTGGGCAAGAATTCAGAGCTGCTTTTTGGAGACTAGGGTTAAGTGAGCTCCCCCATTATCCCTCTCTTGGAAAGAAAGTAAGGTGGAATTTCAGTTTTCCCAACTGTAAAATGAGAATATTAACTCCTACCTTACAAGGAGGTTCACAAAGGGGTTTGGGGATAACATATAGAAAGAAATCTGACAGTGTGTGGCACTACCAATAAACGGCAGTGACTAATATGATCTACTAAATGACACGCTTTGGTGAGCCCAGGGACAATGTCTATCTTGTTCTCTGTTGTACCCCCAGTGCCTAGAACAATGTCTGGCCATAAGCTTCTGCCTGAAACTAAGATATAGGTATAAGGGAAAAGAAGAGGTCTACCCCTAGGAGCAGAGTGAGTCCGGAAAGAACAAGACAGGCAAAAAAGGGCAGACACAGAAAAGCTATTATAGGAGCAGATCAAGACCCAGCTCAGAAGCTCAGCTGAGAGTAAAGGAAAGAGCAAGAGTGTAGCCAGAGGGGGGCACACTACTGCTCAGATCTCAGAGAACAGAGTGAAGGGAGAGTACGACAGGGAACAGAACTCTGGTCGGAACTTTGTGGACTCCCACCCCCGAAGCTCTTAGAAGTACTCACATCAGGCTGCAGCCTCTTGGCCCGCCGGCCATAGCTATTGAACTTGGAAGGCTGCACAGACTGTCGAAGGGGGATACTGTGGGGTTTGTATTCCTTGTCCTTTTCCTCATTATCAAATGGACGTGTGTTGCACTGCTGGGGACAAGTG
This sequence comes from Callorhinus ursinus, assembly GCF_003265705.2. NCBI lineage: Eukaryota > Metazoa > Chordata > Mammalia > Carnivora > Otariidae > Callorhinus > Callorhinus ursinus. The sequence continues at coordinate 142,343 of NW_027397165.1, forward strand.
AGGAGTAAGGGTCAGGGTACGGGGCTGCAGCCCCCAACGATGCCTTCCCTCTATCCTTACCCAATGGCAAACAAAACTGTGGCTGCACCCACCTGACCCACAACAATAGGCCCTGCTCAACTGGTCGTTATCAATGACACCAGCACACACTTTGAGAATTCTTCTCTTGCCTTTGCTTGTGTCATTCCACCTTCAAACCACCTCTCCACAAGCATCTCTCTAACTCAATCAGATGCCATCTCTTCCCAGACCTCTTGAGCCCCAAATGCCTCTCCCTCCTTGGAATTCCTTTATCAGTTACAATCTTGTCACATAGTGGATAGCAGGTTGGCCCTGTGGGCAACTCCAGGACCTCTGACCCTGGGCAGCATGGGAAAAGAATAGGCACCACCAGAAAAGGGCAGAGTCTAGCTCCCAGATCTCCAGCCCACTGAACCAGTTCCATTAAGAGCAAGTATGAGAAATCTGCATCTGGTGGGGGGGAAAGCCTTCTTCCACCCCAGCCTGGCATCCTTACCACCAGGTTGGCTCCAGACTGGTACATCTCATAGGGGTAAACGATGCGTTCATAGTGGGAGCGTAGCAGGGAGCCAATATTTTTGCCTGGTGGGTAGTTGAGGCGCTGGGCCACCCGGGCCCATCGACGATCTTTGCAGATGGCTTCATAGCCACCTTCTTCCACCACGATCTGCAGGGACAAGCAGGAAGGGATGTGGATGTGCTGTGTGTATGTACATAAGGGAGTTGGCCTGCAGAAAGGGTGATGAGGACAACTCCAGCCCCTCACCTCACTGGGGGCTATCCCCTCCTCCTACCACCACCACTCAGGTTCAAACTGCAGTAAGAGATGCCAAGAAGTTCCGATGACAGCTCATGTGTTACGAGGCTGTGCCCCTTCCACTGCAGCATAGAGATCTAATATCCCAAACCAAGGGAGCCCCCAGAGTATGAAGGATATTAAGGGGTGGGGAGGGGTTTGAGAAAAGCCTTTCTTACTTTACTGAGGCTGTAGAGGTCTAAGATCCGCCGTTCTACATTGGGAATCTTTAAGGAGGAGCCCTGGATTTCCCAGAATTTGGCAATCTGGTCCAAGTAGTTCAGCTTCACTCTTGTCTGGGCCTGGAAAAGAAATGGCTCAAAGAGGCCGGCCTCCCCCTCCACCTGAACCCCATCTTCTGGCCTAATCTTATGAGGGGAGAAAGGGTACAGAGCAGCCCACCATCTAGGGCTTTTCCCAGTGAAATGGGTCCCAAACTCTAGGCAGTGCTTAGCCCACCTCTCTCTCATCTCTGCCACCTTCTAGGCAATAGGATAAGCCCAAGGTCCCCACACGGAGAAGGTCGAGTCACAAGAGCCACAGTTTTACATGCACACCCTCTCAATATCCCTGACAGGGCTGTGTGAGTATCATCATCTCTTTTACAGAGAGCCTCTGCTTAAGTCACAGAGCAGGTACCAAGAGATCCAAATATCAAATAACTTAAGTTTTAGCTATTCCCTGCTACTGCCTTGAACAAATTGGTTCTACTCTCTGGACCTCCATCTTCTGATTATAAAAGGGAAATAAAATAACTGCCCAGTCCACTTACTCCAGAAGGGTAGACTTACAAGAGAGACAGTGAAGGTCCCTCTGGAACCTCCAAAACTGCATCTAAGCTCTAGGCATGTTTCAGAGATTGAAGGTTCCAAAAGAGCACATTTACCTCTTCTTTATGCACCACAAAACTTGTCCAATGGTGGCTGAAGGCTGAGAGTGCATGCTGAAGAACTAAGAGATAGTGTACTAAAGCAGCACTAGCACTCGGCCAACCCAGGACCCGATGTGGGCCAAGGATCCTGGGAACAAGGCATGTACCATGCTTCCCTGAAATTTCAGTGACCCAAGAAAGGCTCCCCAAGGTCCCAAGTCTAGAACCACCTTGCACGGGTCAGAAGGCCTGATTCTAGTGAGAACTAGAGAAGTCATTACCATTCACCACCTTGCTCAGATCCCATTAGAGGAACAGAAACAGTTCTATTTCATAGATTAGGAAAACTAAGGTCTATTTGTAGAAAGAAACAACCTATGGCTCTTTAGCTGTGAGAACCTGATAGAGGCCAAGAACTCTACTCCCTCCACCTTAACTCCTTAGCTTTGTAATCTCATCCTTGCTCTTCCCCATCATTAGCCAGCACAGTATCTCTAGAAAACCTGTTCTTGTCCCATGCTAGATGACATCTTGCACTAGCTGTACGCCCACAGACCTGGTCAGATCCATTTAACTTACACCCCCTCCATGAGAAGATTTTTGCTCTGACCAGGACAGCACATAGACTCACTCTAGAACAGTGGTTCTCAGTGAGGAGAACAATTTTGCCCGCCCCCCACCAACCAAGGAGACATTTAGCAATGCCCGGAGACATTTTTGGTTGCCATTACTGGGAGAAGGTATTACTGGCATCTAACACAGGTGGAAGGAAGCCAGAGATGCTGATACACATCCTAAAATGCACAGGACAGCCCCTCCACAACAAATAATTATCTGGGCCAAAATGTCAATAGTATCAAGGTTGAGGAACTGTGGTCTAGAAACAAGTAAGCCTTTAGGTCATGGGTTTCCAGTCGGGCCTAATATGCCCCCTCCCCAGGTCATCCAGTAAGGTTCCTGGATGTGTAACAGTGAAGCAGAAAGGTGGCAACAAACTTCTAAACTACATCTTCTGTGGGAAACTCCGGGATCTTCTCTGGAATTGGCTTCAAAGCACCCACTCTCATGACCCCAGGGCATTCTCAAGCCCTTAGTGGAGAACCTCACCTATTCATGCAAAGGGCCTGGACTTCCTGCACAGAACAAAAGGGAGAGGGAAAAGCCTACCTGCCCGACCCCGGTTCAAATTTATAACCATTCTAGCCTCCATACGGACTGGTTCTTGTGTTGTTCCTGCCCATCCAGCTCGCATCCCACCTTACCAAGCCCCACAGAAGGAAGGTAGGAAGCACAGGGCTGTGGAGGAATTGGATAATGAGGCCACATTCAGCTGGCCAAGAAAGGCCTCAGCCAACCTGTTTCCTTTGTTGACTCAGGTATGGTAGGTTAGCTGGCAGGAGAGCTTCAGAAGTAGCAAAGCTTTAGGGAAACTGACATGCCCAGTCTTTGAGCTATCAGACTGGAGATGCTAAATGCTCCTGCTCTTGGTTATATTCCGAGCTCTAAAGCTTCCTCCATGACCTCCACGCAACTTCACAGAAGACAGAATAAAGGTCGAGTTGGGGAAAGTACCTTAGCCTGAGAAGGAATGAGGGAAGTGGGATCAGAGCTCAGGTATCCACTCACCCAACCCCGCCACCAGCTGCTAGTTTTCTCACCTCTAGTTCATTCAGCCTCTGGATTCGGGGAGTAAACCTGAAGTTGTCCACTTCTACAGCAAAGGGTGGCTGCCAGTCCTGGGGTACAGAGGGGAAAGGGAGTTGGGTTATTCCAGCACGGTGTAAGACCAGAGGGCACCACAAACAGCTCAGCATCCCATTTGTGCCTTCCCAGACCTCTGGCCACCCCAGACTCTCTAACCTGACAAACACCCAACCCATTACCCACCCCCCCGAACTCACAACAGGGCCCTAGCAGTCCCTGAAGTCCACACTCAATGCCCAAAGCACATGTCCTGGGAAATTTCTCCCAAGTCCCTTCCAACAGTACAGTACCAGGATTTCAAGAAATAAGAGAGATGGGGCCCAAAACAGTTGACCCCAAACTCTCCCTACATCCACATTAACTCCTTGTTTCCCAGGCATATGCTGTAGGACACAGGCTGAAAGTACTGGTAAGCACAAAGGATCTGGAGTCAGAAGACTTTGGTTCATGTTCTAGCTCTGCTACTTACGAGCTATGGGATTTTACCTTTCTGAGCCTGTTTCAGCAGGAAAGAAGGGTGCCCGGAGTTTTGGGTTTGAGTACCTTTCTACCTGCACTAAGGGGAGTGCCCTACTGATGGGTGGCAAGAGGGCACGGGGAGCTTGTCTGGGCTTGAGCCATACCATTTTTGTCTTTTCTCTCCCTCTGTCTCTCTCCTTTTTTTTTAATTTGCCCATGCTTCACTGAGCCTCAGGTGTTTGCTGAAAACCTGCTTCAGCTGGGGGCTTGGGGGGAGTATGTGTGCATGCAAGGTTTTCATCTGTAAGGTGGGAATATGAACAGTTGCCCTGGCTTCCTCATAAAACTGATATGGAAAATTAAACTGGTTTTCAAATGAAAATGTTATCCAAAGGAGTCATCCTTAAAACTTGGTATCTTAAGCTGACCCCACACATGCAGGGTAGCTCAGCTCCAATTCTGGCAGGATTTAAAGGTTTGGGCCTTTAATGTCTGTTCTCTCAGTTTAAAGGGCCCGAGACAAACACTGCAGGGGAAAAACAAGAATCTGCATCACTTGCCCAGTCTGGAAGGCTTCCTGTGGGTCCTCTCTCAAACACCTGCCCAGTACAGGAAGAGGCGGGGGGGGGGCAGTTAGTGATGGAATACCCAACTGTGGTGGCAAAGAATGGGAGGATTTGGGGAGGAGGAAGTCAGGGAAAGATAATGAAAGTGGGGGGTGACTGCCCTGCCAAGTTGAAGCTTGTTGTGTCCTACCCAAAGGGTGGCTGCGGAGAGCCCCTCACTGATGCCCTTCCCCCCCAAAACCTCCCATGCAGTCCTCTCCTCCCCAGAGCCCCGGCTCCTGCTGGAGTGGTAAGAAGAACCTAGAGTAACCTAGCCCAATGCCCTCATTTTATGAATGGGGAAAGTGAGGCCCAGAGAAGAAATGCAATTTCTCCAAAATTACATGCTGATTTAATGGCAGACCCAAAACTAGAACCCATGTCTTCTGACCTCCAGTCCAAGGCTCTTTGCACTACACCAGGATACCAGTGTTCTCACACACACACACACACACACACACACGCATACATATGGAAGCGGGTGGTAGTAAAAGAGAAGAAAAAGCTGCTGGCCTCTTCCGCACACACTTTTAGAAAAGAGGCCGGAGAACTTATACTTGCATGCACACATACTCCCCCCAAGCCCCCAGCTGAAGCAGGTTTTCAGCAAACACCTGAGGCTCAGTGAAACACGGGCAAATTAAAAAAAAAAAAAAGGAGAGAGACAGAGAGAGGGAGAGAGAGAAAAGACAAAAATGGTATGGCTCAAGCCCAGACAAGCTCCCCGTGCCCTCTTGCCACCCATCAGTAGGGCACTCCCCTTAGTGCAGGTAGAAAGGTACTCAAACCCAAAACTCCAGGCACCCTTCTTTCCTGCTGAATCAAGTTCTAGATAAGTACACCATCAAGCAACCTGACAGGAACCAGCAAAACCAAATCCTAGAGCAGGAGCTGTAGGTGCAAGATAGCTGGGGAAGGTCCAGCAAACCTCCCGGCCCGGCTCTCCCTGGGACCTACGAGCTCCCTCATCCAGCCTTCAGTCTCATACACCTGTGTGCCAAATACACCAGTATTATCAGAATGGTGATAAAAAAGTTGGCTACCTGATGCAGGAAGCAAGGCCCTTCCAAGATCCCCTGGGTCTACTCCAGGGTACCAACACTTTCCTCCTACCCATCTTCCCCAAGACTAGTAGCAGTCAACCGTCTAGCAACTCAAAACCCAAATCACCCTTCCTCAGGCAAACCTCCAATTTCCAAGCACCCACCCATACACAGGTTCCCACTCTGGGCCCAAGCACCACTTGGACGAGTGCTTCAAATTCCAGCTACAAGGCCTGGCTGCCTAAAGGTGGCGTAGGAACGGCCCTACAGGAGGAAAAAAACTGAACAAAACCAGGGAGACCAGGTCTCCTGGATCGGAGGGAAGCACACTATTGAGGTAGAGACAAGAAGCACAACAAAAGATGGCCCCCTGCAGGTCTGCCTCTCTCTCTCTCTCTCTCTCTCTCTCTCTCTCTCACACACACACACACACACACACGCACGCACGCACGCGCGCGCAGGGGACATGTCACTTTTCCCCTTCCTGGTACCCCAAGGAAGGGTAACAACACCTGCACAAGGCCAGCCTGCCCATAAGTCCAAGGCACAAACATGGAAATGCAGGCCTCAGGCACCCCCTATATCAGATACACTTCTTTCCCACAGGCCTCCTCGACCACTACAGGGAGTGCCTCCTTAAGGCTGCCCCGGGACTCCAGCCTCTCCTTTCTGCTAGCCTTCCTGACTTCTCACTACCTAATACTACACCTTCACTATGAATAAGGATACCTCAGAGATCTGTGGCCAGGCTCCAACTAGGAAAAAATTAGCTTACCCAACACCTCCCAGAAGATCCATTTGAAACTAGCCTAGAGGGGCGCCTGGGTGGCTCAAGTCAGTTAAGCGACTGCCTTTGGCTCAGGTCATGATCCTGGAGTCCCGGGATCGAGTCCCGCATCGGGCTCCCTGCTCAGCGAGGAGCCTGCTTCTCCCTCTAATCCTCCCCCCCCTTATGTACTCTCTCTCTCTTTCTCGCTCTCTCAAATAAATAAATATTTAAAAAATAAAAAAGAAAGAAACTAGCCTAGATCTGTGGATGAACACCAGAAAACACCAAGCTGGATAAGGAGGCCTGTGGTGCCCTCCTCAGGTGGCAGTGAGGCTTCCCAGCCCTTTTCAGACAGGAGACACCCACTCAAAAACACCCTGTTCCAAACTCAATTCCTGCCTTTGGAATCCCAAGTGGAGACGGAACAACATATATCATTTCTCCTCCATGCCAGCAAGGTGGCAGCCTATCCTAGCCCTTGGGGGACTTCCTGCGGCCTGAAGCCAGGCCTAGGAACAAAGATATGCCCTTTGTGGTTGACCTCTGGGAATCAAGTGTTTTAAAGGAGACAGACTTCCATAGCTCCATTCTGTTTTTAGGAGTCCAAGAATCCCCCACCCTCTGGGACCTGCTACATCATGGGACAGAACACAGTACAAATCTGAGGAGGGCTCGTACCCCACTGCCAAGCTGACTGGTCCAAGCCTATCCATAGAAGTCAAGTCTAGGGGGTGATGTGCAGGGAAGGATATTGCCTTCAACTAGGAAAAGGGGACAATTCCCTAAACCTATCTCAGGGGAGTCAGATAGAACATTCCCTGTGAGACTGATTTCCTGACTGATCTGCCAGGACATTATCATAGATGGATTGGTCTGGCAGGGTGTGAGTAAATCAGTCAACCCACATAGAAGCAAACCAATGACCACATCAAACACCTTCGCAGTCACAATAATTATCTAGCGCCTACTACACACAGACTCTACCTAGTTTAATCCAATTCTCGAAATAACCATTCACGGGACTCATTTCACAGGCTCAGAGAGATTAAGTTACTTGTCCAAGGTCACACAGCTGGTAAGCTGCACTGTGGAATTTTGAACTGTCTCCATTTACAGCTGTGGTCTTTCCACTACACCACACTGCCTGCCTTAAGGGAAGCGATGACAATAAACGGAAAAATGGCCTTATTCAGTGCAGCTTTGACCTGGGTGGTCCGGGGTAACTGAGAGATATGCGGGTACCTCTCTGAACTCTCCCCGGCCCACTAGGCATCCCTGTTTTGAACCTTACCAGGAATGAATCTGAAAGGCGGAGTGGAAGCGAGGGTGGGTCTCTGACCCCCAGGTCCCTTGGGGGCCTCACACCACGGGAGGACCCCCCCCGGGCCCCATCACCCTTTCTCCGACCCCGCGCCACATCCACAGCGGTCCCAGCCACTCCATTTCCCCACACCTCGAGATGTCCCCTCCGCCCCAGAGTTCTCAGCCAGCTACCCTAATTCTTCATCCCCGGCATCGCGGGCGGCGACCACAGACCCCGGGCCTTACCGCGGGTGGGCGGATCTTGCAAATGCCCGACTTCTCGGCGATGGGCCGGATTTTCGCGATGTAGCCTAGAGGGTCTCGGAACTCGGCCCAGCTAGGCTCGAACACCGGGCACTCCGGCGGCGGCAGGAAGTCGTCGGACCCCGGCTCCATGGTGGGCCCTAAGACTGGAGGGCTCGGACCACCCTTAAGGACTCATGGCGGACGCCGCTGTATGAAGCCGAGGCACTGCTCGGGGACTAGGCCCTAAGCGGGGTGGCCGCCGCCCGCCGAGGGCCTTGGGGGGCGTGTAGCTGCCGCGCTCTGGGAGGCTGAGGCTGGCGCTACTGCTACCGCCTCTTCGTCCTGCTCCGTTCCTTCCAAACTCTGCCGCTGCCTCCCAACTACTTCAGCCTTCACCACCACAGTTACCTCCCAACCGCCGCGGCCTTCACCGCCGCCGCCGCCATCTTGGTTTGTCAGCGTCTCCCCCCTCCCCTCACCACAACAAACCGAATCCCTCCGCGGAGTGTCCCTCCGAGCCTCGTATACCTTGCGTGAGGCCAAGCCCTAGGAAACTTTCATCCCGTGGGGACAGAGCTGAATCTCATGTGTAGGTTCCCTATTTGGAAGCGGGAACTCAAAAGTACCTCCCAGACTGAGAGCAAATAGTCCACCTCGGCGGCGGAGGAGCAAAATTGTAATTAAACTGCCGGATCCTTTTTCCGGATGGACCGGCGGCGCACGTTTAAAGGCCAGTGATGCGCATGCGCGTTATGAAGACAGACCGGAAGAGGAGCTGGCGTTGGTGGGTGGTGGGCCCACACTGGCGCCCCCCTCTATGACCTCAGCTCTGGCGCGGGCCCCGCCCCAACATTTTCTTCTTCAGGGTCTTTCCGGTGTGGGCCGCCGAAAGCGGCTTTGGGCGCTTGATTGCTAGGGACCCCTTATCCTGGCAAGCATGTTGGGAAAAACTTAGGGAGCTCCCAGCTCTAGGCGCGGATACCTCTGGGGCTTTGAAAGAAGGAGAGCAAGCTGCTGCTCACCCCCTGGGGTTTATAGATTTTTAGAACTCTGGGTCCCAAGGAGAGGAAGGAAATATATATTTCATCCAAGGTTATGTGCAGAGGCCTCTCGGAGATGGGGCTTCCATTCATACCCCGCAAAGAGTCATTGTCAGTCAGCATTTTACTGAACTCTTTGAACTGTGTCTGTATGCACTTTTATTGTGTGCACATTTGCAGAATGGACTCCCATAAGCTAGGCCTGAGTGTATATATATTTTCATTGTTGGATGTTTAACAACAGCATATTTACCTATCGCATACTAGCGCCTACTGTATGAAACAGCATTTGTGAGCCCACAGCGTACTTATCAAACATCTGTGTACATGGGTTGTATTTATTGTGTATAGCCCCTGTCACAGGCATTTGAGTACCTACTATGTGTACATCTACTCCTATTGTGTGCATGTTCATTGAGCAGTTTCTGAATAGGTTTATTGCAACTACTTTGAGTATCAGACCAGTACTTTGCCCACACATCAGGCATCTGCTGCATTTGAGGATTATGTTATTTCTTGGTTGTGGGCCTATTGCATACAGTTTGAACATCTACTGTGCACATATTAAAGTACATGTATACATGCTGATTAAATGCTTATTTTGTGTTCCCCCATCAGACTGAATTCCTTAAGGGCAGGGACCATGTGGCTTTATACATCCCTAGGTTTTGTCACGGTAAGCAGTAAACAAAAGAAAAAAATGAACGTATATTTTTGAGCATCCTTAGCATATATTGACTGAAAATAATACATGCTCTTTGCAAATACTTCCTGTGTATATTAAGCATCTGTTACAAGCTTGAATATGTTTGAAGCAGGAACAGTTAACTGTACCATGTCCCAGTTAGGTACATCATTCTGCCTACTTCAGGACTGAGCTGAAGACATCCTGATAGAGCAGTGCACACCAGTAGGAGCTCACATCCTAGTGCCAGATAGGCCTAATTATTTTAATTATGATTAATCTTTGCAATTTCCCTTAACCTTTGTCCCGGGAAAGATGTGGGTCACCTTACCCATTCTGTAGATGAGGAACTAAATTCTAGAAAGATTAAACAACTTGCCTACTATTGCCCAGAAAGTTGCTACCTCCTGGTCAAATGCTCTTCCTATCATTTGCTCTCACCAGGAATAGGACCAGGCAGAAGGGCGAGGAGAATGCAGAAGGTGGGAAATATGCCAAATCCTAGGCTGAAGGCAGTTCAGCCTTTCCATCAAATGCAGCTCAGTGAAGGGCAAAGAAATGAATCAGGAGTCAGGAGACCAGGTTTGGGGGCTCAGCTCAGCCCACACATCCATAGCCTTCTCTGAGGTCCTTAGCCCAGACACCACCCCCACCATCTTGGAAGGGCAAATGGAGATTGCACAGAGTCTTTGAAGCCAGTCGGATCTAATTCATTCACTCACAAATATTTATTAAACTCCTCTTATGCACCAGGCACTCTTCTGAGCCCTGGGAATATGATGGTGACCAAGACAGATATGGTCCCTGCTTTCCTGAAGCTGACATTCACCAACAGAGATCTGCCGAGTACCTCTTCTTCCTTAGCCTTGATTTTCTCATTTATCCAATGAGGCTCTGTAATCCCTTCCTCACAGGGTAGTTATGAAGATTAGAGATAATGATAACTGCCATTCATCAAGGGCCAAGGGCTATGAAATAGGTATTGTTATCCCTGTTTTACACATTAAGGGGACTGAAGCTCAGGGAAGTGTGAACTTACCCCGGCATATGGCTAGTAAGTGGCAGAGCTAGAATTCAAACCCAGGTCTGTCTGACTGCTGCACAATTCTGCCTGTGAAAGTCTCAGATGGTGCTCCTTGCCCCCACCACCCAGCCCCAGTGAGGTGCTCAGGAAACGGGTTCCTTTCCCAACCCTTGGGTCATGCTGGAGATCAACCTGCATCTGGGCACTGCAGAGAAAAGAATTGGGAAGCACCAGGGAGCTCACCCTGGGCTGGGGGCTAGGTCGGCCTCACCCACCCACCTGGGAGAGAGAGTCTGGCATGGAGCCAGTGCAAAGCAGTGATTGGAAGCCTAGGCTGGGCTCTCCACCACCCTCACCCCATCCGTGTTTTCTGAATGGACAGGATGAGAGTGACTCTGTAACCTTACTTTTTTGATTTGTAAAATAGGGTCCCTTCTAGTTCTGAAGTAGGTATGAGCTGTGAGTTCTAACTCCTGAATACCTCTGGAATCCATTCCCTCCTCCCTCTGCCATTTTCTATTCTTTTATTCCCCTGAGAGCCACTTACTATCTCTAGCCTGGGTTATTAAAAGAGCCTCCTCAAGGTATCAAGGTATCTGTGTGAATTCGTGGATATATCCATACACATAACAATAAAATGATATATTCAAAATAATAATTCCAAATGAATTATGATAGTGGATTATAACTCATTGAAGAGTGAAATAAAAATCCATGACTCCACACTCATATACATAAATAAAATGAGGGAAAAAGGAAAGCTTTTCCTTAAAGGAAGGATGGAGTAAGAAGATCATCAGCAGATGTTCAGACTTTTTCCAAGCAAAAAAGTAAATTCTTAAAACATAGCTATAACACTGAAATCTTGGCCCAAATCTTGCTTCCCAGATGCCATTCTCTACTAAAAAGAACCAGGGCTCCTTGGAAAAAGTGGCTGATTCCAAGACTGGGGCAGGGAAAGTACATGATGGGCCTGGAGCATCTTGTGGTGCCAGAATACAAGGAAGTGCTCAAAAAAAAAAAAAAAAAAAAAAAAGATGGAGACCTGCCAAAAGTACATAAGAGCCAGCTCCCAGAGGGCCTCCTGCTGGCCAAATCTGGGGCATTTTAAACATCATAATAAAGAATGATACTAATGTGTTATAACCTATCGAATACAATAGACAATCAAGAGTCCATGAGGATATAAACAAATACTTGTAGAAGAGGGGCAAGCTCTTCCTTACAGTGGAAAGCCAACTAATCCATGTCAAAAGAATGATGGCATTTGAAAATCACCATTTGGCAACTGGAGAATCATCAGTGAATACAGGTGGGTGAAAGTTTGAGGAGAACAGGATATTTACATAATCTCAATGTCGCTCTCTACGAGATGCTCATTTACTACAAAGGGGAAAAACTAACTTTACAGTGGGGAACACTGTGTAGCTCAATGTGCCACGGGGTCTTCCTTTAGGTCCTCATGAGGCTCGGGTGAAAAAAACCTGTTGGCAACAGAGGAAAGAGGGCACACTGCCTGCCAGCCTCTGGGCTCCGGAATATGCCGTGCCTACCACCTGGGCTTCCATCTCCCATCTCACTGTGCCACTAACAGATCACACACTCACACGCCTCCACGCCTTTGCATACCCTGCTCCCTCTGACGAATGCCCTTCTTTACCAGGGTGATTCCTACTCACCTTTCGAGACTCAGCTAAAGGGGCAGTTCCTTCCTTGCCCACCCACCCCCACCCCCAAGTTGGGTTTTCCCCTTCTCTGCACCCCTTCTAGGCAAGGGTGCTCTGCTCCCTTCTGGGCCTGTACTTAGTATCATATGGCATGGACGTTATCCCTGCCAGGCTGTTCCCTCCTGAACTTGTCTTGTCCTGCTCTGTCTAATATGGTAGCCACCACCCACACGTGGCTATTTCTATTTAAATTTAAAAAAAAAATCAGTTCCTCGGTTGCACTGGCCACATTTCAAGTGCCCAATAGGCACATGTGCTAGCGGTTACTGTACTGGACAGCACAAATACAGGACATTTCCATCATCCCAGAAAGACTTACTGGACAGCACCAGTCTAGGACAAAGAACTCTGTGAGAATCTAGGACTTTTGTCCTTTGTTATGTGTTGCCCCTTCCCATCCACATCCCCAAAGAGACTGGCAGTAGAGCCTTTGATGGCCAGACAGCCACTGGGCTGCTTGTCTTCAGGCCCTCAAAGAAATGGGGAGGCGAGGAGCCAAATTACCCCTCCTCCACAGTCTGGATGGTGAGGCTCCGGGGAGTTGGGGGGGGGGTGTGGGGCAGGGACAGCCCAGTGCTGGTGCTGCAATGAGGAGGGGCGGGGAGAACATAGGAAAGAGCTGAAGGAGGCACGAAGAGGTCCCAGGGGGCCCAGAAGCTCGATACACAGGTTGCACCAATCAGTAAACCAACCAATGCAAAGATACCTTACTCTAAGAGGCAGCTTAGAAAGAACTATACATTCATTCAAATCAACAGAATTTCCGTGTGATCTGTGCTGTGCAACACTCTGAACAGCAATGATTCAGACCATTGTCATTCTTGAGCCACTTAGGGCCTGGTGGGGAAGAAAGATAGCGACATGAAGGCTCTCAGAGGATGTGATCAAGGGCACATTTTGTGAGGAATGGGCCTTTTAAGCCCATCTCAGCAGAGTGAGGAAAACTTCCTCAGGGAGGCCGGGGGGGGGGGGGGGGGGCTTTTTGGGGGGGGGGGGGGGCAGGCACAGGTAAAATACGGAGCCGGGAAATTACGCACAGGCCTTCTCAGGGAACAGTGAGTGGGTGGTCGAGGTGTGGGCAAGGAATGAGGATGAGGAGATCGACTGGGGCCGCGTGGTGGAGGACCTCCAGTGTCAAGACAAGGAGTTTGCGTTCGTTTCTGTAGGTGGCAGAGAACCGCTTTACTGTGTGTCTGGCAGGAGGCAGGCATTTCACATGCATCTGTTAACAATTTCCCTGCAAGACTGTTACCCCTATTATACAGGTGAAAGACCAGGCTCTGAGGGGCTAAGTGATTTGCCAAACGCAACACGGTCAAGTCTGAGACTGAGCCAGGATTCGAGTGCTAACAGCTAAGCTTTGGGAAGACAAAACCAGCATCAAGTTGAAGGTGGGAGAAGGGAGAGTCCAGCCTGGCCCACCAGGGAAGAAACAAACAAGCAGAATGCTTATTGGATTTCATTCTGGCCCCTGTGGATCTAAGCTCAGTTTGGGTCCTCGAGGAGGCATCAAATGGTTAGATGGCCCCAGCTGCTTCTTCCACTCAAATGTGCATACAAAGATGAAAACTGAGACATTGGTCCAAGCTGCTAGGGAGGGGCCCTCAAACCATTCCCTCTAAGAGGCTATTCCAGACTCTAAGAAGGCACCAAAAATGTTTACCGGCTGCTGCTTCTGGGGACCCTGCTGACCCTAACCAAGAGACAACGCTCTGCCCCATTCCTCCTGGACTCTGTCAGGACATAACTGGCAGGGCTGGAAACATGTTCATTTCCGGGGGGGGGGCAGTTTGGGGGACTGGAGAGTGGCCTGGCCTCGAAGTCAGGGACCCCTGTCCCGACTTGCTGTGTGGCCTTGGAAAAGACCCTTCCCCTCTCTGGACTTGTCCCCTCTCATGTAAGCTGAAGAGAATCCAGCCACCTGTTACCTGACAACCTAAGTATATACACGTAAGAGCTCTTATAATGGATCTAGCCCCTGGCTTCCTGGCCCAGATCACCTACCCCCTCCCCAAGGGCAGAAACACGGCTCGCCCTGGGGGGGGGGCGTGCTGGGTGGGGAGGGCCCCAGGGCATAGCCAGGCCAGCCACAGGAAGGGTGAGCATAGGTGGCACAAGAGCAGAAGGAAGTCTCCAACCTGTGAAAGGAAGAGCAGGGAACTAAACTTCCCAAGACCACGTGCTCCATGCTGTCTGCTTGACATTCGTCACCGCCTGTCATCATCGTGACTCCCTGTGGCAACGGCTCATCACCTCCAGTTTTAAATTAAGAAAACCGAGACGGAGAGGGTGCTTTTCCCAAGTGTGCGTGCCTCAGGAGGGAAAATCCCAGGATTTCCAACTGGCTCAACTCCAAATCCCATACCCTTGCTGTGGTCCAGCGGGCAGTTAGTGAGTTAATGAGCTGAGAAGGGGAAACCTCCCTCCTCCCCCACCTCACACCCAACCAAGGCATCTCACCCACCCAGGTGCCTGACTGCTACCCTTAGTCCTCACCTCCCAGGGCTAAAGGCCTCTCTCTCCATGGGCTCCACCCCAGGGGGGAGGGGGCATAAGTAGGAGGCAGAGGCGGGAGGTGAGCACAAGGTCTTTTATGAGGCATCAAATATACATTCTTATATACAAGGAGGAAAAAAGACAATGCCTGAACCCCAGCTCCTCTCCATACAGCCCCTCCGGCTGCTGCCCTCCCCCGCCCCCAAGCCCCTGGGTCCCTGGACCTTCATACAGCCAGGGTCTGTCTGTCTGTACTGCAGCCCACGGTGGAGAGGGGGAGAGGGAGGCAGGAGCTGAGAAAGGAGCTGGGTATGCGGGGCAAGAAGAGGAGCTGGGGCTTGTAAAAAATATATTTATAATAAATAAACAGGGCTGTAAAGGGGCTGGAGAGGCAGCAGAGATTTTGACGGACAGAAGGACTCAGGCATCCTGGCTCCCAGCCCCCGCTCTGATGGCTTCAATCTGCCTCAGGAAGGACATCATGGGCTTATGGTGGCCCTCTGGGAGCCTCTCTCCCCAGGGCTAATGCTGGGTGCCCTTGCCCCAGCGAGGTGTATGTGGGCAAGATCTGTAAAGTGCATTGTCTTCGGTTGTAGGTGGGGTAGGTGTAAGGGAATGGGGGGGGCATGCAATATGGGTGAGGGAGGGCAGTGCCCTTCTCATCCCAGACCTGAGCCCCCCCCCCCCCCCAAACTTGTCTGGACTTTGATCAGGGTAAGAACGTTGCTGTGAGAGGCAAGGTCCTGAAGCTGAAGAGGTCTGGGCTGGGGCCCACTGGAGAGAGGACAGAGGCTGGTTCTGGAGGGGAAGCACTGCCCCTTTGGGGGGCCAGCCTTAGTGGGGGCCCACCCACCAAGGGCACCGACAGCCCTGTTCCTCTGGCAGGTGGGGAGACACATGGAGGAATTTAGCCAGGCCCTGAGGTCTGAGAGAGGGCTGAGCCAGCTGAGGTTTGGCCACAACTCTACAGAACTCCCTCCTAGCCCTGCGTGGCTAGAGGTGCTCTGGGGAAGCCTTCACCCTCACCGCTCCTGACACCTGCCTGCCCTTCTCTACCAGCCAGAGCTGACAGGGAGCCCACACTGGCCCAGAGGTCTGAGGCCACCTCTGGGGAGCGGGGGTGGGGGTGGGGGATGGAGAGAGGGGAAAAAAAAAATGGACGAGGATCTCCAAAAGGTCCTCACCACTCCCCAGAGCTTGAGAGCCCTGCGTCCAGGCTTCAAGGGGCAAGGATCCTTGAATCTGGAAGGAAACCCCACGGCGTCTGTTGGGGGTTAGAGGAGGGGTTCCGAGGCAGGGAGGGAGTGGGGGGGAGGACATCTCTATGTGTATATATATATTTTGGAAAAACCGGGGAATCTCTTGTGAATTCCCCAGACCTCCCTGGGCCCCAGCTCGCTCCCTCCGTTCATCAGACCACGGTGCTGATCCGGCTTGGCTTGGCCTTGGGGTTCGCACTGGGTGGGTTGGCCGTGCCAGGGGGCCCAGAGGCGTGCAGTGGGCCATGGGGGGAGGTGGGCGGCAGGGGCGAGTGTGGGGTGTGGGGTGAGGGTGGGGGCAGGGGTGGGTAGGAAGGATGGGGTGGGATGGGGGAGTGCGGTGACAAGGGTGACTGGGGGTGGTGAGGGTGGGAGTAGGAGCCCCCTGGTGGCCGGGATCCAGGGCCCCCAGTGGCCCCCGCTGCTGGCATCATCTGTGGGTGGTGGCTGAAGATGAAGTGCTTAGGGCCCTGTTTGTGGGCTGGAGGGTGCTGGGGGGCAGGACTGTACAGGGGCAATGGGGATGTGGGCTGGTGCAGGGGGTGGCGGCCATGTGGAGCAAACTGAGGGTGTCCTCCAGCCCCCCGTCTAGGGGCCCTACCTGGCCGGCCCAAGGTATAGTGCTGGGGGCCTGGGACTGGGCCATGGGCATGGAAGTGGCGATGTGGCCCCACGGGTGGGGCCGAGGCGGGCGGTGGTGGGATGGAGGCCAGCTGGGGCAGGGGTGGGGGCTGCTGAGGAGGTGGGGGGAGAGGGGGCTGCTGGGGTGGGAGGTAGGGCGGCGGGGCAGGGCCTGGTCCTTGGCAATATTGGGCATGCAGGGCCTGGAGCTTGGACTGCCCGTCAGGCAGCACCCCCAGGCCACCGTGGCTGTGACCGTGGTGGTGGTGGTGGTGGTGGTGGTGGGTGGAAGAAGCAGATGAGGAGGAGGCAGAGGCCTGGCCCGTTGGCGGTGGTGGCATCTGGAAGGGCCCCTTGCCCCGCTTGCTTCCAAACAGGGAGCCCAGGAAGGATGAGGAGTTGGAGACGGGCCTCTGGCTCTTGTACTCCTCTGGCGGCGGGGGTGGGGGTGGAGGTGGCATCCTCTGGTGAGGGCGTGGACTGCTAATAACAGACCCCTGGAAGCGGGGAAGGGGGGGGCGGAAAGTCAGGCCAGTCTAGATTTCCTAAACCCCCAACCCTAAACTCCACCCGGTCCCTGAGGGCTGGAGCTGGGGAGACAGGAACGCCCAGGGCGTAATGAAAACCAGTAACAGTCCTGTGCTTTGTACATGGAGCCCCCCAGCTTGCAGGGCTCTGCTGGCACATCCACTATCTCATCTGAGCCTCCGCCGGGAGAGAAACAATCAGTAGGACCTCCTCCTCATCCCCCTTTTGCAGGGCCCCGAGACACAGAGTGACTTGCTCCGTCCGGCTCAAAGAGCAGGACTTGGAGGGGAGAGCTTCTCACGTTCCAACTCCAAGGGCATCTCTACTCAGAGTCGGCCCTGGGGTTGAGAGGGGGCTAGGGAGAGTGGAAGACAGACTGAGAGACAGGCAGAGTGAGGACAGACAGAGTTGAGGACAGATGGAGAGAGTGGGTGGCTGGGAGAGGCGGCCTCAAGGTCCCCATCAGGGAAGAGGGGAAGCCACAGGTCCCCGCCTCCTCTGGGGCCCCCCCGTGGCAGGGCAGGGCTCATGCAGAGGGCGAGTGGGGCAGGAGCTGGCACTTACTTCGATGGTGCTGTCCAGCGATCCCACGCTGTTACGCCGCCCCCGCTTCCCTGCACCCACAAGCAAGGAGCCCAGCGTCAGAGCAGCAACCCCCCCTCCCCACCCTGCTGGGCTCCAGAGCTGGGCACCAGGTCTGGGCCCCTCCCGGGGACAGACACCCCTATCCCCTTTCCCCCCGTTGAAGAGGGGAAGGTGGGGAGGAGGAGAGGTGGAGGAGGAGGCGTGAGAGGAGGAAAAGATGGAGAAGGAGGAGAGGTGGTGCTGGAGAGATAGAAGAGGAAAGAGAGGAGGAGAGGTGGAGCAGCGAGAGAGAGGGGCTAAGACCGTGGCCCCACTTCACACTCCCTGGCCCAGACTCCGGGCTCCACCTGATCTGACCTGGCTCCCGGGCCCCCTGCGGCGCCGCGCCTAGGGCTCTGGGTAAAGGCAGGGTGCGTGCAGGTGTGGCGGGTGCAGGGAAGGCTGGCAGCCAGTGACAGGAGGCAGAGAGGACACCCGGTCCCACATCTCCCCAGCCAGGGCGGGGGCCCCGAAGACTTGCCTGCGTCAGAGAGGTCTCGCAGGGAACTGCTGAGAGCGCCCCGTTTGAGCCCATCGCCTGCCCCATACGTGTCCTCCAGGCTGCTGCGGGCCAGTGTGCCATTCACTGAGTCCTTGGCCCCTCCAGGCTGTGAGGCGTTAGGCCGCATCATACCTTTCTGCTTCTCTAGCTCCGCTGGGTCGTAGTGGGGGAGACAGGGACAGAAGGTCAGGGACAGGAGTGAAAGGCCACCTGACTGACCCCAGCCCTCCATGAGCCCTCCCCATCCTTGCCCGCTCTCTCCCCAGGCCTCCTGCTTTGCCCCCTGGACAGGCAGCACGCTCCCGCCAAACCTCAACTCCATCTCTGAAGTCCTCCTCCACCCACCCCCCCCCACCCCCGCCCCACAGCGCCCCACAGCACCCAGCCCCGTTTTGCGCCATCTCCTCTGGTTGGGTTTTCCCTCTGTTCCTCCTCTTCAAGGTGCTTGCTCTTCCCGCTCCTCTAGCTCCACCTCCCTTCCTTTCGTCCTTCTTGCTCCCTCTTGCTCCCGGCTCCCCTGCCCACTCTCAGTCTGCTCTTCCCAACCCACCCCTGCCCTTCAAAACAGAGCTTCACAGCTGCTGGTCACAGCAGGGACAGGAAGGCCTTTCTGGATTACGGCAAAGGGCAATCATTCCAAAGTCCACTCAGTTCTCAGATATCTTGCTCCACAGCAGAGGGCTCCTGGAAGGACAGGAGCAGGAAACCAACAGGAATTGAAGCCTCTATTATGTGCCAGCTGTATGCTGGGAGCTGTGCGTACTTGATCTCGCTCCATCTCACAACAGTTCAGAGGTAAGTATTATCCACATTTTTCAGAGGAAGAAACTGAGAACCCGAGAAGTCATAGAGCTTGCCCAGGGTCATACAGCTGGAAATGGGGGAGCCCATATTCTGGAAGCAGGTCTGCTGAGTCCAAAGCCTGCATTCTCCAGCCTCTCTACACTCCCACCTCTCCGAGGAGGTCACGGAGACTTCTATCGCCTTCCCCCTCATCTTGGTATGCTCACCCCTCTCTGAATATCCCCTGGGTCTCAGGGATCTGGTGAACTGAAATGTGTGACCCTGCCTTGCTGAGGAGTAGCGTCGACCCTGGGACGTGAAGAGCTCACCAAGTAGCTGTCCACTGCCTCAGTTTCTCTCTCTGTGTCTGCCTGCCTCTTTCTCCTCAACACCATGTTACTTAACTGTGACTGCTTAGCCTGGAGAAGAGAAAATTTGGAGGGCATCGGGTGGAATGAGATGTGATCACTATTTCCCATTATATATGCTGAAAACGACTTGATGTGGCCCTCTGGGGGCCAGAAAGATGGGCGATGGGGACTCAGCTCAGGAACTGGAATGTGGGCAGACACCTTGTCTACCTTACCTCACCGAAATGCCACAACTCTATGAAGGAGCTTTCATCTTCCCAATGTCATGTATGAAGAAACTGAGGCTCGGGGAGTCAGGCAACTTGCCCCGGTTTACCTAAATAATGAGTAGCAAACCTGGGATCTGAGTCCAGAGTCCTACCTCCAGAACCCTGATTCTTCTCCCTGCTGCCTTTCAATAGAAGGAAGAGTCGGTTCATAATTAGGGCCTGGAGTAATAATCAGCCATTCAGAGGTCATGAGCCTCTTGTCACTGAAGGTATTCAAGCAGAGGCTAAAAGGTTCCTAGAATGAGGGTAGGAAGGCTGGACAAGCTAACCCTCAACTCTGAGGTCCTCAGAGGACAGGATTCTTGGTGTCTGCAGGGTGCTGTGTCAGGAAAAGGGGAAAGAGGCGCCACTGGGCTACTCACACTCCACGCGGTATTTCTCCATCTCCTGCACCTCGGCAATGGACTCGCGCAAGTCAGACGTGAAGCGCAGCCGGTCCTGGAGGCTGGGCGCGTTGAAGATGATGAGGACTTTGCGTTCCCCGCCAGGTACTGCGGACAGCAGCTTGATCCCAAACTGGTAATCTGTGCGGAAGGGGGAGGTCAGGCACCTCTGTCAGGACTGAAGCCAAGTGGCTCACACGTGCATCGGTTTTTCTACTGTCCAACCCTGATCCAGCCTCCTCTCTGCTCGAGCATCTTTAGCGGCTCCCCTTTGTCCCCCCGAAGCCCCCAAGCTCCTGGTAGTCATGGCCCCATTACGCCCTATACTCCAGATACAAAGGCAAGCTGGACTCGAGCTGCTCTCTCGAACCCCTTCTTTCACACCTCTGCCTCTACTCACATTGCTTCTGCTGCCACCCAACAAAGCTCCTCTGGCTCAGTCCTTCAAAGCGCAGCGTGATCACCATCTCTTCGGCCCACCAGAAAACATACACACCGCGGTTCTCGGCCAGACCACGAGCTCCCCAGGGCATGGACCCCAATTATACTTCACCCCAGCCTGTCCTGCATCCCGGGACCATGTAGGTGCTTTGGAGACCTTAGTCCCATTGTAAAGGGCTCCAAAAAGCTGGCGGTTGGTATGGATGAAGGAGGAGCACAGGGGCCATGGCATAGAGTTTTGGGATGCTGGGATCCAAGAAGGGACTCACATGAATTCTGGAAGAGCTGCATGTGCATTTCCACGAGAGGAAAGGACTGACGGAAGCTGTACGTCACCAAGATCTTCTTCTTCTGGAAAATTTTGGTGACCTTTGGCAGGGGGCGGGAAAAAGACAAGAGGCAGGGTTTGGGGTGGGGAATTTCCACATGACACCTATTTCTCATAGGCACCCTCCCCTCCCACCGCCACTAGCAGACATAAACACACAAACACACATACCCACGAGTTGGGAAGAACTGAAGCTTGAGGAGCAGAACGGGAGAAACGGGAAAAAATGCAAGTTCCTCAGGTAATGACGACGCACAACAGGCATTTACGATTTTTACAGGAAGTAACTGAATGCTGTTCTCTCCAGAAAGCCCGTTCTATCTAACACCTCACACGGAATCCCCCACCCCGCTCCCTTCTCAGAGCTTCCAGAGTGCTGCTTCGGTGCCTTTCACCATGAGGCTTTAGGTGAGCACTCTGAGGGTGTGGTCGCCCCCTGCTGGACCGAGAGCGCCAAGAGGAGTCTGGTTTTCGTGTCTCTTGCCTCCCCCCCCCCGCCCCCCCTAAAGAACCCAGCAAACAATGGCAAATGCTAATGAACCCATGTCTAGAGTTAACAAGTCTTCCTCTCAATAGCCCAAGGTCTTTATCAAGGACTTGGGCGCTCTAGATTCGACCACCATAGGCTGTGAACACCTCAGACAGTCTCCAAATGGAGTTCAAAAGTAAAGTATTTCATTTCAGGACAGTTACAGCACACGGTTATGCTGAGCGTTTTTTTTTTTTTTTTTTAGTGCTTTGGATTGTGAGCTCCCGAGAACAAGGACTGAGTCTCACTCATCTCTGTGAACCCAGTGCCTAGCATGGGGCCGGACACACACAGGCGTCAGTGCGTGACAGGTGGTGAGACATTTACTCAGCACCTGTGTGGGCCAGGCACTCCTCTGGGTTAGGCTATTCCACATCTGACTTCTTAACTCCATCCTCATGACAACCCCATGAGATAGGGATTAGCCCCACTTCAAAGAGGAGGAAATTAAGGCTTAGAGAAGGCATCGGAGGGGCTTCATCTAAAGCGGCAATTCTCAACTAGGGGTGACTTTGAACCCCGGGGGACATCTAGCAACATCTGACAACAGTTTTGGTTGAAGGAGTGCTACTAGTATCTAGGAGGTTGAGACCAGGGATGCTGTCCTCCAATGCCCAGGATAGCGCCCCCCCAACAAAGAAGAGTTATCCTGCCCCAAATGTCAATAGTGTTGAGATTGAGAGACCCCGTTCTAAAGAAGAGAAGACCACGGGGGTGGGGTGGTGGTGGGGAGACAGGTCACTGTCCTCAAATCCCTGAGGAGCTGTCTCAGAGCAGGAGAACACTTGTTCTCTGTGATTGCAAGGGCCCAGGGAAGATGGTTAGAGGAAACCCATTGGGAGACAGTTTCTATCAGTCAGAGCTGTCTGACCAGGAAACTGTCTCTGCAGTGATGCAAGCAGGGGGCCATGCAGGAAACCGGTTCCTGCCTCGGGGAAGACGTTGGACGGTAGACCCTGAAATTCTCTTCCCACCAGCAGGGTCCTTAAGAGTCCCAGCTCTAAAAGATGCACGTCTACAGTGGTGACAAGCTTGGTTTTAAGACTCACTTCCAGCATCCTGACCACCCGAAGGTTTCAGAGTGACCCCAGGGTCACAGGTTCATCTCCCCCAGCCAACACTCTGGGCTACAGAGATGGACAGGGACTTTTCCTACCGCTTCCCAGGTTGTAGGTCTGTCACCTCCCCTGGTCCTCACATTTTCTCCCCCTGTGCCACTGTCACCACCTCCAAACGGATCCGAGAGGGAAAAGAGGGGCAGAGGGGGCCTGTGCCTTATCCGAGACTGCACAGATCCCATGGCAAAGCACCTCACCCACCACGCCCCCACCCGCCAACGTTAACATGGTTCACCCCGGACCCAGGGTCCAAGCTCACCACCTCCCTTTCGTTTCCTCCCCCCACCCAGTGCTCATACCACAAGGAGATCGTTGAAGAGGAAGACTTCCCGCTGATGCAACCCTAGCCGCTGGGGGCGGTTTGGATCTGGCACCTCGTAGAGTTGACAGCAGCAAACCAGTCGACGGTGGGGAAGAGACAAGACCTAGGCAGGCAAGGGGAAATAGGTGTCAGCAAGACTAGCATGCCAGCTTCGGGCCTCCGGTGCCTTATCGTTCAACCTCAAGAGGAAGTCTACCTCTGATCTGTATCACTGTCACTCTGACACGAGGAGTCTGAGCAACGGAGGCCTCGGCTTGCCTTTGTCCGTCGAGCTCTCTCTGTCTGGAGTACCTTTCTTGCCCAGTTCCATATTCCACTCTTCCTCCAAACCCCAGTTCTAGTGACTGAAAATGACCTCTCCCTCCTTGCTGCTCCCTTAGACTGATGATAAGGCAGACGTATTGGGCTGACACCCCCACTCCCAGTCTGTGAATGCCCCCAAGGATGGAGACTCTGTCTGATTCGTATCTGTGTCCCTACTCCCTAGTGAAGTGCTGGACTCTGTGGAAAGGCATCTGTAAATGTTTGTTGACTACAAGACCAGAGGGTGTTCTTGGTTTTGGTTATCAGCTAACTATTAGCTTGGCTCCTCACCTGGGATGGAGAGGCAAAACCACAGGTGGGAAGGATGTGTGCTAGATTCATTCCCCCAAGAGGGTCTCACTCTGCACAACGACCCCCGAGGAATGCATTATCACCCACTCCATCAGAGGGGGGAGTCTGGGGCTCAGAGAAGGGTACTGACTTACCTACCACTCAGTGGCAGAAGCCGACCCAAACCCTGTCCCCTCTGCAGCCTCCCAAGGCACTCACCGGTTTCTTGCCCACAATCATGCGCTCCACGGCCTGCACCTGGGACACATGGTCATCATTGGTTCGCAGTTCACGCCCCTGGATACGCTGGTAGATGCCTACCAGGAGGTCTCGGGGGATGTCCTCACCATTGTCAACCCCTGGGGAGGGGAGCAACACAGGGATATATTGCATGATGTGGGGAGTGGGTGGCAGGGGTTCTCCACAATGCCCCACACTGAGGCAGGAGTGCAAACAATGGCTAGGACTGGAGGGAGCGGGCACCCTCAGTCCCTTGGTCAGGAGGATTGGGCCAGAAAAGGTGTCCTTTGCCAAGCAACTGGATAGCAAGTTGCTTTCTTTTCCAGTGTGGGGATTTTTTTCTAGGCAACTCAGAGCACACTGTGATGAAAATAATCAGATAGCTTTGCCTTTCTAACTAGCAAAAATAATGTTAAATGATATAGCCAGTGTTAATAAGGGGGCAGGGAAGCAGGCATGTATATTAACATAACTGTTTTGGAAGGTAACTTGGCAAAAGCCTAAATATTCCGTGATTCTTTTTCTAGGAATCTGCTCTAAGGAATTACTCAGAAATATGTGCAAAGATACAGGTACAAGTGCTACATACAGGAAAACTTTGAAACAACCTAAGTTCTCACGATAGAGGCATAATTAACTAAAGCTGAGTGTATGCACTTAAAATAATTTACAGCTATTCAAAACTTGATGTTTACAAAAAGCATGAGAAAATTCCTGTAGCAAGGTAAGTGGGAAGAGCAGGATAATAAATTACATTCCTGGCATGATCTTAACTGTATAAAAAGTCACATATGCATAGGGAAAAAAAAGACTAGAAAACAGCAAAATATCAACCACGGTTGCCAACAGGGGGCAGAATTCAGGATGAGTAAATAATTTTTTCTCATTTGCTCTAGTTCCGTAATTTCTGGGTATGAGCAAGTATTCATTTCGTTTGTTTGTTTGCTTATTTATTTAATAATTGGAGGGGGAAGAAACACGCATATATAATACATATATATATACACATGTACATACATACATGTATGCGTACGTATATATATTTGTATGTATGTATATGTGTATATATGTATATATATTTGGAGAGGTACCTCCTCTCCACACAAACACACACACAATTACATATACACACATATATGTACGCACACATATACACATGTAAGCACACACACACATACATACAGAGAGAGGAGGAGGGAGGGAGGGAGGGAGAGAGGATGCGTGAAATGAATGAATGAATGAATAAATGACTAATAGCAGGATTCTGGGAGACAGCTCCAGATGGCCTCTGATCTAACTCCCTCCTCCCAAGTCTACCATCCTTCTCCACTCCTGTCTGCTGAGTGAAACCCACTCACTCTTCCCTCTAAACCTCCCGCTAGAAAAAATGTTTTCTCCTTTGGGAATGCCACGCCTCCTCCTTGGACAGGTGCTAAGAGAACATCCTTCCTCACACCGCCTTTTTCCCTCAGCTGCCAAAGAGCTTGAGCCCAGCAACCGCGCACAGCCTGCCGGTCAGCCAGTTTGTCTCATCTGTTTGTTTTTCCTCAATTCTATTTCCCTCGTTCATTTCTGTTTAAATAATCCTAACGCCTGTGCCATTTTTAGTAGGCTGCTCTTTGGTGAGATGCCCGGGCTTGACATCTATACGATAAACCAAGAAAAAAACGTCAAGGTGATACCTTTCACCCGGCATGCAAGGCCCTCACATATTGATTCTCACTGACCTTCCCATCCTGACTGTTCTCCCAACACCTTTTCCCTATCTCTGTGCCTTTGTAGTCTTACTGCTAGGTAAGCCTCCTCTATTGCTGTTCTGTCACATTATCCATGCCTTCAAGGCCCACCTTAAAATGAAAATGCTACTTCCTTCAGGAAGTGTGTTGGAGGTGGGATCTCCTTCTTCTGAGCTCTGACTGCACTTTTGGCCCATCTGACATCATGATTCGCTTCTTCTCTTGTGTTGGGTATCTGGTCCTCTAAGTCAGTCTGTCCCACAAACCAGGAGCTCTCTCGGGGCAGGGGCTATAGTGTCCTTAGCGCCCATCACAGGGCCGGGCACATGGGAGGCACTCAGTGTCAGCTGGCTGGCTGGCTGGCTGGCCGGCCAAGGGATTAAGTGAATGCGTGGATGGAGGAAAGGGTACAGAGAATAATTAAATGAGCCTTTATGGGCGTAAATAAAGAGGAGCGGGAAAGAGAAAGTGATGCGTCAATAAGTGGATTAGTATAAGCTCTGTAAGAACCAGGGCTTTTATCTCTCACGTTCACTGCTGTAATAACCCCAGAACCTACTTGGTCAGTATTCGGTGCAGGAATGAGCAGACAAACGATATTTGAGTGAATTAATAAGGGAATGTGGCAGCTTTGGCAGAAAATGAGAGAACATCACAGGCTCATTTCCAGGGAGCCTGTGTGATCTCCCCCCTCCTTCCCCAGCCCACCCCCACCCTGCCCACTCTCCCTTCCCAGGTGAAGGACGGGACAAGCCGATAGGGAGGTCTAGGGTCACCTCTCAGGTTCTTGATGAAGTCATCTAGTTTCATCTTGCGTTCAGCCTTGACGCTGGGACTGTACATGTCGGTATTGAGGAGGATGATAGCAAAAGCAAGGATGAAGATGGTGTCTGGGTTCCGGAACTGGCGCACGAGGGCTGGGTTACACACACAGTACCGCTGGCTGCAGGGCAGGATCAGGGCCAAAGTCAGGCACCAGCGATCTTCACCTACCCACCATCCCTCCCTCCACAGCCCAGTCTGGTGCCCCCAACCCTCTCCCCCAAGAAATATTCCCAAGCCTTTTGGGCATGTCCTCTTCCTTCGGCTTCCCCAAGACTAGCATGTAAAAATCACAACCACTACCTTTTCCGGAGCTCTGCTAGGGGACTTAGGTACGTTTTGTCATGTAATCCTATCACAATCCTGTAAGGTACCGATTAGCAGCCCCATTTTACAGAGGAAGTGATGAGGCCCAAAGAGAAGAGGTAACCTGCCCAAGGTAATAGAGCTGGCAAATGGCGAAGACAAGATGAAAATCCAGACCTTTCTGACTATAAGGCAAATCCTTCTGCCATTATGGGCAACAGGTTCTCGGCAATTCTTCTGTTTCCCTGCTACCTACCCCGAAGTGGTGGAGCCAGGATTTCTATCCAGGTCTGCCTGATCCCCAAAGCATGAACAGTAGAGGAGAAGAATTAAGGGCGTCGGGTCATGGAGGCAAACACACCTGAGTTCAAATCCTGGCTCCGCATCTTACTTGCTGTATGACCCCGAGCAAGTTACTTAACCTCTCTAAATTTCCGATTTCTTATCTGCAACCTGGGAATAATAATGAAAGCCCCTACCTCATAGGGTCGTTGGGAGTATTCGGCGAAATAATCGTATAAAGTGCCTAGCTCAGCACCTGATACCTGGTGAGTAGTCGACAAGCACTAGCTGTAGCTGCTGTTGTCACCTATTGGACGCCCACGTCCCAGGTGCTGAGCTAGACGCTTTAGGCTCACTACCTCTGTTCCTCACAACTGCACAACTGCCTGGCAAGATAGGACTTACAATTTCCATTTTCTGGTGAGGAAAGTATGAGGCTCAGAGAGGTGAGGGAAGGGACCCCCGGAAAGAGGGAAGCAGCTTCAGGAGTGGGAGACAGGCACACCTGAAGGCTTCGATGAGTCGCTCTACTTTCTGGGCCTCGCCTTGAACCCGGATATGGGATTGGAACTTCCGGAGTGCGTCATCCAAATCCATGGAGGAGAAGTCCATCTCATCCACCACACAGCTGCGGAGCAAAGAAGTAGGTATGGCCCTCTCAAGTCCTCTGTAGAAAAACCTCTGCCCTACCCTGACCTGCCCGAGTGGACAAACGCCCCCAGGGCCAGACTTCCAAAATCTGGACCCATGGCCCTCGCAAGTACTTACGAGGATGGAATGTTTGAAATGGAATCCATCCCAGAAAAATCAAGGCCCGACACATGGTTACTAAGGGTCCTTTCCATTGACCCACTCTTTTCAGAGTTTGGAAAACTGAGGCCCAAAGCAGGTCAGAGGACAAGCAGGGCCACCCAGAAGACTTTTAGGGACAGGGCTAAGAGAGATCAGACCTTTTTGAAGTATACAGGGGTATGGGAGCAGGAAGATCTCTTCATCCTGTTTTGTAAGGTTTATCGGAGCGAAAAGGACCAGCTGCCCACTTCCTCCCTCCTGCCCTTGTTTTCCAGGAATCCCTGGCCCAGTCTTCCCCATCCTGGGGTCCTCACTCCAACACGTCTCTGTTGAACTGCTTCTGCCGGTTCCCTAGGAATTCCCCTATCATCTGCCGGCTCAGGCCTTTCCGTTCCAGGATAAAGTGAGCCACTCCCACCGGTGTGTCTGACAGGAAGCCCCGCTCAATCAGATACTGGATGCCCTTCTCTGGCTTCCTGCAGAAAGAGGGGAGGTAGATGAGATGACTGTCCTCAGAAGAACTCGGCCGTCTGTCCCACGGCTTGAACTAATTTGGGGCCCAACCGTAGCCTCGGAGAACCAAGGAAGTTGAATATAGAATTTGGTCCAATCCCTTCACGGCACAGATGGGAACACTGAGGCCCAAGGAGAGGAAGCCACTCTCACAGAGCTTCCAAATTCCAAGGTATCCTCAACCCAACTTCCTCCTTCCTGGGAGCCACACTACGATGGAAAAAAAAATTAAGATCTAATGAGAGGCTGCTCTATGCCAGGGGTTTCCATACTCCCAGCAGGCACAGAGGACTCCTGGGAAAAGGCCTGAGCTCCAGGCTATGCCCTTCTTTCCGGGTCACAGACCCTCCAAATAGGAAAGCAAAGAGGTTACTTTGTCTGCATCCCACATTGCGCCCAGACAAGGTATTACCCAGCCTCTGTGGGTGGTTCAACCGACAAGATACGCCCTGCTTTCCACGAGGCCAAATCCAGGTCTGAACTGTCCCATATTCAGAACCCCAGAGCCTTAGGCCCCCCACGAGGCTGGAATTTGGAAGAGCCTTTGGTGCCACCAGAGTCTCAAGTCCGTTACTTACCAGTTGTATGACTCAGGACAACTCCTCTTACTTCTCCAAGCCTCGGTTCCTTCTCTATAAAACAGGGACACTACTTCCCACCTTCCTGAGCTATTTTGAGAAGTAAATACAGGTGGCAGTGTCTACTAGGCTATGAAGACATAGGCCACTTGCTTTCTCATTCTTTTCTGCCCAAATGTCACACTTCCACCCGGCTCCTAAGCACCTGGCACAAGACCAGGCATCTAGAAAGAGCTTGGTCATGGTCACGGACTACTCCAGCACCCCACCCTGCACCCCCAGTGCCTCAAATATACACACCCTGCTAATCAATAGATGGAAGCCCTGAAGCCCAAGGAAGGAACACACCTTGCCCAGAGCTGCACACAGCATTTGGCCGAAGTCGGTTTAGGGGTCCAGGGCTCCTGTGACTCGGGGCATGGCTCTTGATACCTCACATCGCCTCCCCACCATAAAGTGGATGTGGGGGAACCAAGGTTCAGAACCCATCCCTATAGACAGCGAACTGGGGAGAAGGAATCTTCTTGCCCAAAGTCCCACAGCCAGTCAGAGGCAGTATTAGGTCTAGAGCTGCCTCTGACGGAAGTAGGGGTGTGTGTGCGTGTGCGTGTGTGTGCGAGTGTGTGTGTGTGTGTGTGTGTGTGTGTGTGTGTGGTGGGGAGGGCTTTCTCTTCGGCCACCCTGCTGCCCATCCTCTTCCCTGAAAGGCCGGGGAGAAAGCCCAGTCCGCAAAACAAGAGGACTGCGGAAGCAGGGTCTCTGCTTGGAGTTCAGCCCTCGAGGTCCAAGCGCCCCTAGCAGGGGAGGGAGGGGAAGGGAGGCAGGATAGCGAGCACGTACTTGTTGAACAGGTTGAGGCCAATTCTGTAGTGCCGCCTCTGCACCACGTCGTTGTTAAAGGCTGGCGAGTCCCAGCTGTGCCGCGTCTCCCGCTGGTAAGTCTGCTTGCACAGGCCTGTGGCTGGAGGCTCCCTCAGGCTGTCCCTCGAGGAGGAACCAGAGCTGCAGTTGATGGTCTCATTGGAATTGCTGGAGCTCTCAAGGCTCTCATTATCTCCACCATCAGAGTTCTCGCCTGCTGCCTCGCACTTCCCCAACCTCCGACCCCCAGCCACACCACTGGGCCCGGTGCCACTGTTGGGGGCTGGGGGCAGGGGCCCTGGCGGGGCTGGGGCTGGGCCCTCTGGGGCTGGGTAGTGGCGGTGTGGGATTGGGGCCCTGCCCGGTGGCCCCTTGTGCTTCAGGGTCCCATGGGGGCTGCAGCCATCAGCCTCATACACCAGCTGGCGGTGGACAGAGCCGCGATCTGAGCGGTCGCTCAGGTCCACGGAGCTGTCACTAGGAGGCTCAATGGTAAGCAGGGGAAGGTGGGCAGCCCGCAGCCGGAAATCCCGGCACTCCAAGCACCCAGGACCCCTGCGAGTGCCTTCCTCACGGGCACCATCTTCCCGGGTCCCTGGTGGCACTGGTGGAGGAACTGGTGGGAGAGCGGCTGGTGCCCAGAACTCAGGCCGGCCCTGGGGTGGGGGCTCTGTGCTGGGCAGTCGCTCAGGGGATGGTGGGGGAACTGGGTCATCCAAGTAGAGGGGAAGATCACTGAAGGATGTGGCCGAGCTGTCCTCTTGCTGTTCCTTTGACTCCCGCTTCTCCAGTTGGGCTGACCCTGGCTCCTCAGACATGGGCCCTGATGGGTGGCAGTTCAGGGCCTCATCAATGGATTCAGCCAGAGACTTTACCTGTGTGGGCGGAAAGGGGAAGGGGGAAAGGGAGAGAAAGGAAGGAAAGATGAAGGGAAGGAGGGTGGGATGGTGCAAGCAGGGAATGAGGAAGGGGGAGGAGGAGGGAGGATAGGAGGGAGGGAAAAAGGGGGAATCTTCCTAGTGGGTCAGCCAAGAAGAAGTGGGTCCCCTCCCCCGCCTCCACAGGTTCTCTGCAGTATATAAAACAACTCCCAGGGAGCCATTGTGAGCTCACAGGAGCCTGGTAATGGCGCCAAGTTCGCTTCTCAGATATCTCAATACCTCCTTCATGTCCCTATAGACCCAAGCCAAATGCCACCTCCTCCTTGATTTAATCCATATTTCTTGCCTCTGCCATCCCCCAGGGTAAACCCAAATCTCGGCTTCCTCCAGGCTCTCAGAGCCCTCCATCTGGTTCTGTCTTAGGAAATGCATAATATTTATTATGTGAGAATCCAAACCATGGCTGGTAACTCGGCTTCTCTGTGGTATCCAGCCTCCAAACTGGTCTCTAATGATCCCTACCTCTTGGTATCTACACCCTTATGTACCACACTGTCCCAGGCGTGGTCTGTGGAACCAACCGTATATGGCAGAAGGGATGGGATGTCACTTCCGAGATTAGGTTATGAAAGACTACAGCTTCCTTCTTGAGCACCTCTCTTCACTCTGCTCTTGTGCTCTTGCTCTCTCTCTCTCTCTCTCTCTCTCTCTCAGACCCCTTGCTCTGGGGGAAGCCACACCATGAGCAGTCCTGTGGAGATGCCCACATGGCGAGGACCTGAATCCTCCTGCCAGTAGTCAAGTGAGTGAGTTTGGAAGCAGACCCATCAGCCCCAGTCAAGTCTTCAGAGACTGTGGTCCCACCCTACAGCCTGATTGCAGCCTCATGGGAGACCCTGAGCCAGAACCACCAGCCAAGCCACTCCCAGGTTCCTGGCCCTCAGAAACTGTATGAAGTAATACATGTTTCTTGCTTAAGCTCAGTCTTTAAGTTCAGTTTTAAGCTACTGAATTTTGGGGTCATTTGTTACACAGCAATGTAACTAATACATGTAACTAATGTACTTCTCCATCGGATGTGGATAGCACTGATAGCTGGGCCCAGGCCTAGTTCCTCAATCTCTGCACCAGACTGTGAGCCCCTCTCCCCCATTCTCCCCTTGATCTTTTCTCATGGCTTGGAGCACACTATTTCAGGAGACAGTCATGCATACACGTCTGCCATTTCCTACTGGCCTCAGATATCCTTAAGAACAAGGACCCTGGACGGCTCTCATCTGTCTCCATCACGGTACCCAGCACAGAGCCTGGTCCCTAGTAGTGCGGTATAAGGGAAGGGGCACAGAGTTTGGAACCAGACAGAGCTGAGTTCCACTCCAGTTTGGAGCAGTCACTTCGCCTCTCAGGGACTTGGGGCCCCAGTCTCCTTCTCTGTAAAATTGGGAAAACACCACCACCACCACCACCACCACCCCACCCGGGTCTTGCAGACTGTTATGAGGCACACCCAGCCCCTGGCACAGAGTAGGAGCTCATCACCTGTTAGGCCTGAACTTGACAGTGGATCAAGTTCCAAAGAGTGGGAACATAAATTTTCTTATGTGTTCTCCACACCTAGATTTTTAACTTGCTTGTTTTAACGATCTGATTCTTTTCGTCTGGCCAAATCTTTCTCATCGATCTCACAGCCCCTCCTCAAATGCTTGCCAGGCAACTCCTTTTCGTATGGAATATAGGTAAAGAGCCGGAGGAGTAGCCAGCGCATGGGGACGGGGATGGGGAGGAAAGGCCCTTTGCAGGGATGCTGACCTGTTTGGAGAAGGAGTCCTCGAGCTCTGTGATGTCATTAGAAAACTCTCCAGATGTGGTGACGGAGCTTCCGCCACCATCGATGCCCCCTCCACAGGAGCCTCCGTAGGGGAGCCCTCGTTCGAGCCGGTGGCTCCGAGCACCAGCCATGGCGCCCTCGTCCAGCGAGGCAGGCTTGCCCTCGAAGTACGCGGGGTTCTGTGCCTTCTCGTACTCTTCGAAGGAGAACTGCATCCTCATGTTGGAAAGGATGATGCGGCGGGACATGCGGCTCTCTGAAGCTGAGCTGCGGAGCCGCTCAAAGTTCTTGTTCATGCGGTACTGGCGAAAGGCCGTCTGGATGGTCCTGGCAGCTCTGCGGCTCAGGAAGGAGCCCCCATACTTCCTCTCCAGCATTTCCACCTAGCAGGGGAGGGTCGAGGGGAGCAAGGTCAGAAACTCACGCTAGCCTCATTCATCTCCCTGGGCCTCAACCACACCACCGCCCCCCCCCCCCGCCCCGCCCCAGTCACAGGGAACTGCCTAGAGCTGCCTGGACATGCCAGGCTGGGCTCTGTGTGGTATCCTCACTTTAATCTTCGATAGCGCTTGTCACATGGGGCTGGATTGTGGTTTTCTTTCTTATTTACAAGAAGTAGAGGTACATTATTCCAAAAAAAAAAAAAAAAGTTCGAAAAAAACCCCAGAGAAGCCAAAAATGGAGAGAAAGTAAGAAATAAATTGAGAGCCGGAAGGAGGAAAGGAAAGAGGAAGAGAGAGAAAGAAGATGAAGAGGGAGGAAGGGCGGGGGAGTGGGGAGAGAGGGAAAGAAAGAAGGAAGGAACAAAGAGAGGAAGGAAGATTGGTTCGCCTAAAGTCCCGATACCTAGGAATAACCACAATTAACATTTTGGTATATGTCCTTCCAGGTTTGGTTTTTGTTTTGTTTTGTTTTTTTCTATACATGGTATTTTGTGCACCCCCCACCTTTTTTTTTAAGCTAAATGATATCTTGTGTGATATATGTGATATACTATAGCACACTCTTCTGAAAGTGTCAAGGTATGTGTGTGCTTCTTCTATTTGACAGATTTTTGGAGGACTGGGTGCGGGTCTCATTCATCTTTATGTCTCCAGCACAGGCTTGGAGCTCAGTCGATGTTCATTGAGTGAACAGGAGACTCCGCAGATGGGTGGTGAATGAGTGGGTGAATCCCCAGTAGGGTGAAGGATCTTAGAGCTAGTCTCCCATTCTAGGCTCCCTATCCCTCCCTGGATACTACCCTCAAGTGCCACATCCCGATCCCTCCCTTGGTTCTCTCGCACCCCCATTCCCGCTCCCAGCTCCCATTCCCAGCCAGAGCCATCTCCTCTGCACCTTCTTGTCCTGCAGGTCCGTGGAGAGTTCATAGCTGTCCGATAGGGCCTTGGAGCGCTTTATCTCCTCCTCCTCCTGCTTCCTCAGGGCGACACTGGCTGGCTGGAGGCGAGCTCGCTGAGCCCAGGGAAGGCCCACCCCAGCTGGGGGGCCCCCCATGTGGCTGCTGGTGGGGGGCAGCTGACTCAGCCGGTAGGGGGGTTGGCTCCCAGGACTATCAACCGCTGTGCTCAGGTCACTGCCTGGGGCATCACCCTCCACACTGTGGGGATGAGATAAGATGAGCCAGGATGTGGGACCAGGAGATGGGCCTGCTCAGCCAGACTGAATGTGGGTGGACCAGATCCCTTCCCACAACACCATCCTCCCCAGCTTCCTCACAGACATAGGAACCCCAACATTTAAAGGCCAGAGGGGAGTTCTACCCTCCCCCCCAAGCTGCCTTTTGCAGTCCCTTCCCTTCAGGCCCCCTTGTCTTCGCAGACCTACCCTCAGTGCCCTTCCGCCCCACCGCTCACAGCTCCAGCTGCTTCGACTCCTTTACCTCAAGGCTGGGTCTTCTCACAGGCTTGTCCCCGTTCCTACTCACCCCGCATGCCTGGTCCCTTCATGGCCACGTCCCCTCACAGCCTTATCCCCAGACCAGTTTCCTCCCAGTCTTGTCCACTCAAGTCCCTTTTTCTAATAGTCCTGGCCCCTAACAATTCCATCCCCAAACCCTCCTTCCTTTCATGGACCAGTTCCCTCACAGCAACCCCCCCGGCCCCTTCCCCTCTCAGCTCCAGCCCCTCATGGCTCTGTTCCCAACACTGTGTGCTGCAGTTTCCCTCCCAGCCTGATCCCCCGGCACCACCCCAGATCAGCCCTGACCCCAGGCCTGGGGCCCACTCCTGCATCCTGAGCCTCCAGACTCTCCCCTCCCCTCCCCAGCCCTGCCCCCTACAGCCCCACCCCTGTCCTCAGCTGCCTGGACACTGGCCTGGCCAGTTCCCAGGGTTCCCTGGCTGCAAGGGCTCAGGCTCCGAGACAGCGAGAGGTGCCTCCAATTCAGCATCCTCACAGGTAAAGAGCTGCCCTGCGGGGCAACTTCTTTTTTCTCCTCATGGCCTCCTCTGCTCAGCTGGGGGCGGGGGGACAAAAGTCTTGAGGTCGAAGACTGGCAGGAGCGGGGCACTGGGCCTTGCCTGCCCTGGTTACCCAGAGCTGTTGTTCCGCCAGACCTGCTCCCATGGTGCCATGGCAACCAGGCTGCCAGGGAACCCAGGTGGCGACAGCGCCCAGGCGCCCTGAGCCTAGCAGGCAAGGTGAGGAGCCACAGAGGTGAGGAGAATGGAGGAGGGGGGGCCGGGAGGGAAGAGACAGGTGGGTGAAGCATGGGGGTTGTGGGGGGAATGGGTGTGGTGGAGCCCAGAGAATGGTCTGGTTTGGGCAGGCACATGGTTGACGGGGCTCTTGGCTGGAAAGGCTTAAGGGGCCACTCCCCAACCCCTACTTGGCAGAGGCCAGGACGCAGGGCAGGGCAAGCTGGGCTGGATGTAGGGGAATTCCCTACCTGTGTAGGAACTTAAGCTGCATCAGACCTGCCAGCCTTGCGGGAGAGCACTTTGGGCTGGGGGCTGGGTGCAGGGGGGAGGCTGCACCCACCCATCAGGCCGGGTCCCGGGCTGCAGGGGTAGAGCTCAGCTCTACCCTAGAGGGCCGCCCCCCCCGCCCACCATTCATCCTCCACCCTCCCAACGTCAGTCTATAACATTGTCAGGAGCAAGGCAGAAACAGACTGGGGAACTGCCCTCTACCCCAAATCCTCTCTCCTCCTGGATCTCAGGGGCTTGTGAAGACCCACTTTGGGGGTCAGACCTGGTCTAGCCCCTCCCCAACCAACCCAGGCATCTAAGATGCTCCTCAGGACTGAAGGATCCCGCCCATCAACCTTTCAAATCTCTCCCTCTCAGCACACAGCTCAAACCCCGATTTGATCCAATTGTCTCCTCTGTTCATGAACCATCCATAGCTCCCGCTGCCCACAAGAGATAGCCCAAGTTTCTCATTCTGGCACTTGAGGCTTCTCAAAGATACAATAGCTAATGCTTATAGAGCACTTAGCACGTCAGGCACTGTTCTTACCACTTCACGTTTAGTAACCTGTTTACTCTTCAAAACAACCCTACAAGATAGGTATCGTGATTTATCTTCATTTTATACATCCAGAAACTGAGGCCCAGAGAGGGTAAGTAACTTATCAGTGGTCACACAGCTACTAATGCTAGAGCCAGGATTCAAATCCAGGCAGTCTGACTCCAGAGCTCACGCTCTTAAACATTCAACTAGTCTGCCGGGTGAGCTGCCAGCCCCCCATCCCATCCACCCTTCCCTCCAGCCTGGCCCAGAGCCTGTTTCTCCCAAATACTCCTCTGCTTCCCACCTCCCAAGCTGCTCATACAGTACCTTCCACCTGGAATGCAGTCCCTATCATCTCTGCCATCTGCAATCTGAGAAATCCCCCCACACCCTACTTCTATCAAGATTCAGGTCATATGCCACCACTAAGAAGCCCTCCTGAAGCCCGCCTCCAGCCAGAAATTATTGCTGATCCTGTTCAGAGCTCCCACACACAGCACATGTCTGTCCTTCTTTTTATGGTACAGGTTAGCTTTGGCAAAGCGTGACAGCTATTTGTGTTCATAACTCCCAGAATCCCAGCACAGGAAGAGAATTTGGTAATCTCCTAGCCAGCACCGAGCGCAAGGCCTGGAACAGAGTAGCTCGATAAAAGCTTCTGGAGTGAAGGAGTCTATGAATGAGCTCTGGTGGCTGTGCTAATAAATCCTCCCACCTGAGCCTTGACCTCCACCACCAGTGTCCTCTTCCCATCCCTTCTCCAGCCTGCGGCCAGAGAGAGCCCTCCAAAGTACAGATCTGACCATTTTACTCTCCCACTAAACCATTCCCCCAGCTCCTCAGAACTCATTCAACGAACAACAGGTGAGCATTTTCCATGTGGCAGGCACAGTGCTGGGTGCTGAGTATATAACCGTGAACAAGACACACAAGATGTGCTCCCTAGGGGAGGTGACATTCTAGTGGGAGAGGCAGACTGTGAATATACACTATTGTTTCAGGTATACATAAGTGCTAGGAAGGAAAATACGGCAGAGTGATCCAAGGTGCTGTTTTCAACATGGCGGTCAGGGAAGGTCTTTTTGAAGAAACGGCATATAAGCTGAGCCCAGAGGGAAGTGAGGGAGTGAGTTCTGGGGTCACCTGAGGCCAAAGGAGTCCAGAGAGAAGGTAGAGCCAGGGCAAAGACGTTGAGGTAGAGCAATGCCCAGCATGTTTAAGAAACAGCAAGGAGACCCGTATTTGCTGGAGTGGGGTGAATGAGGGGAGGGTGAGAGGAGGTAAGATCAGAGGGGGAACGGGGACCAAATCGTGAAGGGCATTGAGCCCGCGATAAAGACTTTGGCTTTTGATCTGATTGAGAGGAGCAGAAGAGGGACGTGGTCTACCTTAGGCTTTATAGGAATCATCACCCAGGGGATAACCTCTAACTACCTCAGCAGAGC
The DNA here is from genome assembly GCF_003265705.2 of Callorhinus ursinus. NCBI lineage: Eukaryota > Metazoa > Chordata > Mammalia > Carnivora > Otariidae > Callorhinus > Callorhinus ursinus. The sequence goes on from NW_027397165.1 coordinate 179,543, forward strand.
GGTGGATGGCTCTCCTGAGCTGACCCCTGCCTCATATACCTTCTGCCCCATGACTTCAACCTGGCTACCTCCTGCTCACCCTTCAAGATTTAGCTCACGTGTGCCCTTCCATGCCTACCTGCCCCCTCCACACGGGTTGGCTTACAGGTCCTTCCTCTGCTGCCACGGGGCCTTATGGTCACCTCTATCCCTAGGGCAAGAGCATTAATGAGCTGACTGAATCCTTGAAACTTATCGAGGAAGACGCCATTAGCCCCGTGTTATAGATGAGGACACAGAGGCTCAGAGAGGTGATATAAACTAGCTTAAGGTCACACAGCCTATTAAGTGAGAAAGTCAGGATGCAAACACAGGGCCCAGGCTGTTTTTTCATGACATCTCGCTGCCTCTCGCCACTTCTGGCTCCATGCTGCCCCTGGTTCTCCACTCATTGGCAATTCTTCCCTTCGGAGCTGGCCCCCAACTGTGGTTGCCAAGGGAAGAGTGGCAGGGAGGTCAGGCTATCAGCACAGCCTCCCCAAAGAGGGCCTGGCAAAAAGGACAGTGCTTGAGGGTGTTTTTCCTGATATCATACATCCTGCTGAAGAGACCAGACCTGGGCATGTGAAATCCCTTTACTCAGGGCCCCCAAAACACTGAGGGGCATGCTGATCACATGGAAAAATCTCTTCTCTCTCTCTCTCTCTCTCTCTCTCTCTCTCTCATATGCATGCATACACACGCGCACGTGCATAATATGGGCAGGAAAAAGCTGGGAAGCCTGTCTTCAAGTCTTGAGTGCCATTTACCAGCCGTGTGAGCTTGGGCATGTCCCTTTACCTCCCTGCACTTGTTTTTCATCTGTGCAGGGCTAGAGGGAAACGCAATTCCCTCTTTGGATTCCTGGACTTCAGAAAGGGCCTGGGAGAACCCTCCCCCCCATCCCGGACTCCTCCCACCAGGAGCAAAGAACACAAGAACACACACACACGTGCCTATGTGCACTGTCTTCTGGGCCATTCTGTGGGGGAAACTGAAGCGCATCCTCTGCAGCGGGGGAAATAAACCACGTTACACAAATAACCACAGTACAAAGCTGAAAGTTCTCAAGGCTAGGGAACAGAGGAAGTGCTGGGGGAGCTCAAGAGAGAGATTCCTTCGGCTTGGGGGTGGCTGAGCAGAATAAAAATAAACTCACACTTACAGTGCACCTTCCCTGTGTCAGGCATTTTCTGCACATTATTTAATCTGCATGACAAACGTGAAGGAAGAATTAGGATTCCTATTTTGCAGGTGAAGAAAAAGGCTCTGAGGGGGAAAGTGACTGCCAAAGGTCTCAGAGTTAGCATGTGGCAGAACAGGAATCCAAAGCCCAGAGCCTGGACTAGTTCCCCTGCTGCCTTAGAGGCTTCCCTGGGGAGAAAGCGTTGACCTGGGCCTTGCCTAGGAGGAGCTGGTAGAAGTGAGTGAGTGACCTTGTGTGAGCCAAGGCACTAAGATGGGGAGAAGCAGGGCATGACATTCTGTAGGGATTTAGGGTGGCCTGCCCGCGGGGTGGGGCATTGACTCTCCCAGGATGCTGCTCCTAATGGGAGGTCTCTTTCCCTCCTTCTCTTTATTGGCACTGCCCGGAGCCAGGCAGCCAGCAGGGGACAGGATCAGGATGCAGTTGCCATGGAAATGAATGGGGGCTGTCGCTATGGATACCATAAGATGAGGGCAAGAGGAAGCTAGGGATGCTGAGGACTATCCCCATGACAACTTAGGCTGGAAGGGGCGGGGGACTAGAAGTGGGAGACAAGAAAACCAGAGGAGGAGGTCAGCGCACCTAGATGAGAGCAGGGGCTTCGGGCCCTGGAGGAAGACTGGGTCAGGAGACCGGACAAAGGGGTGGGTGGGGCAGAGGGGCCGAGGGACCCCAATCACCTCCGTCTCCTCTGATGGTTCTTCTGCAAGCTGTTTCTGCTGCCCAATCCCAGTGCCGTGGAGATTCCAAACCCAAGGCCAGCCCAGCTTGGCACAGGGGCTGGCAGGGGAGGTGGCCATCATAGGGGCTGACTGGGGAGACAGCAGGCAAACGTGGGCTTGGGGGCACGCAGACCTGGGCTTGAATCCCAGCTCTACTTCTTTGCGGTCCTAAAGAGAATTGCTGTCCTTTACTGAGTACCTACTTTTGGCTAGGCCTAGTCACTCTGCAAGGTCCGAATTGTTCTCCCTGAAGGAGATGGCAGATGAGGAGACTGAAGTGCAGAGGGATGAAGTAATCTCAAAGCTCAGCAGTGGTGGAGCCAGAAGCCAAATCAACACTCCTGTTCTAATCCCCCCCCCCCCACCCTGGCCCTCAACACTGAACTGCCCCTCCCAGGTCTGGTCTGCATTCTCCAGCTCCCTGTGCCTTCCCACAGTGACATGCAGGGGGCCAGATGCTGGGTAAATATCTGTGGAGTGTGAGAAGAAGCAACCCAGGAGGAAGCAGGAAAGACTGAGGTTAGATGGAAGGAGTGCCTGACTTCGAGAAGAGTGAGTCATGGGTTTGACTGGCCACGGGGAGAAGAGCCACAGAACAGGCATGGGCTTTATGAACCGTCCAATCCCCAAGATCCAAACTGAGGCCCACAAAGTCAAAGTGACGTGCCCAAGGTCGTGAAGAATGAGAACCCAAATCCCCTACCTTCCAGGCCAGTGTCCCCGCTTTTAGTGTGAGTGGCGCCTTGAATCTGTCCAGCTCCCCCCAAGCCCTGCGCCTTGAAGTTCCCAGACAACAGCTGGGCAAAAGCAGGCAACTTGCACTCGCCAGGCTAGGGAGCCCAGTGCCCGTGCTCATACTCTTCCTTTGTTTCTTCTGCCCAGGATGGCCTGCCTCTCCCCTTGGCCCCAGACCTCATCTGCATCTTGCAGCACTCTGAGCAGGTGAGCCCTTCCGGAAAGTCAATTCTGACTCACTTCCCCCCCCCCCCCCCCCCCCACCAACAGAACCTGACAGGGTCCGCTACTCCCTCCTCTGCGTCTTGTGCACCCTCACCTCACGGGCGGTCCTTATCGGCAGCTAACTTGTGATACCCCCTTGAAGTGTCCCTCCCCTTCCCTGCTCCTGTCTCCCAACGGCAGTGGCCGGGTATGAGTCACACCTCTGTGGACCCTGCATGCCCAGGCCAGGGCCCAGCACACAGCACGTGCTCAGCAGCCACCTCGGTCCCCTAAGACAGGTAGCAGTCGTGTGTGTCTGAGTGTGTGTGACCATCCTGCCTGACAACTGTCACCCTAAAAGCCACAGCCCCACATGCTCAAAAGCCACCCACACCCAGTCTTGTGATTATCTCTACCAGGCCGACACAGAGAGCCTGCCAGGCACAGAAGGTCAGCACCTCACACAATCAACCTCACACACACACTCAGAATTCCTCACACCCAGCCTCACACAATCACATCCCCTTAGATACATAACAATGCCCGGCCTCTCACTACTGATCCACCTGCCTGCCACACATAAGGACACGCACACATATGCACAGGCACACACACTTCCCTCACAGCTGACAGAAACCTTCCCCCTTCCCCCAGCACAGGCCCTTGGCCAATTCAGTTGCCTACACAGGAGTCTATACCTCATTGGCTCCCACGGTGATCACCTGACCTTGGCTTGCCCTCTGCCTCCATTTTAGTTGAACTCCCACCCCCACCCTACTTCCTTGTATCTCCAGTCAGATAAAGGGTAGAATGGTCTCTCTAGCCACAGGTCATCCAGCCTCCCACTCCCTGGAGAGCCAGTTGAACAGAACAATCTACACGCCATTCCCCAGCACAACCCTGAGGCTCCCTGCCAGAGTTTTGTCCAGGCTGTGCCTGTCTCCTGTGATGCCTCTCAAACCCTTCCCAGCCTTCCACTTCTTGCCCCTCCTCCTCCAGCAAGCCCTCCTTGACACCACCATCCTCCCTAGCCCACCCTGACATACTCCCTCCTCTTTGGGCCAGGAACAGATGCTGCTCACCAGTGAAGCCGTATCTACTCCATCATTTCTGCCCCTCAGGCCCTGACTATTTTTCCAAAGGAATTCTCGTCTCCCCTGGGTGATGGAGAACTTAGGGAGAACACAGCCGCTGTCTTCTTTTGGAGCCCTCACAGAATTTAGCTTAAAGCCTCGTCAGGGGACACCTGGGTGGCTCAGTCGGTTAAGCGTCTGCCTTTGGCTCAGGTCGTGATCCCAGGGTCCTGGGTTCGGGTCCCATATTGGGCTCCTTGCTCAGGGGGAAGCCTGCTTCTCCCTCTGCCTGCAGCTCTCCCTCTCTCTGACAAATAAATAAATAAATAAAATCTTTAAAAAATAAAATAATAAAATAAAGCCTTGCCCACAGTTAGGTGCTCAAGCAATGCCTTCTGGAAGAGTAAAGGAAGGAGAAGAGGAAGAGAGAGGGGGAGCAACAGAGGAAAGGCCAGAGGGAGGTGAGAAATAAATTAGAATTTGAGTAAGTGAGTAGATGAGTTGAGAGGCTGAGTGAAATAGAGAGTGAGGGAATAAGGTGAGCCTCTGGGGAAAGGACAGGACCAATGTGATGGGGATGCTGAAAGGGAGGGCTGAAAGAAAGGACGGGGGGACTCTCTTGTGGGCTCTAATCAAAGCAAGAGCCACCCATCACTGCACACTTGCCCAACTGTGCACCAGACCCTATGCTGGGCTCCTTGTGTTTCCTTGTTAATCTTCACGATAACCCACAGAGGTAGATACATTCTCACCGTGCTCGGGAGGAAAATGAAGCTCAAGCAGAAGAAGATACTTGCTCAAGATTACACAGGCAATAAGTGAGAGAACCAGAAGGTAAACTCAGATTTGTTCAATGCCAAAGGCTTAGAAAGGGAAAGCCGGGGTATGAGCCCGCTTGGGGGGGTCTCCTGACTTTGCTCCCACCGAAGACACATTATGGAAGGTGTGGGTCCTACAGTCCAAAAAGGATACCTTCCACCCTCCTGCCAACAGCCTCCAGGGATTCTTAGAACACACTCCAGGAAGGTGCAGGAAATATTCAGGGTCATTGCATCTGGAGGAAATGGCTTCCCCTTAGATTCAGAGACCCCTAAAGTTGCAGAATCGGAACCTTGAAAGTACAGAATCAAGGACTCTTACCATCACAGAATATTAAAATCATACCATCAGAAACTTTTTTAAAATAATAGAATCATGAAATCCACAGGATTGGAGACTTCCCCAAATCACAGTGTTGTGGAAATAGAAACCACAGAATTGCATGGAATGTGTCATTGAATTATCATATTTTAAACACATGTAATCATACTTCCTTAAAACTGTTGCATTTGAGATCGATAGAATGTTGGAGCTGGAGGTGCCCTTGGATACCCTCTGACCCAACCCCCCTCCACCTTTCACACACGGGGAGGGGGGGCAGAAACTAGGAAGCACAGGGGCCAAGCGGCGTGTCCGGGCTGGCCAGGCTGACGGGCTGGAGAAGGCAGCAGGCTTGCCCGTGGTGAGAGCGCCGCAGCACTCATTCATTGAGTGAGTGAGTGCCTGCCTCTTGGTGCTGGCAATACCAAGAATCGAACCCTACTCTCTCTCCCAGGCCCTGTCCCAAGCCCTGGATAGGAAAGAAGGGAAAGCCCTGGTGGGGATGCGGAGAGGGAAGTGGGGGGGAGGGTGGAACATACATCAGACAGAGAGAAGAGATCAGCTTTTATTGATGGCAATTCCTTTGTACACAGCGACACGCGCACTCTGAAAGGCCTTTTCCCCCTGACCACACTTACAGAGCACTGTGGGAGTGGCAGAGGGCATGGGACGAGGCCTTCAAGCAGCAGAGGGGATGGCAACAATGGCCACAGCGAGGGAACGAGCAACGGGGAACTAGGCAGGCCGGGTCCCGCCCCCGTCTGGTCCTCTGAGCCCTAGGCACCCTGCATCTCTGTTTGTGCTCACAGAGGACAGAGGTAGGTCCTTGGGATGTCATTTGGAGACCTCTCCAGGAGTGGCAGGCTCCAGGGTGCCTGGGAAGTGGGGTGCGGGTGCGGGAGGGTCCAGGTTCCAAGCTCCAAGCTCCAAGCTCTGCTGCTCCCACATTTTAGTCAGACCTAGGGCTCCAGCCTTTATAATTGGGGGGCTGGAGTCCAGGGGAGACAGCAGTGAGGGGGGTGTGGGAATTCCAAGGAGGTGGGGGAGGAAGGGGCACGATGCTTGCCCATCCTGAAGCAGGGACAGGGTCCCATGGGGGATCGCGGGCGGTGTGGGGGGGCTGGTTAAGGCTTTTGCTTCTGCATAGAAAATGACCCTTGTCCTCTCAGTTACCGAGAGGAGGGACTACTGCACTCGGAGGCCGGACAGCAGAACTGATGAGCGTCTTCCTCTTCCTCTTCCTCAGTCTCCTCCTCCTCCTCCTCTTCCCTGGGGCCAGGAAGGGCAGGGTAGAGGCCACAGGCGGGCGGGTGACAGAGAGAGGCAGAGGCATTAGTTTGCAGAGCAGGGGAGATACATGAACGGCTTTGGAACCAGGGTGGCGGGGCTAAGATGGGGGTCTGGATGGGGAGGCCAGTGTCACTGATGATCTAGGGCCACGCCCAGCTCAGTCTCCAAAGAGGCTGCAGCAGCCCTCCCCCACACCCAAGCTGGGCTGGCTTAAGGTCATGCCCAGAGTATACCAATTCCATTTCGGACCTGACAGGTGGCCCAACCTTCATTTGAAAAGAAATAGTAGCAGCCTGCTCGGTGCTGGCTCTTTGCAGACATCACTCATTTAACCCCTGCAACAACACGGCAACATTTTAGAGATGAGGGAACTGAAGCTCCGAGAGGCTGAGATAACCTGCCCAAGGTCACATAGCTGGGTGGGTGGTAGAGTCGGGAGTTCAGCCCGGAGTTCTCAGAGCTCCAAGTCTCAGGCTCATCCCACTGGGTCCTTTAGGTGAACTTGGCACTATCTCTAGAAATCTACCCTGCCCTTGAAGGACTAAGATTTGTATCTCCTGAACGCTCAGGGTCGGGGAAATCGGTGATGCTCAGAGATGGGGTGTGGAAAGCCCACAGCTTTGGAAGCAAACAGACCTGGGTTCTAACACCAGCTCTGCAAGTGCTTGCAGGCTATGTGCCCAGGCATGCTATTGCCCCTCTTGAAGCCTCAGGGTCCTCATCTGTAAAAATGGGGCTCATGATGCCAACCCCACAGGACTGTTGCAAGGACTGGAACATACGTCAAGTGCCTGGCAGAGAAGAGCAACGGGAACATGGTGGCGGTCCTTGTTAACTGTGCGGGAACTGAATTTGTTTCCCAAGGCGGCCACTGGCACCCGCATGGAAGCGCCACGGTGGCAGGGAGGAGATGGTGTGGGAGCAAGCTCCTGTCCCCGGGGTACTGCAGACGGCTGCTGGGAGCCAGTCTGCGTGCGGCAGGCCCTGGAGCCGGGCTACGGTTTCGCGGCATGGATGGATGGACAGTAGGGCTCAGGGGGCCCAGCTGCCTTGGGAATGGAAAGTCTGCTCCTCTGGAGATAGCTGATGAAACAGTATCGCCCTGCTCCCAGACCCCTTGGCTCAAGAGAGGCAGGAGGTATGGAAGCCAGGCGACTGGAGGATTGGGAAGAGATGGGAAGGAAAGAGGACAGGGACACGCAAGGGAAGGCACTGCTGTCCATCGGACAGGCAGACGAGCCCACACACGTGCACATAACACACACACACACACACACACACACACACGTGCGCGCGCGCGCACACCCCGCTCTTCATACTCAAAGCTCCCTCTGACACATTGTTAGATAGAGTCACTGAGTCAGCAGAAGCACCTGAAGCAGAGCTCAAGCCCAGGGCAAGCAGCTCGCCCTTTCTGAGTCTCCCATTCCTTACCTAGAAAAGGAGAAAACGCCATACCTCTCAAGGCTGTCACAAAGGACAAGTGATCTTCCAGGCCACTCCCCACCCCCCTTCGCATCCAGGTCAGGCCTCTGCCACCCCTCACTCTGGCCCTGCGGTCATCTCCTGGTTTCTTCTCTCTACCCTTTTGGACCCGTTAGCCTTCCTAATAAAGTCGGCAAGCATGAATCTCTTGCTTGTCTCTGCTTAGACACCCACCTTGGCTCCCCGTTGCTTCCTGGATAAAAGGTCAAGACTCTTCAGCTTGGTATTCAAGGCTCCCCCATCACATGGCCTCACTTGGCCTTCCTCGTCCGGTGGAGAAAGCATGGACTTTAGAGTTCCACAGACCTGGGTATGAATATCAGCCCCACCTCCTCCTAGCTGGGTGACCTCGGGTCCACTTCTTTACTTCTCTAGGACTTATGTTCCTCATCTACAAAGTGAGCAAATGCCCATTCCGCAGGGCGTGGTGGGATTAAATGGATTCAAGTATGTCGAGCACCTGCCACAGGGTAGGTTTGGTGCTTCATACACAGTAACTGTTATTATTACTGTCAGTATCAGTGGCTCACTTCATGCTCAGCCTCCATCAAACCAGCTCGTTCATTATTCCATCAGGATGGCTGGCCTCTTCACACCTCTGTGCCTTCGCTGATGCTGTTTCTTCCTTTTGCACACATCTTCCACTACTGAAATCCCATCTGAACATTATGGCCCAGCTTAAATGCTGCTTCCTGCAGGAAGTCCTCCCTGACTCTCAAGCAGAAGTATTCCTTGCTTCCTCCTAGCTCCCCCATTCCTGCCCTTGGCGGTTGCTCCGAACTCCACTGAAGCAGTTCTCTCACCAACCCCCTCAACGCCCTTGTCTTCGCCCCCACTACCCCTGCTCTACCTCTCTGTGAGAAAGAGAGGGCCCCTATACTATTTAAGGCCAGCCCCTCCACTCGGGCTCTGGAGCCCACCCCTGCTACCTCCTCCACAACAATCATCCCCTCTCCCTCCTGTGTTTCAACCTCTCTCTCTCTCTCTCTCTTTCTGTTGCCTCCTTCTTACCAACATTTATAGAAGCTCAAGTCTCTCCCATCTGGGAATAAAAACCCTCGATCTGCCCCCACATCTCCCTCTAGCAATCACTGTCCCTCTCTCCTCTTCACAGCTAAGCTTCTTGAGAAATTCATCTCCACTGGCCATCTCCACTTCAGTACCTCCCACGAGCTCTCCAACCCACTGCAATCTGCCTCGTGCGCCCACCCTGCCACCAAAACTGTTCTTAGCCAGGTCGCCGAGGACCTCCTAGTGGTTAAAGCCAATAGACTCTCTCCCACCCTCATCTTCCTTCCCCCAGCTGTAACACTTGCCACTCTTAACAAGCCCCTCCTGTGCACGCGGATGGCTCTCCTTCCTCTGCTTCCGTGAACCCACTCCCTGCTGGTTTTCCTCCTACTTCTCTGGCCACCCCCATCTCTTCTTCCTCTCCCCATCTCTTCTGCGTTGGTGTCTCTTCCCCAGTTCTGCTCTGGTCCTCTTCTCTTTCATTCCACACCCTTTGCCAGCAGTCTCACTCCACTGCTTAACCTCAGGGATGGCTTAGGACCCCTCCCCCATCCCCGTCGCTGTCTCATGGACCTCTCTCCTGGGTCTCAGACCCATCAAGTCTAATGCTTGCAGGAAGCTCCACCAGGATGGCCTTTAGGGCCTTCACAGCTCACGGGGACCTCAAACTCAGCATCTTACCACTGCAAACCTGTCCTCTGCATGTTGCACCTTAGTGAAAAGCACCACCATCCACCCAGTCGCCCAAGCCCAAAACACACCTGGGAGTCATGCTAGACTATTCCTGCTCCCTTAACAAGTCAGTCGCCAAATTCTGCCGATTCCACCTCCTCATCTTCTACTCCTCTCACTCCTTGTTGGCTCTTTCTCCAATCACACTGGTCTCCCTGCTGTGAACATGACCCGCACACTCTTGCCTCGGGGCCTTTGCGCTCCACGTTCCTTCTGTCTGGAACATCGTCCTCCAGAGAGGCGTGGCACCAGACACATTCTATATATTTGGTTGCTTATTTATTTATTATCCATCTCACCCACTGTAAGATCCATCAGGACCAGCATCTGTTCTGTTCAGTGCTGTATTCCCAATGCCCAGCACAGCGTCTGGCGCTCAATAAATATTTGTTGAATGAATGACTCCACTGCCAGACCTGAACACTGAAACACTGTGAATTCCAACCTCTGCCATCTCCACTCCCTCCCACCCCCACTATTTATTCAGCCTACTACTCCAGTTCTCTCCTCCTCCCAGTCACCTCTCAAATGCATCTCCTCTGCTCTATCCCCACAGCCACTACCCCAGCTTACCTCTCTTGGATTACCACAGCAGCCTCCTCCCTAGTTTCCTTTCCTCTAAAAAGCCTCTTTGATTAGTGTCATTTTGCCTCCTCAAGAACTGCTCAAGTCTCCCCAGCTGCCTACAATGAAGAAGGAAGCAGGTCTAAGCTCCGCCCCCTCCCACGTTCGGTTTCACCATCCCTCACCCCTGGGCCTTGGTGTGCTCTCTCAGAGCATCCTCCCCCATCTCTAGCTCTCCAAATCTTTATGGACCTTGAATGATTGACTCAAACACCACTTTCCTCAGGAAACAACCTGACTCACAAACCAGATGTAAATCCTCTCCAAAGTCCATAGAGTGGTAAGTGTCTCCAGTGTTGCTCTGGGACCTCCAAGAACCGAGTAGGATGGAAGTTGGTAACCACCAAGGACTGGGTAAGTGCTGGGTAAGCATTAACAGAGGTTCCCTTTTCCTCTTGCACTACTACCCTGGATTCATGTCCCTGTGGCCCTCTGCTAATGCCAACATATCCTTGTCTCCTCCCTTTCCTTCATCTTCTATTGGGTCTCTCATTAATAACTCTCAAAGGCTTTTGATTCCATAATTTGAAATTAAAATGTTCCTATATGACCAGTGCCCAGTGGAGTAGTGCAACAGGGTAGTTCTGCTCAAATCCATTCCCTTCTGTGCCAATACCCCAGTTTAGGCCCTCCAGCTGGCCCCCATGCATACAATCCATTTCTCATACTGACTGCTAATGTGATGTTTCTAAAACACAAATTTTACCAAATTTCTCTCCTATTTAGAATCCATTCTAAATGGATCTCAATCCCATGACACTTTGTCACTAGCAACATTGGTTCTTGACCTTTTTGGAGTAACACAAACCCTTTATGCATATAACGAAAGCCATGGAACATCTCCCCAACAACAACAACAAAAAGCCCATAGGTGCACACACAAAACATTTTGCACTCAATTCAGGAGGTTCATGGACCACCTGAAGCCCATGCCACCCAGGTTAAGAACCTCTGGCCCTACCCAATAACATCTAGGTTCTTCTGCATATGCCACTCCTTCTGCCTGAAATGTTCTTCCACACTTCACCCTTCTGTCCCTGACTACCTCTTACTCATCCTCTAAGACTCAGCTCTTAGGCTGAGTTGACCTGCAGCAGTCCTGGACCAGGCCAGATCCCTTCCTTTGGGCTTCCACAGCACCCACCCCCCACCATGAGCCCGTCTATCATAGACATCCTTGGTCTCCCCAACTAACTGGGGACTTGTAGAAGGCAAGAACCATTACCTAGCATAGGCCCTGGCTACAGCAGAACTCTGTTAAGTGTCTACTGAAATGAACACTAAGAAGAGCTATGCTTTTTTTGAGCACCCATTATGTGCCAGGCACTCAGCAACTGATCTCATCCATCAACCCCATGATGTTGGTGGTATTGTGTTTCTTTCAACAGATAAGGAACTAGGCTCAGAGATGCAAAGGGAGTTGTTTATGGTCACCCAGCTAGTGAGTGAAAGAACTGGGAATGAAATGGAGATGTATTGGCACCGGTGCAAATACTGGTCCACCATACTTCCCTGCCCCAGACTGTGAGACTGGAAGATGGGAGCAATAAAAGAACAGGGCCAAGAGCCAGGGCCAGAATGCCCTGTCTGGGCTCCATTTCCCAGGCCACCTGCCCATTCTTTTCCCTCCTGTGTCACCTTCATGGCAAGACCAGAGACGTGGCCCTCTCTTCTTAAAGTGCAATCCCCTCCATCCCATGTACTACTCTCAGCCTTCTCATCTCAAAGCCCCACTATGGTCAGGCCCATTCTTTGCTCCAGAACCATCCCCAGATCCAATCCAATCCAATGCTACACACTTGGCTATGAAGAACAGAAGACACGGGTGGTCCCTGCCCTTCAAGAGTTGATAGTCACCCAGGAATTTTACATGTACCATCTCCAATCCTAAATCAGCCCTGAGAGGTAAGTAGGCATTATCCTCACTACATAGACGAGGAAACAGAGGCTCAGAGGTTAAATGGCCTGCCACAGTCATAGAGTTGGTAAGTGGTCAGACTTAGGTTTGAATAAAGAAAGGTACTGACTCAACTCTTTTCCCCCATTAGGTCATCCTGCTTGGAAGAGCCAAAAAGTAGGCAAGACCACTTCTGGCAGGGTTGGGGGATGAAGGAAAGCTATTACTCTTCAAGACTCAGTACCCATGTCCCCTCCTGTAGGGGACAGATGGGATTAGGTGCCCTTCCTCAGGAAGCCCTCTGAACCTACTTCTGTCCCATACCAAACCACACTATGCTGTCATTGTCTATGTGTCTCTCCCTTCTAGACTTGAGCTCCCTGATGGTAGGACCAGATACAATTCAGTCCTGTATCCCACAAAGGTTCAGCACAAGGCCTAACCAAGGATAGGCAGGACAAATCTCACTGAATGAATAAGGTGGTATTTGAGCTAGTTATTAAAAGGAAAAGCAAGATCTGAACAACTGGACATAGGGAAGTGGTACAGAGGAAGAAGGAAATAAGTTAGTAAAAGCAAGGAAATGGGACCAAGGAAAAAGGCCAGTGGTTTTGAAATTATGACAGGATGTGCATAACATGTTTTCATCATTGTTATGTGGATTTTCTTTTCCTTACAACAATGGGATAATACTACAAGCCCTGTTCTGCAACTTGCTTTTTTTCACATAACAATAAGTCTTGGAGATCCTTCTATGCCAGTATACAGAGATAGACCTTTTTCTTTTGATCTGTAAGAGTATTCCATGGTAGGGGTGAATCGTGAAGGAAAAGCTGCTCTCTACTGATGGACATGAAGGTTGTTTTAATTTTTTGTTATCATAAACAATGCTGCAGTGAATATCTTTGTGTATGTCTGGAAGTGGTTTTGAAGGATAAGCTCTTAGAAGTTGAATTGCTGGGCCAAAGGAATGCACATTTTGTTTAAAATGTAGCTAAAAGTTATTTCTGTTGCTTTAACATTTTTATAGACTGGGTAAAAGATTATTCCTACTCACATAATCCTGTCTTTATTTTGAGTAGCATACATGATGCAACCTTTTCATTAAGGGTTGGCTGAGAATGTGATCCTACAAGGGCATGTGACAAAGAGTTGCGCAGTATGGTTTATGCTTGCAGTTGGGACTAAATGTTTTAGAAAAGACCTCTGGTTGGGGGACCATCTTGTAGTAAAGCCTTAGAGAAATTTACCTCTAAGACATGGTTCTCAGGTTAGAAGTATATGCACATGTTAAGGTTCTGGGGGCAACTAACAAAAAGGTGCCATAAAAAATCGCACTAATTTGCACTCCAGTCAAGGAATGTGAGAGGTTCTGTTTCTTCACAACTCTTTCAATCCTCTCAATTTTGGCCCTTTAAAATTGGTACTTCGTTATTGTTTTAGTTACATTTCTTTAGCTATTGGCAAGCTCAAGTATCCTTTCTCATTCATCAGCTAATGGATGTCAATTTCTTTGCTGAATTGCCAGATCACGTTATTTCTCTATTCTAAATGTGGTATACCTCTTTTTCTCATTGATTTCCAGGTGATGACGTATAGACAGAGATAATTAACCTTTCCCTGATATCTATGTAGCAAATACCTTTTCCTAGCCTGTTATGTTTTAACTTTGTGTATAGTATCTTTCTCCACACAGGAGTTCTTAACTTCACTGTAGCCAAAATTACTGCTCTTTACTTTATGGCTTCTGGGTTCTTCCATCATGCTCAGAAAGGCTCTTCCACCCTAATATTATAAAAATATTCTGTATTTTCTTCTGGTACATTTATAGTTCTATCCTTTGTATTTGATTTTATATGAGACAGGGGTTTAACTTCACTTTTTCCCAACTGATAGCCGATGGTCCTCTCCCACTTACTGAGTCCCTACTGATTTGACATGTGTTTTTTTTATCATAAATTAAATTCCCATATGAATATGTGGGTTTGTTTCTAAAATCTCTATTTTGTTCCATGTATGTCATCCTCTATTTCTGTGTTAATATATGTAATTTCTGCAGCTTTATGGTAAGTTTTGTATTTAATAGGACAAGTTCCCCCTCATTGTTCTTCTTTTCCAAAATTTTCTTAGTAATCCATGGGCCTTTACTCTTCCAAATGAACTTTAAAATCCAATTGCCCAACCCCCCAAGGAAAATACCACTGAAATTTTAATGAGAAATGTGTTGAACCTTTTGACTAAACTGAGGGGAAAAAATTGTCATTTTTACCATATTCAATCTTCCCAACCAGGAACAGGATAGGACGCTTGACTATTCAAGTCTTCCCACAGCCTTTGATGAAATTTTATAGTTTTCTACAGAGAAGTATTTCATGTTTCTTGTCAATTCCTAGGAATTTTATCACTTTTCCCTACTATTGTGAAGGAAATCTTTTTCTATCATGTCTTCTAATTAGTTGTTGCTGGTATTCAGAGATGCTAATGGTTTGGGTGTATATTTATCTTGTATCTAGCCATCTCACATAATTTTCTTATTAGTTTTAATAAATTTTTCCTTTTATTCTCTTTGATTATCTAAGTAGACAACCACATCATCTTCAAAGAGTGCTAATTCTGAGTCTTTCTTTCTAATATTTATATCACTTACTTCTTTTTTTTAACCCCACTGGTTAAAAACTTCTATAAAAAAATGTTGGTTAGTGACAGTGATGGCAGTCATACTTTTGTTCCCGAACTTAATGGCAATTTATCTAGTATTTCACTATTACATTTGATGACTGTCTTTGGTTTCTGATAAAAAATTCTTTACCAATTTAAGGATGTTTTCACTGATAGCTTACTGTACTAGTTATCTATTGCTGTGTAACAAATTACCCCAATGCAGCAAGAAATAACTAGGACACTTACTAAGAGTTCTAAAATCAAGAATGGATATGTAATTCTATCAGATTATGTTTTCAGCATTTATGGAGATAGTTATATGTTCTATTTAATCTATTAATGTAATCCATTATAATAACAGCTTTCCTAATGTTGAACAATTCCTGCGCTCCTGGGACAAACCTTCATTTGTCAAGATACATTCTTCTTTCAATACTTTTGGATGAATTCAGTTTGATACTCTTTTATTTTAAAATATTTGTGACTGTATTAATATATGAGATTAGGCTATAGTTTTCTTTTCTTTTTTTTTTTTTTTTTTTTGTCTAAACGTATCCAGTTATACTAGCTTTCTGGAATGAACTGGGAAGCTGTCCATTTTTTTCTATTACCCGATCTTTCCAGATTTGATAGAACTTCCATCATACGAGAACTTCCATAATACCAAGTGGGTCCTGGTACCATTTCTGAAGAGAAAACTTTGACCATCTTTTTAACTTCTTCTATATTGTTCTACTCTAGTCAGCTTTTCTGTCACTCCTTAAGTCATTTGGTGATTTATATTTTCCTAGAGAACCACCCATTTCATCTAGAGTTTCACATTTATTGGTATAAAATTATACAAAGCATCTTTTATGACTTTTTTCGTCTCTTCAAAATCTGTGGTTAAATCCCCTGCATCATACCTTATTTTATTTATGTCTTTCTTGCCTTTTTCTCTGTCATATCTGTCAGAGGACAGTCTGTCTAGTTTACTGATCTTTTAAAAAACCACCTCTTAGTTTATCAAATCCTTTGTTTTCTATTTCATTAATTTCTGGTTTTATCTATAATAATTACTTTATTCTGCTTTCTTTTGGTTGTTCTTTTTCTAAATTCTTGAGTGGAATAATTAGTTCATTTAATTTAAACTGTCTTGTTCTCTAATAAAAGCATTTAAGACTATAAATTTTCCTCTGGGAATCCCCCATGGTCACATCCTGTAGGTTTTGGTATATAGTATTCCCATAGACATTTATTCTAAATAGTCTATAATTGATACTTACCCTAAATAGCCTATAAATTCCATTCTTATTTCCTCTTTCAGCCAAGTATTTTTTCAACTTTCAAATAGGCCTAACCTTTTTTGCCTTTGCTATGAATATTTCATTTTATTGCATTATAATTAGAAGATGTAAAATGTGATTTCCAATTACCTTGGAAATAATGTTGTTCTCAAAGGTGTGGGCAATTTTTCCCCCTGCCTAAACACCCTTCCCCATCCTATCCAACTGGCCAGCTCTTACTCATCCTTCAAAGCAGCTCAAATGTTACATATTCTAGAACCAACTACTCCCACTTTTGGGGGCAGGTATCTAGGGAAGGATTTTTAAGGAAGGACAAACTACAAACAGAATCTGAATGTCCTCTTTTGTCTCCTACCTGGTCTCCCAGTCACTCTCCTCACATGCTCAGACATCCATTCCACATTCATTCCAGGGGCTAGAGGGAGATGGGGGAGGGGGTCTGGCAATGCTATGGCAGATTTGTCCAGAAGGGTTTAGGATGGGGGGAGGGATGGGTCTAGCTCTTACCTGCTCTCTGCCAGCCTGCCTGAGGGGGTAAGCTTCATGGAGTCAAGGACCTGAGTAGGACAGCAATACTGGTGTAGAGTATGAGACGCTGTGGACCTGAGAGACAGCAAGAGACAGAGAGAGAAAGAGAGACAGAGAGAGAGACAGGGAGGGAGGGGAGAGGCAGGGTGGGGAGTAAGGACAAGGAAGAGAGAGCGAGTGGGGAAGGGGAGAAGGAAGACTGGGAGGAATGGGTGGTAGAGGATTGGGAATGGAAGAGGAGGGGTGGGAGGTGGGGAGGCAGGGCAGGAGGGAGAGAAGGAAGAGAGGGAAGGAAGGAAGGAAGGAAGGAAGGAAGGAAGGAAGGAAGGAAGGAAGGAAGGAAGGAAGGAAGAAAAAAAGAAAAAAACCACAAAGTCAAGAAAGAGAGGACGGCACTCGAACCACAAACAGAACACAACGACAACAGGGGGCAGCAGAGACAAAAGAGCTGGTCTGGGCCTCCTGTGATCCAGGTGACTCCGTGGGGACCTGAGCCACGGAGACACTGGGACACCACAGCAGGGAAGGGGGAAGGGAGCCCTCCTCACACCAGACGCCACACGGGTAGGGAAGAGGGGAGGGGAGGGGGGATGAAAGAGAAAGGGAAAAGCTGCATGGGGGGGGTCCCCCTTATAGAAGTCCCCTTATAAGAAGGGAGGAAGGGATGGAGAGAGAAGAGGCTCTGTATCCAAAGAGGGGGAAGAACCCAGGCCAGGTGGGTGGAGGAAACACTGTAGGAGGAGAGGGAAAGGGACAGAGAGAAACCGAAAGAGACAAGGAAAGGGTGAGACAGAAAAGGAGAAAGACAGAAAAAGAGGAAGACAGAGAAGGGGCGAGACAAAAGACACAGAGAGAAGACAGGGAGAGGCAGAGAGCGCCAGAGCAGAGGAGAGGCGAGGCGAGGGCGGAGGAGAGCTGACAAGGTCTCAGTGGTCTAGGTGACAGGATGGGACTGGGGCTGAGCGGGTGGGTGGGGCCCAGTGAGCCAGGGACAGGGTGGTTCCCAGCAGGAGTCTTGGCTTCCAAGGCCAGTGCTGTGCCCCCAGCCCAGGGCAGGGCCCACACTCCACCCCCCCAGCGCTGTGCCCCCACCCCTAGTGCAGGGTCCAAAGGCCCCTGTGCCTCCTGCTTCCCACGATTAAAGTCCAGAGAATGGGCAGGGGTGGGGGGGGGCTGGACAGGAGGTTAGTGAGGCTGAGGGCCTGGTTTATCCAGTGCAGGGTGGATGCTGGGAGTGGAGCTGGCCCTTCCAGGTCAGCCAGCCCCTGTCCCCCACAAGCCCCTGAAGGCAGGTTGTGGTCAGGGCCTAGCCATTCCAGAGCCGAAGTAAAGACCCGGAAATGTGGCTGCAGGCCATTCCAGCTACCCAGCATCTCACTTGTGATTTTGAGGATGCCCAAATCTTAGATCCTTATAGAGATCTTAGAATCTGAGACCCTGAAGTAATCGTCATCATCAGAACGACTGTTTCTCAAGTGCCATCTAGGTGCCAGTCACCAGCCCCAGTTCTTGACTCATTATCTCATTAAATCTGAGAAGTAGTGCCCCTTGGGCTGCCGAAATGTTCACATCAGAGAATCTCAGCGGCCGTGGGGAGCCCTGCAGTGCTGAGCCAGGCCAGCATGCCAAGGCAGCCACAGTTACACCCCTCATGGGCCACGGACTGTGCTGCTCAGGGCTCCAGAGTCCTCACAGGGCCAGGCACCCAGATGTCCGCTCTCGCTAACTCCCTCCCCAAGCCAAAGGCCTCCAAGAGTCCAAGAGGGGAAGCCAGGAACCAGGAAGCCAGGAGGCTGCTGAATCAGCAGCCCAAAGACCGAGTCCAGGCTGGGGCAGGGAAGGAGGGGGTCGGGCTGCAGGGTGGGAGGGGGGGCTAAGTTCCTACCTGCTACTCCTCCCGGGGGGCTCCATGGGTCTGGACCTGTCCCGAGGGCAGGCCCCCCTGGCCAGGCAGTGCCTCCACTGTGTCACCACCCCCTCCTCCCCAAGCCCTTCCCTAGAAGGAGGAACCAAGGAGGCGGGGCCAGGCCAGCCGGGCGGTAGGCCAGACTGCAACTGGAAACTTTGCTCCTTCCCCTGCTCCCCCAGGAGGGCTGGGAACTCCAAGTAAGAGGAAGCAGTTTTGAGAACTCACAGTGACTCCTCCGGGCCAAACCCAGGCTAGGCTCCCTACATGCATCTTTGCTGGAATCTCCCTAAGCACCCTCTCAAGTATGTGTCACTAGCCCTATTCTCCTGAGGAGAAAACTGAGCGGGAGAAAGAGATGCTAGGTCATTGGGCACAGGTTCTACAGCTATTAAGTGGCAGAACCTCAAGATCAAGACCTGGTTTGACCATTCCCCGGATCAGGATTCTGTCCCCTCGGCCATATTGCTGCCTTGTGAATACAGAAAACTTTCCACAGAAGCTTTTCAACAAACATTCTCATCTTCCGCACAAAGAGACTCTCTTTTGTTGTTGTGCCCAGATGCTCCAGATCAAGTAATATTCAAATCAACCACCTGGGGAAATCAAGATGAGGCCCTGGCCAATATTCCTGACCACCGCAATAAGCTCTCATTCTCTTCTGTGTTGTTTCCTGGACTGGCTAAGAGAAATGTTCCCTGAAGAGAAAAGCAAAAAAAAATCAGAAGAAACGCTGTTCTGGATCAAGAGGCTCTTCTCCCAAGGAAACTGCCCTGCCTGACTTGACAGATGGGGAAACTGAGGCCTAGAGAGGGGCAGAGTCTTGCTAATGTTCACACAGCCAGTCAGACTAGAATCCAGATGCCCTGACTCCCCACCTACCTATCACAGTAACCTCTCTCTCTCTTTCTCTCTCCTCCACATGGGTGGGGCTGGAGAAAGGAGAGAATTTGGACGATGTGAAGGACTGAGGGCGGGGGGAGGCTCCTGAAGAGTCCCACAGCTCCAGCTCAGAGCGCTCCTGTCATTTCACAGCCCCAGAGCCCAGGCCCCTGGCTGTTCTGAGCAGAAGGCGGCCCTGGGAGGGGCCAGGGGGGCAGTGATCTAGAAGGAATAGGAACTGACAGGCAACAGGCCAGCCTTCCTGTCTTCCTGCCTCCCTGCCGGGGCAGCTGGTTCCTCTCAAGAAAGCCAAAGCCGCTGAGAGAGATAGGCCCTCCAGACCACCGCGAAGTTGGCATCTGTGGGCCGGTTGGTTGTGGCCTCCTCTTCCTCCTCCCACCCTCTAAAGCCCCTGGTCCTCGGGGCTCGGCTCTGGCCTCAACCCCTGCTTTTTTCTTTCTCCTTCAGCAGCCCTTCTCGCTCCTGCAGCCAGCTGTGCCTTGTGCCCACTCACCCCTGGCCCAGACCTTCCTTTTGGCCTGGTAGGAGCTGAGAGAAATTCTAGTCCCGGCCTGAAGGCTGAGGTTGTGCGACCCGGGGCAAGCTCCTTTCCCTCTGTGGTGAGGCAAAGAGCCTACACCCCGGTGCCTGGTGGAGCGAGTGCAAGTCCCAGCTCTACCACTTTCTTTTTTTTTTAAGATTTTATTTATTTATTTATTTAACAGAGAGCTAGAGAGAGAGCACAAGTAGGCAGAGCGGCAGGCAGAGGGAGAGGGAGAAGCAGGCTCCCCGCTGAGCAGGGAGCCTGACATGGGTCTCAATCCCAGGACCCTGGAATCATGACCTGAGCCAAAGGCAGCCGCTTAACCGACTGAGCCCCCCAGGCGCCCCCCAGCTCTACCACTTTCTAGCTGGATAACCCCTCTGAGGCTCAGTTTCCTTATCTCTAAGAGACAGGTGGCAATTTCTACCTCATGGGTTCTTGTGGAGATTCAGTGAAACGAATGTGCATATATGATGAAGAGTCAGCTTGAGCCTGAAAGAGTCTGACCCCTCTCCCAGGAAGACAGGGGAGACCCACGGGGGAGCCTATTTGTCTCAGGGAAGGGGAGAATTCTCAGAAAATCTCCCCGAGCCACTCCTGGAATTTAGACATATCTGAGCATGTTGGGTAGACTCATGAGATGACCCAGTGGGCCGAAAGGAAGAGGAATTAAGGGTGAGGAGCTTGACCCCAGCCGCAGGGCACTGGCGGGGCCTTCACTCAGTTATTCAACAGATCCTGTGGACCAGGCACTGGGCCTGATCTCATGGAGCCTGTATCCAAGAGGTGACAGATATTCACAAATGAATGGAGTGAAGCTGGGCAAAAAGTGGAGGTAGCAGGGGAGAATGTTCCAGGCTGAGGAAACAACTTGGACAAAGGACCTGAGGCGGTATTTCCAGGAACTGCGAGGAGGCCAACACAGCTGTGTGGAAAAAGCAAAGGGGAGAGAGGCAAGACTAGAGATGTAGGCGGGGGTCCAATCATGCAGAGCCTCGGAGGCCACTATAAAGTTTCCATATTGATACTAAGAGCAGTTTGGCAGGCTGTGGTTCATGGGTGCCCCCACTGTGGGGAAGGGGGAGTATCTCTGAAGCCCCTGAAGTTGTATGGAAAATATTAATGAGTAACAGCATGTCTGGGGGGAGAGCAGACGCGTTTATGATCCCCAAAGGGCAGGGAAGCTCCTAATATGATTCTGTTCACTGAACGCCAACCATAAGCTAGGGGCAGGCACCCTAGAACCTTCTCTGAACTGGCTGCTACCCCCCCACCCTCCAGCTAGTCTCAGCCTTCCCCCGCACCCCCCATCTTCAATCAGTGCTCCACCCAGACAGAAGCACTTACATTCTCAGCCACACGGCTGTCCAAGCCTTCTCTTTGTCTTGGCTCAAAGAGCCATTCCCCATCCCCCCCACTGCCCCCTCTCCACCTGGCTAGCTTCCCCCTTGTTCTTCACAAGTCAGCTTAGAGGGTGTGCCCTCTGGGAACTCGCCCTGACCCCTCCCCTGTTTCGTTCCCACCCCACGCTTCTCTCAGCATCGTCTGTTCACATGCTGATGCTCCTTCTGGGCCAGGGGCCCTGTGGGGACAGGGGCTGGGGCTTATTTATCCCCGTGTCCCCAGCACCCAGCACAGGGCACCTAGTCAAACAGGTCAGTAAGTGGTGGTTGGCGGTAGACAATCCACCCTGTGGCGGAGGCTGCAAGATGGGCTTCTGGACACTAGAGGGCACTGCGGTCACTGGAATCCTGGCCTGATGCTGCCCAGGCGGACCCAAGGCGGGCCCCAGGACCAGGTGTGCGGGGAGGCAGGGAAACTCTGCTCTGGGGGCCTGCAGCTCCTCAGCTCTGGGCCTAATTGACCAGGGTCCCTGTTACAGCCTCCCAAATTACCTTCTGCTCCTGTTCCAGACCATTTCTCACGACAGCCCCGTTCCTCTGCAGATACAGCTTTAGTTCTTCACAAATGCAAGTGCCAAACACGCCTCCCACAGTCGTGGCATACATTTTCTGCTCTGCCCCTGACACTCTCCACTTCACCTAACCCCACTCCACTCCTCACCTGGCCAACTCCTACTCGCCCTCCAAGTCTCAGCTTAGATGTCTGCTTAGAGAAGCCTCCCTGACCCCCTCAGGCTGGGTTGGGTACGCTTCTGAGATGCTCCCGCCCTGTACTTCCCCGGTAATAGTCTGTTTTCTCGTCTGTTTTCCTACTGGACAGTGACTTTCCTCACAGCAGGACTCTATTATTCATCGTTGTATCAACTGCATCTAATTTAGCGCAGTGCCTGGCACATTGGAGGTACTCAACAAATCATCCTTGAGTGAGTGAATGGATCGATGGATGAATGGATGAATGGGTGGGTGGGTGGACAGGTCGGTGGGTGGATGGATGCATGGATGACTCTGGCAAGTCACTTTACCTCCACAGGCTTCAGTTTCCCCACAGCTGTGAAGTGTACACAATCACCCCTACTTGGCAGGGTGGCCAGGAGGCTTAGAGACAATGTGTGCCGAATGCTCCCTAACAGTACCTAATACACAGCAGACATTTTGTGGATCAAAGCAATTATTAATATTTGGAATAGTAAAAAAAAAAAAAAAAAAAAGAGGGGAGGGGAGAAATTGAAGGAGACTCTGCCCTGAACCTGGGATGATCTCTCCCACTCACATTTACCATTTACACGTGAAAGATGGCTTTAATGATGAGAAATCTATCATTCTTATTTAAAAATAACGACAGCACCTTCCGTGTGCCAGGCCAGAAACAGGAGGCCCCTGGGGAGGTGGTGGGCAGCCTCTAAGTCTCAGCCAGAGGATGTGAGGCCAAGGCCAAAGTCAGAGCCGTGGGCATTGCCCCTGCGTCTGGAGAGCAGTCATAATGGGCACAGCTGGTTCCAAACTCTTTACTCATAGGTGAAAACTTGTCTAAGAGGTCATTAATTCTCTCTGTAATTAATGTAAAAACTGCAGGGGTTTGTATTAATGGAAAAGTAAGCTCAAGCGTCAAGCTGATAATATTGATAATGTGTGTTTGTAATTATATACTGCAGATAACTATAAATTCAGTCCCTGCGCTAATAAAATGTGAAAATTCCCAAAGCAACCAAGAACTTGGTAGCAGCTGGTACCATGAGTAGCATTTATGCCAGTTGTTCCGAGGCTATGAAAATCACCACACACAGGTAGCAATGGTAATATTCACTGTGCACTTAAAAGCTGTTCTGGCATCTAAAGGGGGGAATGATTTCGATAAAGTGGGGTGTTTTGAGGCAAAAGCACGGAACTTGAAAGCACAGTGAGGAAAGGTCAACTTGCATTAGAGTAGGAGTGGAAGTCTTGATGGATGGGCAACCTTACCACTGTGGGCTCTGAGCAGACTGTCTCCGCCCCAGGCGCTGACCTCACTTGCATACCCAGAAAACTGCTCACCGTTAAAGTATTTGACCTCTCTCTCCTCACGCACTTCTAAGGGAACTGACTCCCACCGACAGCCCCTTGCTGTCTTGTGTTACCACAAGCTGGACAGAAACACTGCAGTCATAGGGGATGGACCCTTAGGCTAGAAGGTCACATAGCCTGCGGGTTGGCAGTCATAGCAGGTCGTGGGAAAGCAGAGGAGGCTAGTCCAGAGAGACGAGTCAGTGACAAAGAGATGACAGGGACCAAGCAAGCCATGAGATACATAGACAAGACATGGGCCTGGGAGGTGCAGAGAGAAAGAGAGAGAGAGAAATCTTGGTCCTTGACTTCTTGGTCCTGCTTCCAGTTGGTGTGAGGCCTGGCTATATATACTTCATTTCTCAGATTCTGTGAGAGGTAGTCTCACAATAGTCCCCCCCCCCCCGACTCTTTATTCTGGAGCAAGTTTGAGTGGGTTTCTGTTCCCTGCAACAAAATGTACCCAGACTAAGACAAGGGAAAATTGGGGATATAAGTGCAGGGCTTGCATAAGCAAGACCGCATACGGAACATTATGCAGGGAGGGGGGAATGCAATTATAAAGTGTTTGTGATCGCTCCCTCATTTCCTGACACTTGCTACCCCAGACACACGCTACAGCCACGCACTCACACACACTGACATTCAGTGGCGCGCAGAAACAAAGGCAGCGATGGCTAGATATGCTGGTATGCAGGCACCCAGACGCACATGGCCACGTGCCAGCGCCCCTGTGCTCTCCACACCCGCGTGGACACGGAACCGGGTGGCACACAGGAGCGCGCCGACACGCGTGAACACAGTGGCACGGCCCGCGAGGCTCGGGGCAGGAGGCAAGGCTTGACTGGGCTCTGTGCAGCTCCCCAGCTGCCAAATGACTCATCCCCAGGGCTGCTAATTAAAGCCAGGACAGAGGGGACAGAGGCAAGGGGAGGGGAAGAGAGAGAAGGCAAGTTTATTTTGGTGCCAACCAGGCACACAGCCAGCTCAGGGGTCACCCACTTCCTGGGGCTGGGCCAGGCAGAGGCAGGGGAACGCAAAACAGGAAGGGAGGGAAGACCCTCTTACCCCTTCTTGTCCCTCAGGAGCTTCCTGGAATGGCACCTCCTTTGGGAAAATTACCCAACTCCCCCCCCCATCCTCCTCTATCCCACTGTCGTCCCAGCTCTACCCACTCCCGACTCTCGTCCTTACAACTGGCTTCTCCTCTTCAGCACGCTCCCATATGGGCTTGCCAGAGCCGGCTCATTGGTGTCTGTACCCCGCTTTTGTCCCACCACCCCCACCCCCAACAGACCACCCCACACAGGTCTAGTACACCTGTCCATGTGCTTCTGGAATACAATCGGGTTGACTCCAGTATAGTGTGGGGACGGCAACTCTGATGGTCTGAATGCCTATCTTCGTTCTCCTACAGGGTAAATAATTTCAGCTCCCGTTAGTCTCCTCACTGGCAAAACGACAAGAATATACAGCCGATAGCATTATTATGGAGATTAAATGAGAGAGTATATAGGTAAAGTGGCCAGCAGGGTGCCTGGCATATAACAGCTTCAGCTACAGCAGTCAGTGCTGCTGCCACTGACACCCCACCTCAGGCCTGGGGGAGCGGCGATGACACAGAGCCAGGTTCCAAGCCCGGTTTCAGCACGCAGTGCCCGGGGAACCTCAAACAAAGTCGCATAAGCTCACGGAGCACTGCCTCATAGGCAAAAGGGGACTCATGATGTGACGCCAGAGAGCTACTGTAAAGATTTGAGCCTGTCAAGCATCCCGGGTGGAGCCCGGCCCTTAGAAGCTGCCAGATAAATGGCAGCAAGGAGGAGCTCAGACCTTTGGGGCCAGAGCATCCCAGGAGGGAGGAAGCAGGCGGGGTGGACCAGGGCAGCCAGGGAAGGCTTCCCAGAGTGAGCAGGGCTGGAGTTGGGCCCCCAGAGCCAGAAAGCATTCAGCAGAGAATAAGTGACAGGGTTTCAGGCACAGGACGTGTTGGGAACAGGGAGCTGGGCAGGGCGGGCAAGCAGGTTATGCCACTGAACAGGAGGCGGACGCAGCATGGGAGGGAAGACTTAGACACAGCTGGCTCGCCTCCAGGGACTGGTGGCGTCTCAGACATGTGGCCGCGGGAGCCTCGGAAGGTCCATGAGGTCTCAGCCACCCCAGATTGCCAGGAGGTCAAAGCAAGGAAGAATCTTGGGGATTATCTAATGCAAACTCTGGTCGGACAGATGGGGGCACTGAGGCCCAGAGTGGGAGGCCTTCTCTGGGAACCGAGCCAGCAGGGGCTCCTCCTCCCACTTCTCCTCCCCGAATGCAGCGGCTCCCGTTGCCATGGGGACATCCCTAGCTCTGCGGGTGTCAGTGGCTCCCCCCACCTCCTCCCTCCTTCCCTAGCAACAGGCCACCTCCTCGGCTCTCATCCTTGCGTGCCTGGCAACCCCAGCCTGGTCCCCAAGGCCCCCTAGTTTCAGCCTGACCCTCCCTACAGCGGCAGGGCCTCCAAACCTGGGATCCCTTGGCTTCTGGCTTCTGGGGGCAGAGGTATCAGCCCCTCCTACCTCTGGGGGGGGGGCATCTCCACATTCCTCAAGCTTCACTATCCAGTAAAAGACAATAGGTAGAGGATGGCAGAGGGCACTACCCTGTATTGAGCACTATGATATGCTGAACGCTGTTTTACTTTCATTTCTCTCATCTAACCCAGAGAAGTCAGAATTGTTGTCCCCATTTCACCAATGAGGAAGCCAAGGATCAGAGAAGTTCAGGGACTTTGCAGAGAGCGCTCAGCTAGGAGGCAGGCTCCGCTGAGAGCCAAGCTTTGTGAACTTGAGCCATTACCCTCTGCAGACCTCAGTTTCAAGTGCCTGTAGGCTTGACAACTTCTCACAAATCCACAGGAAGTCCGGGCACCTTCCTCTGCCCACAGCCCTCACACAACACCAGCTGTTCAGCTCTAATTAGACTCCACACTTCCTCTGGCACCCCATACTTAGAAGCCCTCAGGCCCCGGTGGTTTTCAATCTACTGACCCTGCTCCCTCCTTGCTGTTTTGCTGCCACAATAGCCAAGGCCTAGCCCCTCTCCTTGGCCGTTCTTCTCCCCACCTAAACCTTTCCCTTTTACACACACAGACACACAATATTTACTAGATGAGGACACTGGGGGCTCCAAGGGAATGAACAGATTTGTCCAAAGTCACATAACTAGAAAGTGACCTGGCCAGAAATGGAGCCCTTTGCCCGGATCCAGTCACTGCCCTTGCTACCCTGCAGAGCCCAGTCTCTCTCCTCCAGCCTTCCCTGGCTCCCACCGATGACAGACGGTATCTGACCAGCCCCTGTCCGTGTTTACAACTTTAACATTAGCTCTTTTCCTGCCCAGATCTGTTTCAACCCAACCCACTGCGCCCACTCTGATCCTGTCCTCGCTTCTGATGCACGCTGGTCCCACTTGCAGGGATGTCAACCCCCCCCCCCCGCCCTTGCAGAGTCGTCCTGTCAGTCCTCCAAAGCCCGGATCAGATTCTGCCTTTTCCGGGAAGCTCTCCCGGACCCCTCACTGAAGTGAGCTCAAGAATCTATGTGCAGTCCTGGGAGCATCCTCACACGGCCCCACCCCAGCCCCGGTTCCAAGTTCCAGGGTCTTCCCACCGCGTTTGCCAGATCTTGCCCCACAGGTGCTATCCTTTAGGACCCTCCCACAGCCCGAGCGTGACCCTTGCTTCTCAAGTGCTGAGTCCTCAAGGCCCCCATAGCGTCCTGGACTGTGGGCCCAGGACGGATGTCGGGAAGCATGTCTTAGCAAAACAAATGCTGGCTTTGGAACCAGACAGCACAAGGTATGAGTCAGAGTGATGCCACCCTGACCTCTTGCTCTTCTTTCCTCGGGCAAGGCACTGACCCTCTGGGGCACCTCATTTTCCTCATCTGTAAATCAGGGATCCCAATCCCCGTCTAACAGAGCTGTTGTGAGCATTAAATAAGATCATGTTCAGAGTTCTTAATATGTGAGAAGCAAATGATAACCACTATTATTACTAATATTAGGATGATGATGAGGAGGATTATTATTATCTGCAAGGCTGTCAAGAGCTCCCGCAGTGGCAGCGTGGGCAGGGCTCTGGGCTTGGTGCCAGGCAGACCTGGGTTTGAATCCTGGCCCAGCCATCTAACTATTCGTTGCGTGGCTGTGGGCAAAACCCATAACCAGCCCAAGCTTCAGTTTCTCCAACTGTAAAACAGTGATGATAAGGCCAGCCCAGGTTCCACCTACAAGGTCACTGGGAGGATCAAACAAAGAAAGTCCCTGACAACTTCTGTAAGTTGTAAAGGCCCAAGGCATGTCATCATGACTTATGATTATGAGCAATAGTAAATACCCCAAGCTATAGGTCCCAGGAACTTCCCTGCTGGGGAGAGCTGGGACCTGGAGATGCCTTTGATCAGGTTCCTTGACGAGTAGCAGGGCTATCGGTGGGGAGGCCTGGGGGCCTGTGCTCAGAGCCATGCCCCGTTGCCTTTCTCCAAACCCACAGTGGGACAGTAGGATCCATGTCCTTTGCTAGACTAGTGCCTTCCTAAATGCTAGGACAGGCTGTGCCCATGCCCTACTCCTTGGCTGCGTGCTGGGACTAATTGCATCTTGTCATGTACTCTTTGCTGGGACGCTGGGCCTGACTGCCTCCATCACAGTCCCCTGCTTTCCCACATGGCCACAGCCCCTACCTTGGCCCTAGGCATCAGCAGGCTGATCCCACGGCCCCTGCATGGGATGCCAGGACATGGTGTGTCCCATTACACACTCCCGGCCGTATGCTGGGATCCTCAGCTCCCCTTCCCACATCCACTGCCTGAATGGCAGGACCTGGGCTGTTGCATACGGTTGGGTAAGTTGTGCCCTGCGCAAGGGTTCACAGCCAAGAGGCCACAAATGGGGGCTGACATGCAACCTGTGCTCTGCTCACTGAGCCAGGAACCCCGGTGAGAGGCCGCAGTATCCGTGTAGGAAGGAAACATTCCTCCCACTGATCCACTCGGTGGATTCCACCCTTCACGAAGGCACCATGTATGCTAGCTAGGCACCGGGTAGCCCTGGCTGGGACACAGTGTACCCATCCCATGCCTCGGTTGCCTGGGCCCCTCTCATCTCAGAGGCTCACTGCATTGCCCCTAGCCTAGATGCTAAGACTGAATGGGCCCTCGCCTGAGTCCCCCATCATTCCCATTTCGACCCCATCCTTGACACTTGTGTCTTCATGAGGCCTCTGATGGGCTAAGGCCTGGGAAAGGTATAATGAGTCCCTGTGTTTACCCCAGTTTTACTCCCACCTCCCCAAGTGGCAGATTGCTCACACCGTGACAACTTAATGAAGCTTGTAAGCCCTTTTTAGCAAGCATGTAAATAAAAAATGTGCCCTTGTCACCATAATGTGTGTTTCTAATGTGTAGAATGTGTCACATTGAAAGTCCACCCGGATCCCACTACTCAGGGCCAGCGCAGTTCGGGGTGGAGCACCAACACTAGACCAGGGAAGCCCTGCTTCTCTCATGCCCCCTTCTCCTGAAAGAAGGCAGAGAAGGTCCCAGGTCCGGAGCCGGCCTCTCTGCGGGTTGGCTTTCCCGTCTGGGCAGCAACCATGAGCCCCTCTGGGGTTCAGCCCAGCCCAGAGGAGCTAGGGTCAGAGAGACTGGGGAACAGTTTTCAACCTCCTGCCCACGCCTGCCACACTCACCCCAGCCCTCCCACTTGGCTCCATACCTGCTCCTAATACCAATGGGACAAAACCCCTGGGGTTGACCCCCCCCCCCGCCCGTGGATTCCCCACGTAACAAACCAGAGGGTCCCCCCCCAGTCCCTGTCCCATATCCCAACTGCTACTAGAGAAAGGGGCTACTGACCTGACTGTCCTGGAATTCTCACCGTCAGATCTGAAAGGGAAACAGAAGAAAAAAACCCAACAATCAGCAACATGCTCTCCATGCTTCTTCTCCCTGTGCCCTATGCAACGGCCTTGCGGCCCAACACATGTCATGAACGTGAGGGGTAGGGTGTTTCATGCAGAGAAGAGCCAGTGCAGAGGTTGGGAGATGGTGAAGGGCCTGGCCGGGTTGTTGGGAAAGGGAGGGGGACGGTGTGGCTGGGGTGGACCGAGCAAGGGGAGGAGTGGTAGGCGGTGAGGTCAGAGAGGTGCCAGGAACCAACCATGTGGGACCTGGAGGGTCAGGAGGGAGAAGTGAGGCCCAAATCCAAGTGGCTGAGAGGCAGCCTGCAGCTGTGGGCCAGGGCACAGCCGAAGCTTTAAACACAGAGAGACCTAGCCTTAGATATTGGTTCTGCCACATACCAGCCCTGTGACCCAAGCAAGCCCCTTCCCTTCTCAGGACTGAGCCTCAGTCTCCCCACTTGGAACCCAGGGCCAATCCCGGCAGGGCTGTTGGGATGATTAAGCCCTTTGGAACCCAGCAGACAAATGCCAGGTATTATTAACAACATAGGAAAAGCTTTGCCAATTGCCTGGTCCAACCTGCTTATTTCCTAGATGAAGAGAAAGAGGCTGAGGGGGTAAGTGAGTCAGCTGCTGGGCTCCTTTCTACTACATTGGTCTGCCTTCTTCATTATGAGGCCCCCTCAGAGGTGAAGGAAGGGCGAGAGAAGAGAATGGAGTGGAGGACAGCTTTGAAGGAACTGAGGGGATGAGCGAAATCTGAACCACACCCCTCTGGTTGCTCCTCTTCAGAGGGGTGTGTGGTGGGGGGGGGGATTGGGACAGCGGAGCCCGTGCCTTGGGGGTGGGGAAGGGGAGGTAGAAGGACCAGGGAACTTGGAAGAAGTGGGACAGTGTGGGAAGCCGCCTTTCTCATCTTCCTCCTTCTTTATACCCCTCCCCACTCCCTGCCCCGCCTTTGCCCTGTGAAGAAGACAAAGATAACACATCATCGGCTCTGTCCTTAGGTGAGGGAACCAAGACTCAACCTCAGTGAGAGAGGCATCATCTACGTTGGGTGCACAATGATAGAGGGATGCACAGGCAGGGGAGGTGGACCTCAGGAGGGAGTATTTGTTAGAAGAGTGAATGGAGGGCGCCTGGGTGGCTCAGTTGGTTAAGCGACTGCCTTCGGCTCAGGTCATGATCCTGGAGTCCCAGGATCGAGTGCCAGGATCGAGTCCCGCATCGGGCTCCCTGCTCGGCAGGGAGTCTGCTTCTCCCTCTGACCCTATCCCCTCTGATGTGCTCTCTCTCTCTCATTCTCTCTCTCAAATAAATAAAATCTTTAAAAAAAAAAAAAAGAAGAGTGAATGGAGCCCTCATCAAGGGCGAGGCAGGGCAGGCAAGCATCAGGGTGCTAGAGCTCTAACTGGGTGAGTACAGCCCTCCCAGTTCTTTTTTTTTTTTTTTAAGATTTCATGTATTCATTTGAGACAGAGAGATACAGAGAGATACAGAGAGAGAGAGAGAGAGAGAGAGAGAGAGAGAGAGAGAGAGAGAGCATGAGCAGGGGGGAGAGGCAGAGGGAGAAGGAGAAGCAGACTCCCCGGACTTCCCACTAAGCCTGGAGCTGGACGTGGGGCTCGATCCCAAGACCTGGAGATCATGACCTGAGCCAAAGGCAGACACCTAACCATCTGAGCCACCCAGGAGCCCAGTTCTGCTACTTACTAGCCACACAATCCTAGGGAAGGCACTCCCCTATGCCCAGCCTCGGCTTTTTCACTTGGAAAATGGGGTGGGGGAGAGTCAGGTGGCTGTGAGGCTCCACCCAGCACAGTTGTCTGCGTGGCATATGATGCGTGTTCCCCCAAGGACAGTGGCACTAACCTTTAGCCTTCACAGCCCCCTAAAGGGACAGAGGACCAGGGCCACAGAGCGCTTTTTCACATTTATTAAAACTTTCCATCTCACTCTGCAGCAGCAAAATTGCTTCTGAGGCTCGGCCTAATTATTCACAGGTGCCAGGTGGGAGGGGTCTGACTTCAACAACTCCCCACCTGCCAACAGAATTGAGGCCAAGCCCCTCAGCCACTCTCCCTGACACTAATCCTCTGCTCCAGGTGGCTCGTCTTCTCGCCACACCCCACCCCATCCCCAACCCCCAGCACACACTTAATCAGACCCAGACCTGGGAATACGAACCTTCCAGGAGCTCATAGGCTGGCCCCCTTGCCCCAATCTACTTGAGAGCATCAGCCACCTATGTAGTCATCTCCATCATCATGTGACTAATCACTGAGCCCCTGCTATGCACCAGGCACAGTGTCAGGCTCTTTTCTTACATTATCTACTTTGGTCCTGCAATGTGGGAACTGCTCATCCAATTTTAAGATGACGAAACTGAGACTCAGAGAGGTGGAAGTGATTTGGCACACATCATACAAGTAGGGGAGCTTGGCCTGAAGCCCAAATCTTGTGCTCTTACCACCACCCCCCACTGTACCAGGGGCTCTGTGCTGGGCACATATGCACCGTTAAGGTGAGTTCCCTTATCCTACTTCCCTAATGTCAAGACAGACTCTTCCTCTCTAGGGTTCTTTGTTCTGAGAGGTTATCACATATGCACCTCTGCTCCAAAAGCATTTCTCTCTTTTTTAGATTTTATTTATTTATTTGAGAGAGGGAGAGCACGAGCGGGTGGGGGGAGCGAAGAGAAAGAGGGAGAAGCAGACTCCCTGCTCAGCTGGGAGCCCAACGCAGGGCTTGGGTGGGGGAGCGGGGCTCCGGGCTCCATCCCAGGACCCTAAGATCCTGACCTGAGCCGAAGGCAGACGCTTAACCGACTGAGCCACCCAGGCGCCCCTCCAAAAGCATTTCTATATGATGTGTTACGGTCCTCAAGACGGCAGCTAAGAGAGCTCTGAGCCATGATGCAGAATGAATTAACCAGTTCTCCTCACTGTGGACTGATTCTTACTAGTTTGAGAGTATATGGCATCGTGTGACCCTCAATGTAGGGGTGCATCCCACCTCAGAGGTTTACAGCCCCTTATGCACTTAGTATATTATTAATTATGTGTAGATAACAATCATCACTATTGCTGCGCTTTACCTCTTTGGGGCTAATGCCCTGCCTAATGATCAGTCTACCTCTTACTCCATGGAGCTGAGCCACCATTCTTTGGGAGGCAGCAGAGACTTGGATAAGTCACTGCTGTCTGGACCTTGGTTCCTCATCTATAAACAATGGGGCTATGCGAGTTGAGTTCCAGGCAATCTTCAGGCCCTAAAATATTTCGTTTCTTCAGAATGCCAGAGTTTCTCTTTTGTATCAGCTGGGTTCAGCTGCCTACATAGAGACCCAAAGACCCAGGGTACCAGGCCTTCCTTTATCAGTCCATATCAGGAGAAGAGATCCATCTCTCCTGCTACTCCCACAGCCTTCTCCTAATGAAAGGCCACTTAGGACCCCGGGGTTCTCAAAAGGTTTAGCGGGGCCAGTTCCTATCCTCAGGAGTGGTCCTCAATAAACAGTAACTTACTGAAGCCTGTGAGTACAGTGACCACATTTTCTGAACCAAAAACTTGGCTATGTAATCTGACCTAGGATTTTAAGTCACCTCTACCCCCAATGTGGGGCTCAAACTCATGACCCTGAGATCAAGAGTCTCATGCTCTTCCGACTGAGCCTGCCAGCAGTCCCTGACCGAAGATTTTGACGCTGCTGCTTCCAGGTACAAGAAGTCATCTGGCAGATGGGACAATAAATGGCAAAATATTGAAAATTCCTGAACCTTTGGGGGACTTACAGGGATAACAGGGCAGAATAATGGAAAAGAAGGTAAGCCCTTGAGTTGCCATGTTGGGGTTTCTACCCTCGCTTCCTGACTGGTTCCCTGCCTCTGGTTTTGATCCTCCGAGCCACCTGTAAACAGTATCTGGGGAAACAATGAGGTGTCTCACCCCAAGCACCTGGAATTAGATAAACAAGACCATCCTCTGAGAGCTAAACTAAGAAGCATAAAATACATCAGAAATGACACATGCAAAGTTACCCGAAAGAGACAGGTCTTCAAGTCAGGATTTGAGTTGAGTAACATGTCTAAAAATTCAGGTGTCCAACAGAAAGGCGAAATCTACCATGGATGTAGATTTTTTTTTTTTTTAAGGAGGCTTGAAGGAGGGGCGCCTGGGTGGCATAATTGGTTAAGCATCTGCCTTCGGCTCAGGTCAGGATCCCAGAGTCCTGGGATCCAGCCCCACATCGGGCTCCCTGCTCATCAAAGAGTCTGCTCCTCCCCCTGCTCATGCTCTCTCTCAAATAAATAAATAAAATCTTAAAAAAAAAAAAAAGGAGGCTTGAAGACAACTGTGAACAGGGCTCCTTCCAGCAGTGCCCTGAGGAGAAAGAGGTGGGTACCCTGGCCCAGGGAATCTCACAGGTCTCTCAAAAAGCTGAGAACCAGCCCTGGGGCAGTCAGGCACCCTCTCTCCTAGCCGTCACCTTGTCTAACTGCAAGTCTCTTCAATGGGGAACCCCCTTCTCACTGCTAAAGGAACATCTCTAAAATGCAAATCAGCTGATGTGGTTCTCCTGCTTCAAGTATTCAGTAACACCCTCCCCCCAACCAACTGACTTCCCTGCCTGTCGACCCCAAACTCTCCAAAGCTCTCCATCTCACTCTGCCCTCCCATCAACTTTTCTAGCACATCTGGTATTTGCTACCTGGAAAACTCTTGCCCCTCTTTAGGTCTTCTAATTGTATTAAAGTGATATGTGAAATAGTTTTAAAAAGTCAAATTGTAGGGGCACCTGGGTGGCTCAGTTGTTAAGCGTCTGCCCTTGGCTCAGGTCATGATCCCAGCGTCCTGGGATCGAGCCCGCGTCGGGCTCCCTGCTCGGCAGGAGCCCTGCTTCTCCCTCTCCCACTCCCCCTGCTTGTGTTCCCTCACTTGCTGTGTCTCTCTCTGTCAGATGAATAAATAAAACCTTTAAAAAAATAAATAAAAGTCAAATTGTAAAAGGATCTCAACAGAATGAAACTCCTTTTCAACGTTATTTTTTTCTGAGTTCACTTTCAGATTTCTAAAGTATATGTTCATACTATATTGCTAATCTCTTGTGAAATTTATTTTCTTGTGTGTCCTTTTACAATTTTTTTTTTTGCCAAAGTAATACATGTATGTAGATTTTCAAGTTACAGGGACTTCGAGGATTATAACAGAAAACACAAATTCCCCACTCTACCCCCTTCCCACACCCAACCCCTACTCTCTTCAACTCTTTAAACTGCTTGTTCGGGTATTTGCCTCCTCATTTCTAAAGAACCCACGAGGGGCACCTGGGTGGCTCAGTTCCTTAAAAGTGCCTGCCTTCGGCTCAGGTCATGATCTCAGGGTCCTGGGGTCGAGTCCCTCATCAGGCTCCTCTGCCCCTCCGCTCCCCTTCCCTCCCCTCCCCTGCTCCTGCTCACCATAGCATATGCTGTAACTACATTTCCTTTCCCATACAACTTTTCCTTTTCCCTGGTGTTGATAGTGGTGATGGTGATGATGACTTTGCTTGCTTAGTTTTCTTCATATCTATGATCGGTTCTCCCCAAACTCTGTCAGTTCATTTCTCCTCTCAATGTGTTTTTGACACCTCAGATAATCCATCAGATTTTCTTTTTTTTTTTTCCCTTCGAGACATTGTCCCGACTGCAATTCAGACTGTGTGCTCTCTAGACCTGCATAAGGGTGCACAGAGGGTCTTGTCCCCGCCCCATCACTCTGGGATTCCTTCCACCTCTCTTCTGCGTTGGGTTTCCTGTTTCCTAGATCCCTTGGCCTTTTTTCTGACTTTATGTCCACATTTTGCTGGAGCACATTCTCCAGTACTCCCCCTGAGAAAAAAGGCCTGGGACATAAAATCTTTAGACCTCATCTCTCTGAAAATGTCTTCCTTACACCCTCCACCTTGACTGATAATTCAACTGAGTATAGACTTCTAGAGGTTGGAAATTATGTTCGCTCAGAATTTTGAGAACACTGCTCCACTGTTTCCTAGCTTCCAGTGTTGCTGTTGAGAAATCCAATGCCATTCACTTTCTTGATCCTTTGTGCATGATATGTTGTTTTTTTTCCTGGAACCTTTCAGGATCTTCTTGTTATCCCTGGTATTCTGGAATTCCACAGGGATACCTTGGTGTAGGTCTTTTTATCATTTATTTTGCTGGTTACTCAGTGTGATTTTCATTCCTTCGGTTCTGGGACGTGTTCTTGTATTTTGGCTTTGATCACTTCCTTCCTGCTGTTTCCTCCACTCTCTATTTCTGGAACTCCTGTTGTTGGATGTTGGAGTTCCTCAACTGATCCTCCAATTTTCTCATCTTTTCTCTTCTGTTGTCTATTTCTTCATCTTGTTATTCTGCTTCCTAGGATATTTTGTCTCCTTTTATTTTCTAAATCCTTCTCGCTGAAATCTTTATTTTGACTCTCACTATCTTTAATTTCCCAGGTTTCTTCTCCTCCCTCCTGACCTCTGTTCCTTCCAAGTTCCTTTGTTTTCTGTTTGTTTGCTTGCTTTTTTGGTCACTCTTATAGGTTCAAATACCCTTGTACTATCTGATCATCTCTAGCTACCTAAGGCTTACCGGTGTGTGTGTGTGTGTGTGTGTGTGTGTGTGTGTGTGTGTGTGTGTGTTAAATGTCAGTTGTACTGAGGTTTAATGTACATAAAATCAAATATACCTATCTTAAGGGTCCTTGGCTGGTGATCCTTGGCGATTGGTTCCCATGACACTAACAAGCAGATGGGAAGCTCTGTGTATAGACGGAGCTTGCCAAGTGGTGGGCTTCACTACAGTTGCTGGGCTGAAGCCTGTTCTTTTGTTGAAAGACTCCCACATGTCATCATTTGGAGACCTTTTTCTAGAGCCTTTCAGTATCCTCAGAGAAGACTACTTTGTTCTCTTGTATGCTCCTGACTTTGGTGTCCTGGCAGTAGGAGAGTGGGGGGAGGTTGGGGTCCCACTGTTTTAGGATGGAGATCCCTTTTCTTATAACCCTGTTTCATCCCACCCTTCATTGTGCCTGGTATCCCCAATCCCAGGGCTTCTTAGCTTCAATTTCTCCAAAGAATCAACCCCCATCCGCAGAGATGGGGCTTGGTGTGGGGGGGAGGTCCTTCACTAGATGAGGCCAGGGTGGGGATGAGAGGGTCTGTTCACAGACTTTCAATATTCTCCCTGTTTTCAATTCCACACCTCACCCAGCCTTCTGTGGTTCCTAGCACCTCTGAATCCTAAGCATTTCTTGGGCTCTCTGGGCGTAATAATTTACTTCTGGTCAGCATCCTGGACCCTGTGTGTTTCTACCTTTTTTATTTCTTTACTCATATTTCAGTTGGATTTGGGGAACAGCAGAGATAAATAAGTTTATTCAACTCATTATGTTTAACAGGAAGTTCCTCTTCTTACTGCAGCCAACTCCTATTCATCTTCCATGACTCATTTAGGCAAGACCTCCTCCAGAAAGCTTATCTTAATGTCTCTAGGCTGGATGAGGAGGCCCTCCTCTGTTCTCCCGCAGTGTCCCTTTCTTGCTTCCATCACAGCCCCAATCAAACTGTTCTGAAAGTGTCCATTTCCATGCCCAACTCTCCCTATAGATTGGGAGCCCCTGGTGGTCTGGGGCTGTGACTTAGTCACGCCTGCCCCCCACCCCAGATCTTGGGGTCTGGCCCACAGAGGTACAGAGCCACTGTGCAGTGATGGAATGAATGAATAAATGAATGACTACCAGAATGAATCAGACCCAGCCGGAGGGACCATCCAGAAAGGGAAATAAGCTGAGGACGATTGTTCCTCTCCAAGGCCAGTTCCCTAAAAGCTGCAAGTTCCCTAAAAGCTATATGCACACGCTTGCCCACTGCAGCATGATCTAAAGCCGTGGAAAAAAGGGCCCAGCTTCTATGCCCTACATTCAGAGGATGGTTAAGTACATTATGGTATATCAGTTGCTGTTAAAAATAATGCTCGTGAAGAATATGCAATTACATGGGGGAAACGCTCAAGTGAAAAGAAGCAAGAAAAACTTGTATGTGCTGTATCATTTC
Organism: Callorhinus ursinus; assembly: GCF_003265705.2. Lineage (NCBI taxonomy): Eukaryota > Metazoa > Chordata > Mammalia > Carnivora > Otariidae > Callorhinus > Callorhinus ursinus. The sequence goes on from NW_027397165.1 coordinate 216,958, forward strand.
AGCTATATGAAAAGAATAAAAAGAACAAGGGAAATACACCAAATGCTCGCAGTGGCTGCCTTTGTGTGCTGTAATTATGGGTTAATGTTTTTCTCCTCTACTTTTCCGAGTTCTTCAACATTTTCTAATGCAAGAATGCATTAAATGTCTAATTTTTAAAAAGGCTCCTAAGAAACGAAGGTAAATGTCCTGAGAATGCTATGGAGAAAACACTGTGAGGGGCACCTAAGAGTCTGTGTGCAGGCCCAACAGTGCTTGCTAGGAAGGCTCTGTTCTCCACTGTCCAGAGGCCTTGAAGACTCAGGCCCACGGACCACCACCCCCTCTCACTGCAAAAGCAGGACCTAGCTCAGGAAGCCAAAGGAGGAGGATCTTGGAGTCTAGCTTCTTACAGATCGCAACACCATAGGCCGTGCTGGGAAACAGAGGCCCCTACACGGGGCCCCAAACTTCAAATGCCCCTCTCCATGAGGTAAAGGGTCTGTGGGGCCAAGGGAATATGACCATCAGGATCTTTGGTCCTCTGTCTTCTAGACTGCACTCCAGGTACCCAGAACCCCAGAATTCCCTGCCTGTATCTCTTGAGCTTATTTGCAAGAATTGTGTGGTCTTATCCAGGTCCATCTGCTAGGCCCAACGGGTGGCCAAGGGGAAGTTGGAGGGAGGCAGGGCTTTGATGTGGCCTGGCGAGTCCACATATATCTCAAGGTTCTATATGAACCACAGGTGGGAAGAGAAGGGGGGAGGGCCAAGGGCCTCAGCTGGTACCTTGCCTGGACCCTGCAGAAGTAGAGGTAGGCAAGTCCATAGGTCCTTAGGCCTCAGGGTTTATAGAAAGGCCTAACACTGAGAGATGGACAGATCTGCGTTCAAATCCACTTATTTGCTGTGCGACCATGAATGAGTCCATTCCTTTCTCTGAACCTCAGTTTCCCCAACTATAAAATAGGTATAGTAATTCCAACTTTAGAGGGTTGTGGTGAGGCTTGCTGGGGACAGAATGGCCTAGTGGTTATGAGCACAGGCTTTGGGTGAGACAGGCCTAGGCCTCAGTCGCAGCTCTGCCCCTCGTAACTATGTGATTTACATCTGTAAGGCTCAGTTTGCTGCTCAGTATAATGGAGATAACAATAATATTAATCCAATAGAGTTGCTGGAAGGATTGTGGTTGTAAAGAATATGTAATAACATTGGAAAGTGCTTAAATGAGGAAAGGCTGCTTAATAATCGTTGTGCAAATATTGGTTATGGTGGAGTTGACAGGGCCTTCTGTACTCCCCATGCCCCTGCCCAGCTTTATTCTTTGCCATAGCCCTGATCTCTATAGGCCATATTCTGTACCTTCTTGTTTCTTTTCTGCCCCTGCCCTCTGACATATACACACTAGAATATCAGCTCCGCAGGGCAGAGATTTTATCTGTTTTGTTCACTGTGTCCAAGTACCTAGAACAAGGTGAACAGAGAAGATGTTCTTCTACAGTTAAGTAGATAATCTGCTACTTAGGGGTAAAAAGGCATTCTTGGCTAATAAAATAGCCAGAATATAGGCATGGGGTCACAAAGAAGTCCACTATGCTTAGGGAACCCTAGACAGTTCAATCCAACTTGAGTACTGGTCAGGAAGGGAAGACCGTGGCTAGAGAGATGAGTGGAGCCATGGCCTGACCAAAAGGGGTACACAAGAGCTTTCCTAGACCACAAATGGTGTAAAGACTTACATGTGATGATGGCCAGGGAATGGAAAAGCCCTCGGGGAGAGGCAAAGATACCTTTCAAGTTCAAGAGCCACCTAAATCATTACAATGTGAAAAGTGACTGTAAAAACCTTTTGAAAGATAATTCAGTTGGAGAAGAAGACTCCTGCCTAGGGGACCCATCTGAGCCCAGAATCAGACCTAGAAATGACACAGAGGCAGGTAGAGAGGTCAGGAGGATGACAGAATGGTGACATGCAAGAAAATCTCATAAAGGTTAATAAGAGAGAAGAACCAGATCAATCACTGTACAAATCAGAAAGCTTGCTGGATAATGAAACCACTTTCAGCAAGGGATCCACCCGACGTCGAAGGCCAAGATGGTGGCAGGGATGCAAAATGAAGGCCATGGCAATTTCGGCTGCCCGTTAACCTTTTGCTGGTGATTACTCTTCCCATAGTCCTTGATCACCACTACTCCTTGAACAAGTTCTGGGAGGCCAAGGATGCTGAGGATGATGATGAAGACGGCTGCATACTTCAAAGGAAATAGTTGGCTATCACTTTTTAAATTTCTTCCCCGGGAAATAACGAGGCAAGTGCCACTTCACATTTTTTTTTTAAAGATTTTATTTATTTATTTGAGAGAGAGAATGAGAGACAGAGAGCACGAGAGGGAAGAGGGTCCGAGGGAGAAGCAGACTCCCCGCTGAGCAGGGAGCCCGATGCGGGACTCGATCCCGGGACTCCAGGATCATGACCTGAGCCGAAGGCAGTCGCTTAACCAACTGAGCCACCCAGGCGCCCCTCACATTTTTATTTTAAAAAGAAGACAGGCAGAGACTGCAGCAAAGAGCCTTGAATACCAGGCAACGATGTATTGTCCTATAATTTCTGGGGAGCCCTTGGGGGGCTCAGCCCTGGGAGTGATAAGGTCAAATGCTGCTTCCCCAACCTCATGCTCCTTCCTGTCAAGCAGGCTTTATTTGGTCTTTACCATGTTCTGCCTTCTAGTAATCCAAAAAGAATAAAGTGACTATTTATTAAGCACTTACGACGGTTTGGGGCTTGTGTTAGGTTCTTGACAGCTGGGCGAGATGGTTATTCTTCTTGCCATTGTGTAGATGTGAATACTCAGGCTCAGGGCAGCGATGTGATTTGCCTACAGCTAATGAACAGTAGAGCTGAGATTCAAGTCTGGGTTGGTCTGACTTTAAAACCAATGCTTTTAACTGCTACAGCTGTGGTTTCCTTCTGTCAAGTCAGAGCTAAGTGGCACTTCATCTCCCATACCAGCCTGTGAGCTTGGCCTCTCTCCCTCACCTGGCTCCAATCTCCCCTACATACAGTGCAGCCCAAGCCGCCCAAGCCCGCCCCCCCACCCAGTGAGCATTCGGGGGGGGGGGGGGAGGGGATGTGCTTCTGGAAGAAACAATCATTCAAGGTCAGAGGGGGAGCACCAAAAAGGGAAGGTGGGGTTAGGCATAGGTATTGCAGCCCAGATCAGCTCAGCATTATGACCAAAAAAAAAAAAAGGGGGGGGGAGAGAAAAGGAAAATGGAACTGGTTCTCTCCAGCCCTCCCTTCCTGCCTCCCTCTGCTAGAGGCAGAGGGATGGAGGTTCAGCCATGGTGGGGAGGAGAGTGGGTGGGAGGGGGAGCAGCTTAGAGCAGCTCCCTGTTCCAGAAGCCTCAGCTCAGCCTCAAAGCCCCCTTCTGCGCGCTAGGGGCCCATCTCTGACCTACCTGCTCTCACTGCCTAAGCAAAGGAGGCTGGGCTGCACTCCCAGGAGCCCACTAGAATGAATGTGAAAAATATAATAAGGTATGAAGTCATAACAGTGAAGGGGATGGAAGAGAGCAGTATCAATGGATGAGAGATTTCAACAAATTTCTGGAAGCCAAAAAAAAAAAAAAAACAAACCCACCACCACCACCAACAAAGAGAAGAGTGTTCATAGTTGAAGGAGAGCCAGGGACACCGCTCGGGGTTGCAGCCAGGGTAGGAGCCAATCGGGCCAGCAGAGGCCCAGAGAGACTCCAGACTCAGAGATGGTAGGTACGAGGAAGGGCAGAAATGATCAGGATCTGGAAACAGGGGGCGGGGGGACACGCTGAAGGTAAGTACATGAAATTCTCCCCTGCTCCTCTAACTCCCAAATCCAGAATCCAAGCTGCCTAGTATGGCAAAATATCAGAGCGCTCCTGGCTAAGGGAATTAAACTATCTGGGATGAATTAGGGTACCCAGGGGCATGCTGGAGTACCCAGAACGAAATGCTTTTCATTTGGGAATTTAGGGGGCACCCATTATAACAGCCAGCCCCCTGGAGGCTCACCTAAAACAAAGCGAGCAAGTGGACAAGCCAGCCTGGATATACAGACATCTCAATCAGACTTTCTCCTAACTCACTCAGAAACTATAAAATAGAAAGTATGAGAGAAAAGATAGGCAGCCTCGAGGATCGATCCGGGTAGTTCCACGTCTAACTAGCGGACATTTCAGAAAGAGGAAACAGAGAAAACGAAGAGGAGGAAACTACCAAAGAAATTATGTAAGAAAAGGGTGCCTGGGTGGCTCAGTTGGTTAAGCGACTGCCTTCGGCTCAGGTCATGATCCTGGAGTCTCGGGATCGAGTCCCGCATCGGGCTCCCTGCTCGGCAGGGAGTCTGCTTCTCCCTCCCACCCTCTTCCCTCTCGTGCTATCTCTCATTCTCTCTCTCTCTCAAATAAATAAATAAAATCTTTAAAAAAATTATGTAAGAAAAGATAAAAGGCATCCAACTGAATGGACTCACTGAGTACCAGGTCGGGTGAATGGAAAACAGACCTTGAACTGATTACATAGGTTACATAGGTGGTTACAGAGCTGGTTACCTAGGTGTATTTGGCTTGTAAAAATTGACCGAGCTATTCATTTGTGATATGAGCACTTTTCTGTATGCATATTATATATATTTCAGTGTGATGTTTAAAAAAAAAAAAACAACCCTTCTTCTAGAAATCTCTAAGCAAATTGTCCCCAGAAGATATGCTATGATTCTCCTGCAGTTTCAAGGAACTCCACACAACAGTAACGACATAAGTGAGCAAGCGAGCAAACAAGGTAGAAAGAAAGTCCTGGTCCCAAATATAAAACCATGTAAACAGTGGTATGATTTTGAACCATGTCGTAGAGCATAAGAAAGGAAAATTCATTTGCTCTTGATGCTAGGAAACCTTCCTGGGAGTACAGAGGTTGCGACAGTGGACTGTGGAAACTGAGGTGCAATTATAGTCATAAGCACGTAAACACGGTGTATTTATTGGTGGTCAACTTTTAAAATCAATTTGTCTTGATAAAGCACCGAAGACCTAATTATTATAGGATGCAAATGCAATCAACCTTGCAGAATGCAAAAGTACGGAGCGCAGAATGTGGGAGGTGCAAGGGTGGAGGAGAGACGGAGGGAAGGATGAGACCCTAATAACTAGGTCTTACAGACCAAGCAGTGAAGAGATACTGTGGAAAATGGATGGAATAGGAAACCGCAGTTTAAAACACCACTTAAAAAAGTTACAAAGGTAACTAACAGAGGAACCAAAGTGGTAATGTAACTATCACAATCTGAGAGGGCGAGAAAGAGTCAGGTGTTGTAAATAAGCTAAATCCTCATTTGTCCTAGCAGAAAGAAGTCAGTAGATAATGTTTAAAGTTGATAAATGAAGGGCGCCTGCGTGGCTCAGTTGGTTAAGCGTCTGCCTTTGGCTCAGGTCATGATCCCAGGCTCCTGGGATGGAGTCCCGCATTGGGCCTCCTACTCAGCAGGGAGTCTGCTTCTCCCTCTGACCCTCCCCCACCCCCCGCTTGTGATCTCCCTCTTTCTCACGCACTCTCTCTAATAAATAAATAAAATGTTTAAAAAAGATAAAGTTGATAAATGAAGAAATAACCACTGAAGTATGTTATTTAGAGATAGGAAATCGCCACCAGAAAACCTAAATGGTAAAAGCAGTCACCTCTGGGGGCTGGAAGGGGGGAGAACAGGGAGACATCAGCTTTTTACTACACAGGTCTTTGTGTACTCTTTGCCTTTTTTTAAAAAAGATTTTATTTTTAAGTAATCTCTCCGCCCAACATGGGGCTCTAACCCAACAACCCCCGAGATCAAGAGTCATATGCTCTACTGCCTGAGCCAGTCTGGCGCCCCATTATTTGCCTTTTTAAAATATGTGTATGTACCGCTTTAATATAATTTTAAAAAACAACTCCCTCCTCTTTCTTTGGACCTCAGTCTCCTGCATGGGACGGACAAAAGAGGGAGGGTGATGATTCCACGTGATGTGAGGTCCTGTTCTCCAATGCCGGCTTCTTTTTAGAGCAGGAATGACACAGGCAAGTGAAGGGCTAATGCCCTCCCCCAACTAACACCTCAACTCCTTCTGGAGCCTCATTAGTCCGTGAGGATGCCTTCTCAGCTGCCCCAGCCAGCACCGCCCTCTGGTCCCCTTCCAGCCCCACCATCATCCGTCCAGCCTCCCCAGCCTTCCATTCATTTGACTATTTACACCCATTAGTTATTTATACCTGCCTGAGTCACAAAGGATTTGAGGTGGCTTACTCCAATAACACAGATAAAGAAAGAATAAAAAATTGAACTAGAAAATAGGAGCTCAGAAAAAGAGATCAACAAAGATGCTCAAACTGTATTTCAAATTGGCCGGCAGCCGGGGAAGAAGAACGAGATACAATGAGCCATGATAGCCTCATATTAGGAAGGAGGAAATACACCCATTCTCAGGGGATGCAAATCTTTGCCGGGCACGGAATTTTGCAATTCACTGTCCATGGGAGATTTCATGAAGGAGAAACAAAGTTTTGTTTTTTAAACTTAATTTGTCCTACTTTAATGATGTGTTATCCAGATCTTTGGATGAGTTATCTCCTATAAAAACTAAAGAATCTCAGGTAACATCATGATTATAAAAATGAGGTATAAGAGGGGTACCTGGGTGGCTCAGTTGGTTAGCGTCTGCCTTCAGCTCCGGTCATGATCCTGGGGTCCTGGGATCGAGCTGCACATGGGGTTCCCTGCTCAGCGGGGAGTCTGCTTCTCCCTCTCCCTCTCCCCCCGACTTGTTCTCTCTCTCTCTCTCTCAAATGAAAAAAAAAAATTTTTTAAAAAATAAAAAAAAAAAAAAAACTAAGGTATAAGAGCATGTGCTTTGGCACAATCTTGGATTATTTCATAGGTTTTCTTCCCCTGGAAAAGACTATTAAGCACCTACAAGTATCAGGGAATGCCATTCAAATGATCTCGGTTAATCCTGATGACATAGCTGAGGTCCTCCAGTGGGCTGGGGCACAGCTGAGATTCAAACTCAGGTCTGTCTGCTAGTAGCCACACTTGTGGTGAGCATAGCATAGCGTATAAACTTGTGGGGTCACCGTGTCCTACACCTGAAAACGAATGTAACACTGTGTGTCCACTGCATTCAAAACAAAACAAAGCAGAGACAAACTTAGGTCTGTCTGTCTCCAAAGCTCATTCTTTGTGTATCATATGATGGGGCCTCAAAACCAAGGCATCCGGGCTGGAGATGCTCTGCCCAAGGCAATGGGCACACAAGTGATGACAGACGCAAGCCTGCCCTCTTCCATGAAGACAGAAAAAAGAGGGATGGACGACAGGCCTGGCTCTCAGGTGGCAAGCTGCTTCTGAGCTGCCTCAGTTACATTAAATGAGGACCCCGAAGGCAGAGGAGAGCCGCAGGAAAAAAGGTGGGCCTGGGTGGAGAAAGGGAAAAATCTGTGTCCCCTCCCTCACTGTGAATCTAGAAGATTGGGTTTCTGAGGGGCTGAGCCAGACAAAGCGGAGGGTCTGTCTGCCACGGAAGCAAGAGACCCTTTCTTTGGGTGATGCCTCCTCTTCATGGCTTCCTCCCCAGCAAGTCAAAAACCTCCTTGAGCCCCGGTTTTCTCATCTGTAGGACACAAAGACAATGAGCCTTGCAACCTTCCCAGGATTTCAAGGCATAAAATTGCACACTTAAGGAATGGTCCTTTGACCACTGGCATTAACACTGACGTGATTCTTCTGCTCACACATCAAGCGGCCTCGGACAAGTCCTTTCTCTCTGGGCCTCAGCCTTCTCATCTGTGAAATGAACAGCTTGAGCAGGATGATTTTTAAGGGTCTTTCTAGCTCCAAGTTTCTTGGCTTTTATGCTGGGATTATTGAAATCCGCCTGATTGTGAATTAGCCCAGCAGTCGGCTGCACACCCCTTTGCCACAGCACTTGCCAATGTGCTGTCACTGTCTTTCTCCTCCAGTAGATTATCTCTACTCCCCACTGCCCGAGATCAGGCCTTATCATCTCGCATCTACACTGTCACACTAGCCTCCTCACTGGATGCCCTCCAATCTGTCTTCCAAACTGTCCACTCATGGGATCTCTCCAAAACATGGCTCTCGACACATCACCCCATACTCTAAAATGAGCACCTCTTTCCTCAACCTAATACCCTATCTTGGCTCCCAATTCCCAACAGAATAAAGTTCCTTATCCTGCTATTCAAGTGTCCTCCTGATCTGGGCTGGCTGACTCTTCAGATCCTCCTCCAGACCCTTCCTGCCTCGCTGTTTGTGCTTTAGTTTGTACTGACCTCATAAAAGTGTTCCCCCCCGCCCCCACACACACCCTGCTGGTTCCATGTCTCTGCACATTCACTCATGCAGTCCCCTCTGCCTTAGCCTCCCTTTTGCTCTCCATTTCCACCAACCCACATACCGTCCTTCTTCATCTAGCTCACTCCTACTCATCCCCCAAGTCTCAGCTCAGGCATCACCTCCTCCAGGAAGCTCTCCCCGATGGTCTAGGTAGATGTCCCTCCTTTGGGCACCCACAGCCCCCTGTGCTCCCCTCTGGCCCAGCACACAGGAAACCCCAGTACCTTCATCTTCGCTACCCAACTGACAATGCCGTGAAGCCAGGAGCTGTATGATAGTAACCACGGAACTTCCTGCCTGCAGTACTACAAGGCATGGCTGACCTCTCTTTCAGAAACGTGGTGAGCTCCCACATGGTCTTTCCCTCTGGCTCTTCTACAGCACAGAGTTTGGCAAAGTTATTAACAAAAATAATGCCTATTGCTAAGTAAGCAGACACTGTGTGCTAAACCCTTCACCTATGTCATCTTATTTAATTTGCACAACGATCATGAGAAGATTTATAACCATTTATGAATTGGTCAGTCTATCAGATGGACAACTGCCTCCCTCCCAGTGTTTACAAGGGAATTTGGGGGAGGGAATACAATTTAGGTAGCTTTCATCACGGATATGATGACAATGATTCTAAAGTGGCTATAGAAAGGAAAATATTGGCTTTATTCAGGTGAGTGCAGCATCCTGGAATCCAGTAGGAAATCACAGGGCCCCCCAGACATGCGGTCATATTCTCCCTTTAAAAGGGTATAAAGATCACATAGCTACAAAGAAATGCACTGATATTAGGGAAATGATACATATCAGGTGCTAATTGTGATAAATTTCCTTCCAAAATGTTAGAGGAATCATCCTAATGTGCCCGCAGAACTCTGGCTTGTTATTTTTGTTTTGAAGATGTGAGGCGACGATCTTGGTGGAGTTGTTTTGTTTGCTACATTACACCTCTAGGGGGCAGGGCAGCCCCACAGATTATTTTCATCCTTGTCTCTCAGCTTTCCATCCTGATCAGAACCTTGATGGGTATGTTAGGCAGACAGGCAATTTTCTGACATATTTGGCGGCGGGGTTGGCGGGGGGGGGGGGAGAGGCGCAACATGAATCTTATCTATCAAAAAACAGTTTTGGGGCGCCTGGGTGGCTCAGTTGGTTAAGCATCTGCCTTCCGCTCAGGTCATGATCCCGGGGTCCTGGGATCAAGCCCCGCATCCGGCTCCCTGCTCAGCGGGAAGCCTGCTTCTCCCTCTTCCTCTGCCTCTTCCCCTGCTTGTGAACTCTTTCTCTCTTTCTCTGTCAGATAAATAAATAAAATCTTTTTTTAAAGAAAAGAAAACATAGTTTTATCCTCATCTGCTACTTGAGAAAACAGAGGCTCTCAAAGTTAAGTGACTTGCCTAGAGTCGCAGAAAAGTCCTCCTTCCACGGCCTTGCACTTTCCCTGACTACTAAGGCCCCTAGAGAGATTTGGCTCTTAAGTGCTTGAGAACAGGCTTCCCCACGTAAATGGTTTCAACGTGGATGCTTGGAGAGAGACCAAATAACTTCCAGGAGAAAGTCGGAGTAACTAGCAAATTACCTGGTCCTAAGTGAGTTACATCAAAAGTGGAAACAAGTCACTTACTCATCATTCTTCCCCATGACCAGGGTTTATCATTCTGCCAGGGAACGCAGCAGGGAAAGAGCCAAAGGGGCTGCATCTCATTTTGACTCTAAGATCCCACGCCTGGCCCAGGGTCTGAGCCCAATAAAGACTCGATGGTAAAGAAGGCACTTTCCACTAGACTAGGCAGACTGCACGCAGGTCCTGTGCGTGTCTCTTGGCTCCTTTCAGAGCAGAACATCTTGCACTGAGGGTCAAGACCATGGTATGACATGGCCACGGCATGGGAGGGAGAGGTAACGATGAGCAGATTGGCCTCGATGTCCCCGAAGGTTCATCTGACTCTGCTAGCCTGACATCCTAGCAACTGGCAAGATGGGTGAGTGCGAAACGCACAGAGAGTGGAGGCCAGACCACTTCTGGAGGCAAGGCCACAGAGGAGCCAAGAGGACTCTGCAGTGGAGCCATCTCGTGCCGCAGGAGCCCCGGAATGAGGAAAGACGTAGGCTCCTCTGGCCATTAGTGCACCGAGGCTTAAGCTGACGTTCATTTGTCTATTCAACACTTACTGGGCAGCTGCTATGCGCTGTGCTGTGCTGTGCTGTGCTGTGTGTTTCCAAGCTGCTTGCTCTCGCACTCATGCCCAGAGCACCTGCCACAGGCGTCGGCACAACATGCTCTCGACACGTGTCCGTTCAATCTCAATCTGAAGGGGCCCTCGATCCAGTAGTGAGGACATGAGATGCAAACAAAGAACCATAAAGGTATCAAAAGGGGCAAAGTGCTCATTTCAAGGGTCGCAGATAAACCAGCAAACCAACATGGGAGAGGGGACAGTGCAGCTCAGCCTTGGGAAGTGGATGGAGCTACAGCCCAGGAGAAGGAGACAGCATAAGTAAGGCCCACGAGACCCTCCGCAGGCTGAGTGGGCTAACGCGGGGGTACACTGGCCCTTCTGGCTGGAGCATGGTCTGTGGGAAGGGGCCTGCAGGAAGATGAGAGGAGAGCGGTGAGTTGGGTCCTGATCCTAAGAGGGCCCCGCGTGGCAGGTGGAGGAGTGTGAACATTCTCCCACAGGCCGAAGGCAGAGCGAAACCCCGGGAGCCCTGCAGAAAGCTTGGCCTGGCTGCGTGTCACCAGAGGCTTGACAGAGCAAGAGCAGGGGCGGCATCTGTGAGAGAAGACTGTGGCAAAAATCCAGGCGGCCATCAGGAGACGGACCCTGACTCAAGCAGTGGTCTCGGCAGCTCTGCTCGGGGGAGGGGGGAGGCCGGAGCCGAGCCTGGAGTGTCTTTAACATCTTTCCACCTTGCCTGCAGGAGGCAATGGTGTGCACAGACTTGAGCCAGACACTTGGGGGCCCCATGCGGTTGTGTAACCTCAGGCAGGTCACTGCACCTCTCTGATCCTCGTTTCCCTGTCAGAACAATGAGGATAATACTAACCCCCACCTGGCAGGGACTCTGCAAGTGAGATAAGCAGCCGGACCGCATGGTGGGTGAGAATGCTGCAGATGGACTCTGGAGCCTGGCCACCTGGGCTCCTTCGAGCTCTTTCTCAGTCCTGCTGCTTATTCACTGAGTGACCTTGGGTAAGTTAACCAACCTTTCTGGGCCTCGGTTTCCTCATCTGTGAAATGGATTTAATAACAATATCCACATCAAAGGATTCACGTGAAGACTGAATGAATTAATACATGGAAAGCGCTTAGAACAAATAGTGCTTGGCACACAGTAAATGCAGTAAAAAAAAAAAAGTGCTAGCTATTATTACATAAAGCCACAGAGGGTGGTGCCTGGCACACAGAAGGATGAGACTCACTCAGCACGTGTGTGGCCTCTTCTCTATGCTCCAGGCCTTTACTATGCTCTCAGCAAATTCAGAGGCCCCAGTAGGCAAGGCAGGGGGCGGGAGGGGTGTGAGATGAAAGAGTAACAGAGGGCAAGCCTGGGTCCCGTCTTTCTCCCGCCTAGGCCCCCATCTGACACCAGGAGACACCCACTCTCTTCAGAGCCCTCCAGCCGGGTCCTCGGCAAGTGGCCTGCCCTGCCCTGATCCTTCCTTCCTCCCAGAACCTCCACACCCCACCACCCTTGCTGCTCGTTTTGTGCTGAGCACTGTCGTTATGGTGGGCTGAGCCTGGAACCCTGCATCTCTGGCCAGGAAGAAGGGGCTCTGCAAGCGCAGAGAGCATGGTGTTTGCTCAGCCTGGTGGCCCCTCCTGCTCTGTGCACGCAGCCAAGAAATGTTTGTGGATGACAACAACCCCATTCTTGCCCCAGATCTAGACAGAGAAGCAAGACTCCTCTAATTCTCATTCAACTCGACATTATCATTTCCTCCCACGCAAGTGTAATGCTCCCAACACAGTGGGGGGAAAATAAATGGCTTACCCTCCTGGGAAGAAGGAGAAACCCCCCTCCCCAGGAAAAGCACCCTAGACCCCAAAGGAGACAGACTTCCCCGGGGCCCTCTCCCAGGGCTCACTCTCCCCCCGCCCCCCTCCCCGCCACACTCCCTCCCAGTGTCCTCGGCCCCTGCAGGAAGCACACACTGACACAGCCCAGCAGCCAAGCAGTAGACCACGCATTGCCCTGGCTGTCAGGAACACCAGGCCAGGCCCTCTGGTTGCTATCCCCCAATGTGAGCCAGCTTGCAGGGTGGGCGGGGAGGGGGGAGGGGTGTGTGCAGGCGGGGCGGGGGCAGAGGATGGAGAGTTACCACCAAACCAGCTTCAGCCCACCGCCGCCTACAGCAGAGCCGGAGCTGGGCCCGTGCAAGAGCGTGGGAAATACAGCTCTCAGCAGTGGCCCCCAGCACACCCGTAAATCATTCCAGGCGCCAGAACTGCGAGGGGGGCCAGGCCAGGACCAACAACGAATGCAGAGCTCTTCTCCAATCATCTGGAGACGGGTGACGATGCCAAGGATAAAAGACCCGAAGGAACGTTGGTGGAGACCAGCAGCGACTAACAAACAAGCAAGCAAACAAACAAGCAAAGCCCTCACATCCAGAAGACCAGTGGCCAGAAGGAGGTTGAGCCTCGTCTCGCTCTCTGCTGCACGAAAAAGGCCACACCCAGAGCACAGCAGAAGGCAGACTGGCATCCGGGAACCTGTCCAGAGGAGACAGCACGGGAGGATGTGGGAATCCTGGGGGTATGACACGGGTGGGGGGTGGACACGACAGCGGCTATCAGCTGCAGTAGACGGACAGTTCACAGGACCGAGAGTCCGTCTTCGGGCGTGTGACCTCTGGCGTGTCGCTTCCCTCCTCTGAGCCCCCTCAGTTTCTTCGGCTAGAAAATGTGGATCGTGGTGGCAGCCCCACAGGGTCGCAGGGAGGACTAAATTAAGTCCCCAGGCACACGGGGCCCTCACCAAGCGGCCGCTGGGCCCCGGCCCCCTCTCTCCCCTCTTCCTCCGCCAGAGGGAGCCTGGGGACCAGAAACGTCTATAGCCTGTATAGCCTGTAGCCTGTACCAGCGCTACCTATCCCCCCTCCCGCGCTGCAGCCTCTGCTGCGAACACCGCCGCGCCGCCTGGCCCGGCTTCCAGCGGCAGCCTTCTCACCCGCTCCTTGCAAACCCAGGACGGGCCGGGCAGGGGCCTCTCCTCAGCAGCTGCGGTAGCAGCAGTGGCCACTGCATCCACAGGCCCCCTCTTGATGCCCGGCCAGGAGGGAGAGTGGAAAGAAGGGAGACACAGCCTTCTTCCCTCCCCCGTCGGCGCCCCCACTCTTCCCAGAGTCAGCTCCTCCTGCTCAAGTCCTCTAGGTACCTAAGGCTCTCCTGGCCTCTCCCAGCTTGTGACCTGGCCAGGTCCCGAAGCCAAGAGACTCCTGTGGGTTGGAAAGCTCTGGTGGAAAAATGACAGGCCTCGGAGACAGGTGGACGTAGGTTTGAGTCCCAGCTCCACTAGGAGCCAGCAGCGTAATCTTGAGCAAAACCCTTTCGTCTTGGAGCCTCAGTTTCCCCAGCTCTAAAATGGAGTTGCTACTGCTCACTGCACAGGGCCTGTTGTGAGGCCCCAAAGAGGCAATAATGGATGTGCAAATATTTAATATATGGTTAGGAGAGAGTCCCAGTACCATCTAAACTCTCTTATTAATCCAGTAGGAAATGTGAGGCAAAGAAATCCAAGGAACAGCCTGGAGGGTGCACAAAAGAGGGACAGATCGAGAGGCAGGCCTGTGCGGATGGCAGAAGCACAGAGCTCAAGAGCAAATGGGCTTCCGGCCAGCCAAGAGATTCAGATCCACGCCTGCAGGATGGAGAATCTGAGGGTAATGGAATCCTGGAATTGGGGAAGACCCAGGTCACTTCACTGAGCTTTACACCCGATTCAGGAACGGTGCTTTCTCCAGCTCTTCCTGACACCCACTGGGCCTCTGCCGGACATGTCCAGCCAGCTCCCACCCCCCACCTCTTGAGTCAGTCCACTGCATCACCCGACAGCCAGGTTGCAAAGTTCTCCCTGATTAGCCCCCCAATTTCCCCCTGCTCCTGGTTCTGCTCCCTGGAGCCACACATAATGAGGCTGTCGCAGGCGTGACCACTCTAGAAAAGTCGTCCACAGCCAGGCTCGAGGACCACCAGGCCCATCCAGTCTCCTGCTCCCACCCCCACCATGGCCCTCTCCTGAAACAGCCTCGCTTGGTGGGTCTGGCCCCTTCCTCCAGTGTGGGATCCATACAGGCAGTCTACGGGGAATGGGCTCCCAGCAACCATGCCTGGACAGGAGAACCCATCTCCCTCGGCCCCAGACTACTCTGGGGCAGTCCACACCAAAACTCAGCTGAGGGTGCACTGCAGTGGAGCCCAGCTGAGCCCTCGAGCTGCAGCTGCAGCTCCTGGGGCCCAGCCATCTCAACCCAGCACCCCAGCCTGCTGCCTCACCACGGGGGAGTTGCAGAGAGCTGTCTCCCGGCAGATTTCCCGAGGCAGAAGGCTTCCCCACCCCCAGCCCAGCCTCCAAGAGACACTCCACTGGTTGTGGCACATGGTAGGACCAGCTGAGCAGTGAGAGGAGGGGGAAGGCTGTCCATTCGCTAGAGGACTTTAGACTTGCTCGGTAGTGTGGCTGGATTAGTCACAGAACCCTCAATCTAAGCTGGGGGACTTTAAAGAGCATTCAAGGCAGACAAGATATGGGGGGACCTGATGGCCTGAGAGAGGAAGGGACTCAGTCAAGGTCACGAAGTCAGTCTGCAGCACAGCTGGAAGGGGAACCCAGGTCTCCTAACTCCCGGTTCAGTGTTCTTTCCAATACAGCAAAAGGGAAAGCAGGGAGCCTTCAGGGTAGCCCTGTGAGCCTGCATGCCCTTGACTCTCTTAAAGCCTGACATTTATCCCAACCAGCTCATGGTACTGTCTTCAGGGAAGAAGTGGACCCAGCCCATGGCCCACCAACCCAAGAGATACTGCCAAGGTGTCCCAAATAGGCTGGCACAGACCCCAGCACAGAAACTGGCACTGATCCAACAAGAGGGAAGCTCTGTAGACTTCCCTTCCTGGTAGCTCTTTAACTGGGTGGTGTTTTTCTCCAGGGTGGAGAGGAGGTGGTCTCTGAGGAACTAGCCAAGGGCCTGGCCTCCATCTTTGCTCCCCCATCTTTGCTCCCCTGGCCAGGATGTGCTGCAGTTCCCCTCAGAGGGACGTCTCAGCCTCCAGCAGCCATTCCGGTCCCCACCTGCCTCTCTGGGAAAGGATGGGGCTGAGGCCGCCAGAGACAAGATCAGGCCTGCACTCAGGACCTGCAGAGGAGATCCAAAGTGGGGGGGGGGAAGATGGGGGCTTTCTTTCCCTTGGGGCTCTGAGGTGACACCATCAGATAATAGAAATCCCAAGCAGCACATCCAAAATAAATAAATAAATGAAAAGCCATCCTCTGACAAGGGTACAGCTAAGGGGGTGAAGAAGTGGAGGGGTGATGACTGCTGTAGGCCCTCACTGGCCGTGGTTTTGAGAAAGAAGAGACACCTGCACTCATCTGGCCAACCCAGGCTGGGGTGGCTAGAGAAGGGGTGGCGGCTCCTGGAGGAGGACCCAGCTCCTCCTGACGGGCTGGGATGGGAGAGGAGGACATGGAATCAGGCACCGGCTTCTTACTTTATCAGCCGGACAAGTTGGAGAGGGAACTAGAGGGGAAGAGCTGGGGTGAACGGAGTTGGGGGGGGGGTGGTTTACGAACACACGTTCCTTACTTTCTCTGGAGGGTTGTGGCCGGGCTGGTGCTGGTACTGGTGCTGTGGCCGCCGCCGGCCCCGGGGCTGGAGCTCCTGGATGCGCCACGGCTCATCTGGCCCCGCTCCCGCGGTGGCCGGGGCCCCACGCCCACCGCCGCCGAATAGCCGGCTTCCTTCTCGCGGCCCGGGTGAGCTGGCCCCGTCTCCCGCCCGCCACGCTCGCGACCCAGGGCTGGGTTCTCGTGGTGCAGGTGGCACTGGGCCACGTCGCGCTCGCGGGCTGGGTAGCCGGTAGTGTCCTGGAGCGGGTAGGCGGCGTCCCGCTCCTTGTCCCGATACACTGCCTCCCGGTTCTGGTAGGTGCCGTCCCGGTTCGGGTAGCCCACGTCCCGAGCCGCCTGGTGGAACTGGCTCTCCCGCAGCTCGCGGTGGTGGAACTGGGTCTCGCGCAGGTTCTGGTACTGGCTCTCGCGGCCGGGGCTATCCCGCGCGCCGTGGGGGTCCCGGTGCAGCTCCCCGCGGTGCAGCTGGCTCTCCTCCCTCAGGTCGCGGTTCTCCTGGGTGAGCTGGTCCAGCTGGCCCTCCAGCTCTTCAATGCGCCGCCGCTGGGTCTCCAGCAGCTGCTGCTGGCTCTCGATGATGTTGTTCAGCTCCAGCAGGTACTCCACCGCCCGGTTGGGGCTCTCGGATCCCGGACCGCCCGGGGGCCCCGACCCCGCCTCCATTCTGGCGGCCCAGGGGCAGGGGAAGGGGCAGGAGAGCCCGGTCCCCGCTCGCTCACGGCGCCACCCTCCCCCGGGCCCAGCCGGGGGAGGGGGCCGGCGGGACGCGAGGGCGCGCACCGGGCTCGAGGGCCCGGGGGCCCGGGGGGGCCCGGGAGACAGCTCTGGGGCCGGCGGCACGGGGAGCAGGAGCTGAGGCTACCGCTGCCGCCGCCACCGCCACAGCTCAGGAGGACGCGGCCCACGGCGCTCCGCCCGCTGCGGAGTCACTGCGCAGCGCGGCCGCGCGGGACCGCCCCGGCCGCCGGCCCGCCCCCCGCCCCTGCCCCCACCCCGCGCGCCCGGTCCGCCCCCGCGCGCCCCACCTGCCGCCGCCACCCGCGCCCGAAGGCGGACCCGCCCCGAGACACCCGCGCCAGGCCGGCGCCAGCCGCATCACAGGCTGCGGGAGATCTATCCGTGGCACCGCTCCCAGGGTCTTCGCCTAACGCAGCCCAACGAAGCCCTCCATCCCGGTCCGTTCCAGTGTCCCTCGGGTCCTCTCAGCCCGAGATCCTCATCTAAGACATCCCTGGAACCACCCCCCCCCCCCCACCCCCCGTCTCAGGCAGCCTCTGGGTCCGGGCACCCCCACGGACTCCGCATCCCCTGGGTCTACCAATCCCAAGTGTCAGATTCCCCATCCCAGCCAACCCTTGGACGTCCTATCTCAGGCGACCTCCCTCCCGCCCACATCCCGGGTAGTCCCAGGATTTCTCATCCTCGCCAGTCCGTGGACCATTCTTCCATCCCAGCCAGCCCCGTGTCCCTCCAGCCCAGGCAGTCCACAGCTCCCCCTTCCCAGGCAGCCCCCGGAACATCACCCCCCTTTCCCCACACACTACATCACAGTTATCCCCCCACTCCAGCTAGTTCCTAAACTCTCCATCCAAGGCAGCATCCAGATCCCCTACCCCAGTGAACCCCAGGATCGCCAAGGTTAGCTGGTCCCTGGGTGCTCCAACCAAGGCAGTCCCAGGATCCCATCCCAACAAGTTCTGGGACTCTCCATGGCAGCCGGTCTTAGGATCAAAGCTCCATTCATGCATTCAACTCTCACTTTCTGCCCTCCTTTGGAAATGTTCTTCTCCACTCTGTCCATCGTCTTCATCCAGTGGAACTGTAGCCATCCTTCAAGACTTAAATGTCACCTTACTGAAGCCAACCTCGATTTCCCTGGCCAGAAGCTCTTGCTTTCGCTCTCCTCTCAACCTCCCATTACACTTCTCTACACTTCTCCTGTGGTACTGTGGGACAAGTGGAACTCTGCTTTAAAGCACATTCGTTTGTGTTCTTGTTTTATGTCCTCTGCCAGTCTGAGCTCCTTAAAGCCAGAAACATGTCTTCATTCATCTTTGTGAGCAGGTTGGGGTAGAGGAGAAAGCATCCGTTTTACAGTCAGACAAAAATGGATTTAAATTCTATCTTCTCCTCTCTGAACTTCCATTTCCCCAATTAATAACACCTGCCTCACAGGAGTGGTCTTGGAAAAAAGCAGGTAAAATCATTTGGCACAGAGAACACAACCCACAAATAGGAGAAAATATTTGCAAATGGTATATCTGATAAGTGTTTTGTATTCAGAATACACAAAGAACTCTTAGAGCCCAACAACAAAAAAGACGACCCAATATTTTTGAATGGGCGAAGAATTTGAAGAGACATTGCTCCGAGGAAGATGTACAAAGGACCAATAAGCTTGTGAAAAGACGCTCACCACCATTAGCCACCAGAGAAATGCAGATCAAAAACCACAATGAGACACACACACACACACACACATACACACACACATACACACACACACACACTGAGCTTTCTGTGCTACCCACACGGTGTTGTTCTGGGTTCCTGTCATAACTTTCACGATTTCCAGAGCCCTTGGTGTCCTGCAGATGAAGGAGGAGGCTGTCCTTAAATTCCTTGCAGCAGGAACCCTTTTAGGAGGCACCAAGCTTGACTTCCAAGTGGAACAGTACATCTACAAAAGGAAAAGTGAAGGCATCTACATCTTAAATCTGAAGAGAACCTGGGAGGACCTTCTGCTGGTGGCTTGTACCATTGTTGCCATTGAAAACCTGGCTGATGCCAGTGTCATATCGTCCAGGAATACTGGCCAGGGAGCTGTGCTGAAGTTCGTTGTTGCTACCGGAGCCACTCCTACTACTGGCTGCTTCACTCCTGGAAGCTTCCCTAGCCAGCTCCAGGCAGCCTCCTAGGAGCCATGACTTCTGGTGGTGACCGGTCCCAGGGCTGACCACCGGCCTGTCACAGAGGTGTCTTATGTTAACCTGCCTACCATCGCTCTGTGGAACACAGACTCTCCTCTGTGCCATGTGGGCATTGCCATCCCGTGCAACAACAAGGCAGAACCCTCAGTGGGTCTAATGTGGTGGGTGCTGGACCAGGAAGTTCTGTCTGCGCATGCGTGGCATCATCTCCCATGAGCACCCAGGGGAGGTCATGCATGATCTCTACTTCTACAGAGATCCTGAAGAGATTGAAAAGGAAAAGCAGGCCACTGCTGAAAAGGCTGTGTCCAAGGAAGCATTTCGAGGTGAATGTACTGCTCCAGCTCCTGAGTTTACTGTTACTCAACCCAAGGTCGCAAACTGGTCTGAAGGTGTGCATGTGCCATTGGTGCCTTTCCAGAAGTTCCCTATTGAAGACTGGAGCGCTCAGCCCACTACAGAAGACTGGTCCGCATCTCCCACTGCTTTGGCCACTGAATGGATAGGAACAACCATTGGGTGGTCTTTTGGGATGCAAAATGGTGTGGTCACTTGGGAAAACAGTTTGAAATTTTCTCAAAATGTTAAACATAGACTTACCACATGACCTGGAAATTCCACTCCTAGGTATATAGCCAAGAGAAATGAAAACATATGTCCACCAAGAAACATGTACATCAATGTTCATAGCAGCATTATTTGTAATAACCAAAAAGTAGAAATAATTAAATGTTCATCTGTTGATGAATGGGCAAACAGAATGCACCATATCCACACATTGGAGTATTATTCAGCCACAAAAAGGAATAAAGTGCTGATCCATGCTAAAACATGGATAAACCTTAAAAACATTATGCCACGTTATGCTAAATGAGACACAAAAGGCCACATATCGTGGGAGCGCCTCGGCGCCTCAGTTGCTTTAGCAGCCGACTCTTGATTTTGGCTCAGGTCATGATCTCAGGGTCATGAGATTGAACCCCCTATTGGGCTCCATGCTGGGTGTGGAGCCTGCGTAAGTTCCTCACTCTCCCTCTTCTTCTGCCCCTTCCCCCCTGCAGGCACGCTCTCTCTCTTAAAAAAAAAAAAAAAAGGCCACATATCATGATTTCACTTATATAAAATTCCAGAATAGGCAAATTCATAGAGACAAAAAGCAGAGTAGTGCTTGCCAGGGGCTGGGGCATGTGTTGGGGGAAGGGGAGTGACTACTAACAAGTATGAGGTTTTTCTGAGGAAGAATGAAAATGTTCTAAAATTAGATTGTGGTGGGACGCCTGGGTGGCTCAATTGGTTAAGCCTCCGACTCTTGATTTCAGCTCAGGTCATGATCTCAGGGCTGTGAGATGGAGTCCCAAGGTGGGCTCCTCACTGGGTGTGTAGCCTGTTTTAAGATTCTCTCTCTCCCTTTCCCTCTGCCCCTACCCCCTTCTCTCTCCCTCTCTAAAAATACAGTAAATAAAAAATAAAATTCGATTGTGGTGATGGTTGCACAACTCTGTTAATTAAAAATCACTGAACTGTACATTTTTAAAGGGAGAATTTTATGATACATGAATTTTATCTTGATAAGGCTAGTTTTAAAAAAAACAAATACATTGTACAGAGGGTAGCACATAAGAGCAACTACAGTAATAATAACTAACACATCTATGGAGCTCACCATGTGCCAGACACTGTGCTAAGCATTTTACATGTATGAGCTCACTTAATCCTCATGACAATCCTATGAGGTAGGTAGTGTTATTACCTCCATGTTACAGGTAAGGAGGGTGAAACCCAGAGGTTGAATGACTAGCCCAGGGTCACACGGAGGCATAGCCGGGATGCTCAGATGTTTCCTTCTCACTTCTTTATACCTTTTCTCAGAGCTTTATACAAAAAAGGTGCCCCATAAGTGTTAACGCATCCATCAAATACTTCTATTCATCCAGTGAACACTTACAGAGTATTTATTATGTTCTAGGCAATACCTGCATTCTCATCATCCTTGTGTCTTTCATTCAGATTCCCTGTGGGGCATGGGGCAAATGGGTGGGAACATTCATTCACAAAATATTTGTTGAGTCTCTACTATGTGTCAAGCACTGTTCTAGACACTGAGGATAGAGTAATGAACAAAATAGACAACAATCCCTAACCTCATGATGCTAACAGATCTAGTGGCACAGAGAGACAATAAACAAATAGAATATACAGAGTATGTTGGATGGTATACCAGATTGAATAGTAGCCCTCAAAACTTGATGCCCACCTTGGGCATGTAAGCTTATTTAGAAATAAAGGTCTTTGCAGATGTCATCAAGTTAAGGTGAGGTCATGCTCTATTAGTGTGGGCCCTAATCCAGTGACTGGTGTCCTTCTAGGAAGAGGGAAATGTGGGCATAGACATACACACACAAACACACACACACACACACACGCCCGAGGAGAATGACATGTGAAGACAGAGGCAGAAATTGCTGTCTACAAGCCAAGGAATGCTAAGGATTGCCAGCAGCCACCAGAAGGTAGGAAGTGACAAGGAAGGATTCTTCCCTAGAGACTTCAGGGAGAGAGCATGGCCCCGCCAGCACCTTGATTTCAGACTTCTGGCCCCCAGAACCCTGAGAGAATAAGTTTCCATTGCTTTAAGTCACCCAGTTTGGAGTGCTTTGTTACAGCAGCCCTAGGAGACGAACACAGGTCGTGATAGGTGCTCTGGAGAAAGACAAAACAGGGAAGGAGGATGGAGGGCCCTGGGTGAATCAGACATAGCCTGTGCCCTCAGGGAGCTCCCCATCTAGTCAGAGAGCTACAACCATGGGTCACAAACGGGACTAACCAGACAATGTGTAAAGCGCCAGAGCAGAGGCACTGCAGGACTGGGGTGCTGGGAGGTCTTTATGGCTGTGAAGGTGTTTGAGCTGAGCTTAGGGTTTCAAAGGTCCAAGCGGAAGAGGTGGAAAATACCTGTTGAAGGGAACCACGTGTGGTGGGAGGAAAGGAACAGTCAGTAAAACCGTGTGTGTTTAGGGAGCCACACATAGTTTCATTGAAGAGAGCACAAGAGATGTGTGTGTGTGTGTGTGTGTGTGTGTGTGTGTGTGTGTGTGTGTGTGTGTTGTAAGGGATAGGAGGTAGTGGGAAGACATGGCTTGATTTCGCTTAGAGAAGACTCCATTGCCAAGCTGGAGCATCAGGACCTTCCCTTATAGGCAATGAAAAGTCATGGAACATTTTTAAGCAAGAGAGTAACATGGTAGGTATTGAGGGTGGTCCACATGGATATCATATGTACCAAATATTACACACTACCAGGTGAGTTTTGTCTTGGTTCATTGTTGTTCGGCAGTAACTGCGGTACTATCTGTTTGTTTTCTCCTGCCTCCTGGCTCCCAGGGTCATTTCCCAGGAGCCCCAGCACCTGGTGTGATTGCTCTCATTCTCCTTATCCTAGGGTCAGCTTTGCCAAGAAATATGGAGCCAGAGCAGGAAAGAGCCCTGAAAACCACATCTCACCACTACCACCATCTAGTCAACAAGAACTCGTCGTGATAATGAGAGCCAGGAAATAGTTTCCTCAGATGCAAAGGTGGCATCTGTTCAAATTGGTTTTTCCTATTGGGTTCTCACAGCTCTGTCCATAAACAGATCTTCTCTTATACCGGTTAGCTGCCAGACACGAGATGGGAAAATCAAAAATTAAAAAACAACAACGACAACAACAAGCAATCATTGGTCTTTCCAACAAAGAGTTTACAGGTCCAGAATGTCAGAGCTGAAGTGACGTTAGAGATTAACTCACTTTTCAGATGGGGACACTGAGGACCCCAGAGAAATGATTTGCACATACTTGCTGTGTGACCACTAGGCTACAGTTCCTTACTTGGGCGATTTCCTGAGGTCTGGTGTTCCAAAGAGTCTTAAGATTGCAGACTTTGAAGAGCAGAACACTAAGAAAGTGACTACCTGTGAGGAACATAGGAGAAAGAAGAAGGAAGGGAAGAGGAAGTCTCTCATCTCTGTGGGGATCCCTAAAGAGATAGCGGTGCTTAAAACTGAGACAACATTTAGTTAATTAATTAATCATCCTTCCAGCCCTCTTTCCCCTAGTGGGGGAAGGGACAAGATATATCCAAAGTACCTGTCAGTCTTGAACAGTCTCACAGAAAGCAATCCTAATAGGCTAGTCGGGAGTTTTGTTTCAGGAAAAAATTTCTCTCTGAAGATGATTTGTAAGCTTGATCCTGTCAGAACATAAAACCACATAACCCAATGTGTTTCCAAATTTGTCCTAGCTGCCATAAAATTTTGAGCCAAATTCAGAGTCCAATTATAATCCAGTTCATTTTGGGTACCTGGCAACATCTATTCGTGCTTCCTTTACATGGTCTCTGGTCTGTTTTCTTCTACATTTTTATCCCTAATTGTCTTTCTTTCATGTTATAACTGATGAGTCTCCTAATACCCTCTTTAAAGTAGGCGGGATATAAATCTTACATAAACTAAACTATATTTACAGATGCTAAGGGGATTTGAACTAGTGAAGAACATTTGCAGGAACAGATGATATTTGGCCTAGAAGAGAGCAGGCTTATGAAGACATGATTACCGGCTTCAAATATCCAATAGGCTGTCAGAGGGGCAATGCAGTGGAATTATTGTGCTTAGCTCCGAAGGGCACAACCAGAAGCAAGGTATGAAAAGTACAGGAAGACAAATTCCCAGAGAGAAGAATCCTCTCAGAGGCAAAGCTTAGCAAAGACGGTGAGTTCGCTGTCACTGGAGGTCTTCAAATAGTGGCTGGATGGCCTCATTTGGAGGGTCTGTCGCATAGGGAATGTAAACACTAGATGGAGGGGTTGGATAAGATGATTTAAAAGGCCCTTTCCAGCCCTAATATATGCAAAATGCAGCTCTAGGTGTAGAAGAGGAGACTGGGGCAAGGGGGGCAGGTGGGGAAAGGAGACAGGAAAGAAAGAAACAAAAGTTCATCAAATGCCAGAACATTCTAGTCAAAAGCAGCGAACCCTAACTGCTTCTGAGATCCTTGTACATGGAAAAATGGTCCATAAACAGAATTCCAGGCTGCATTTCCCCAGTCCTAGTCCATGTGACTCCTATAGGGCAGGAGAAACAAAAGAATCAGCTTCATTGTTCCCTGCTGTTATCCAAGAAAGAGCACCTCAGGACTGTTAGAGCTGGAAGGAGGCTTAGAGATTCCTATAACCCCAACCCCTCGCTTTAGAACTGGAGAAAAAGAAGCCTAGAGAGAATAAGGGGCCTGCCTGTCTACGGGTCAGCCACTTCACCGACCATGTGCTGCTAAAGGGCAGAGACAATTTTACCTTTCAATCCCCCAACTAGACGTGGCCGCAGGTCCTTGCACATGGTGAATGCACAGTAAGCAGTTGGAAAATGGAATTGAATTGCCCAGAAGCGCTGGGAATAGAAGCTAGGTCTTTTGACACCCCCACCCCCAGCCCACGATGCTTTCCATGACAAAATTTCATCCAATTCAATTCAACAGGCATTGATTTGGCATATCTGTGTGCCAGGCCTGGAGCCATAGAGAGAGATGAACAAGAGGCAGGCTGTGCCCTCAAGGAGCAAACAGCTCCTCCTGGGAGCTGGGCTCTTCCCCTCTTGGGCCCTGCACACCTGCTGTTCTTTTGGCATGGAACGCTCTTTTCGCTGCCTTTGCCTACTTACCGCCTATTCATCCTTCAGATCTCAGTTCAAATGTCAATTCCTCAGCAGCACCACGTCTCACTCCCAGATGAGGCAGGTCCCTCTGATAAATGCTCTCAGTGAGTCGTTCTCCTTCCTTGAGCTTAGCAAGTATGTAATTACATATTGATTTGTGCGGTTCTTTGTTTGCTTTCCTCCTGCCTCCTTCACTAGACTGTTAGCTCTACAAGGGCAGATAGTCCGTCTGTTTTGCTCTCCACTGTACCACGAGTCTGGCAAAAAGCCTGGGACATGGTAGGTAAGAAATAAGCAATCCATGTTTGTTGAGTGCATGAATCAACACTCTGATGGGGTATATAGATAGATAAATTATAACTACAATTCACTGTGATAAGGGATATATAGTAATACAGAAATTAATTCCGTAGGAGGGAGAAAGCCAGCTCTTGTATCAACGGATCTGGCCTTGTAGAATAATTACACTGCCAGACAAAGCAGGGGCCTAACAGCAGAGCCTTGAGAAAGTGCCTGTTGGGGGCGCCTGGCTGGCTCAGTCATTAGAGCATGGGACTCTTGATCTTGGGGTCGTGAGATCAAGCCCCACATTGGGTGTAGAGATTACCTAAAAAAAGAAAGAAAGAAAGAAAAAAGAAAGGAAGGAAGAAAGAAAAGAAAGTGCCTGTTGTGTTCAGACAAACTGAAGTTGTGGGTAGCATCTGTTTCCCCAGTACCTGGAGAGGCAGGGTAGTTCTGCCACAGTGGGACAGACTGGGCACCTGAGTACCAGGCACAACGGGCAAAATCAGACCACATGGGGCTGGCAAGACCAAAAGGACGCTCTTGGTTTTCAAAATCCACAGATCTCTCTGGTCCCCAGTGATGTCCTCTACAGGAGAAAGACTCCGAGGATTGACTGGTCCTGAAATGAGGGGGCAGTTCTGCACCTTTGCGGGGGTGGGGGCGGGTAAGACCTACTCCCAGGCATAAGAGAGTGTTGCCCTCTAGTGGTAATAATGATCATGGTGCCGATAATAACAAGTAGTGGATGTGGTCCTTGTTAGGGCAATCAGCCATCCTGGTTTGCCGGGGATCGTTTCAGCACTCAAGTTCTGCTTTCCGGGGAACCTCTGAGTCCCAGACAAACAATGACAGTTGGTCGTTCTACCCCTTGATGCTGTTCAGTGCACGATGCATACACATGATCTCATTCAATGGCTCATAACCCCGAAAGGCCAGGAATCAGGATTCCAGCTCCAGAGATCTGTAGAACTCTAGATAGCCAGCCTGATTTCCAGATGAGAAAAGAAAGCCCAAGAGAAGCAAATTCCTTGTTCAACATCACATTACAAATTTATAGCAGAACTGGGATCATCATGTAGGTGTCCAGACGCACAGTACTGTGCTCTCTACCCCTGCCTGGCATGCCCTTGCCTACTTTGTCAATTTGTCTAGGTCCCACGTCCTCCAGGAAGCCTTTCCTAAACTACCCACCTCTCAATCCTTTCAGAAAGCTTTCCCCTGAAACACTCATCTGACACTTAGCATGTGCTATAGGTACTGGGTTTTTTTTTTTTTATGCTTTAAATACATAACTGGAAAAAAGGGAAGGCTCCTTGGCTTCCCACCCCCAAACCCCCACAGGTACTGGGGAGGAGAGCAGCCTCTGGGCATGAGTGTCAGGTGTGCCCATAGTTTGTTCAGGGCCCTGAGGAAAAGGCATTTGGCACTGCAGAGCAAGGAAAGAAGCAGAGAGAGATTTTTGCAATTACCAGGTGGGATGGATTTGAGAGCCAAGAGCTGAGCAGAGGTGAGAAGGCATCCCTGTGGCCTTAAGAGGAAAGGAGAGAGAGTGAGAGCCTTCCTTGCCCCAGTGATACCATCAGGGAATAGGTCCTAGTTTCTTGCTACCAAAATTGCTGTGTCTTTTGGTGCTCCCCTGGTCCCTGTCAAGGACCCCCCAAATCAGCTCTTGCCTCTCCCCTCCACGGAGACAAATTTGCAAACTCCCACATCTCTGTGGAAACGGCAGAGAGCAGGAGAGAAGAAAAAAGGAGAAAAATCCACCCACATGCCAACAAACTGGAAAAAAAATAACCCAGGCCTTGTCTCACTCAGCTGTTGGCTTGCTGCTCCCTCCCACTGTGATGGGGCTCCTGCCTCCTGGACAGGGACCTGGCTCAGTGCAGCCTCCCTTCCCATCCTGAGCTGGCTTTTGTCAATACTCCTTCCCCAACCTCAGCTATGGGAAGGAGGGTCCTACAGCCTCGGGGTAGGAAAGCTGGAAGGTAGACTGACAGAGCCATCAAATGCATGTGACCAACTACAAACTCAGTTCCCATCACTGTCCCCAAAACCATGCAGGGGATCATCCTCCCATCCCAGGTAGAGAAGTCAAGGAGCTCTCTCCCACCAGGCAATTTCTCCCTCAAATGCTGTCCCTTGCCCATTCCTTCTGCTGCCTCTTTTTACCATTTCATTTTTAGGCTCTGTTTTCAGTCTATCTCCCTCTACTCCAATCTTTTTGTGCTCTATCCTTTCTTCACCTTCTGCCCAGTTCTGGGCATCATACCTTTAAAAAAAAAACAAGATGAGTGTGTTGGTAGGAAAGGAGGGCTCTGGAAGTCATCACTATTAGAAACTGTTAAGGAAAATAGAGGTGTTCAGTAATAGAGAAGATACAGACTCATAAATCACGGCAAGATGGAACCATAAGGAGCTTTTTGGATTACTTTGTCCAGCCCATCATTTTCCAGCTGAGGTGACTGAGGACCAGAGAGGGAAGAAGATCTGGGCTGTCATGCAGAAGAGGGGACAGCGTTGGTCTGTGGGCCTCCAGGAAACAGAAGGAGGACGAGTGGGTGAAAGATCTGAGAAAGTAGATTTAAATGACAGTTTTGTTTCTTCCTTCCAAATCCTTACTCCTGTTATTTTATGTCCTTGTCTTGCTGTGCGGGATCTCCAGTTCAATGCTGAACAAAAGGTACAATAATGGGCATCCCTGTTTTGTTATTCATCTTAAAAGGAAAAATTTGAAGTTTCACCATTATATATGTTTGCTATAAGATTTTGGAGGATTCTTTTATCGGGTTAAAGAAGTTCCCTCTTATTCCTAGTATGTTTTTTTTTTTTTTTGTCACTAACAGGTGTTAAATTTTATCAAAGTCTTCCTCAGCATCTTTTGTAGTGATCATGTTTTTTTCTTTTCTAATCTGTTTATATGGTCAAGAATGCAGTATTTAGCTCAAGAGAAAAATGAAATCTGTAAATTACAAAACCACCCACAGATGCAATGGCTGCCTCATAGATCAAAGCAGTCAGCTCCAAGTCACTGGAAATGTTCAAGCAGAAGTGCAGCTATTCAGTAAATATTTAGGTACCAGGCTCTGTTCTAGGTATAGACAACTCAGTGGTTAAGAGGGTCCCAGCTCTCTTGCTGCTCACATTTTAGAGAAAAGATGAAAGACAAACAACCAACACATACAAGAAGATCATTTCCAAAAGTTAAAAGTTCTTTGAAAACAAATGGGAAAAAATGTACAAAGGCAGTGTGACTGGGTAGGGATGTGGAACAAGATTAAATAGAATAGGCAAGGATGGTCTCTCCAAGGAGGTGACAGTTAAGGCAAGACTGAATGACAAGAAGGCAGTCATTTCATGAAGATCCAGAGGCATGGCAGCCCAGGCAGGGTGAAACACAAGGGCCAAGGCCCTAAGGAGAGAATGAGTTTGGTATATTCAAGGGGCTTCAGGAAGAAGTCTGACTAGAGAGAGCAAAAGGGGTGACTGATACCAGATGAGGCAGGAAAGTTCTGGAGCAAGACTGTGTGGGGCATATTACTCAGTCATAAAAAAAGAATGAAATCTTGCCATTTGCAACAACATGGATGAAGCTAAAGGGTATAATGCTAAGTGAAATAAGTCAGTCAGAGAAAGAAAAATATACCATGTGATTTCACTCATATGCAGAATTTAAGAAACAAAACAAAGGAAAAAAGACACAAACAAACAAACAAACAGACACAAAAATATACAGAATAAACTGGTTGCCAGAGGTGGGTAGGGACTTCGTGAAATGGTAGAGATTAAGAGTACACTTATCATGATTAACACTGAGTCATGTATAGAATTGTTGAATCACTATATTGCACACCTGAAACTAATATAACACCGTATGTTAATGATACTTGAATTAAAAAAAAATAAGTTAAAAAAGACTGTGTCCAGCCATGCCAGCCATGGGAAAGCATTTAGATTTTATTATAGGTACAATGAAAAGCCAATGGAGACTTTGAGCTGGGAGTGATATGATCTGTGATCATTCTGTGTGATGTGAAGAGAATGGATTATAGTGAGGGCAAAACTGGTAACAGGTAGACGAGTTAGAAGGCTAGTTATGGAACCAGTCTGGAGGTCCAGTTGAGAGACCATTATAGCTTTGGCTAGGATAGTGATGGTGGAGAAAGTTAAGTGGACAGATTTGGGATATATTTTTACTTGAACATCATTATCAATCAACTTGATCTCATTGACATTTATAGATTACTCCATCCAACAGCAGAGTGCACATTCTTCTCAAGTCTGCAGTGAACACTCACTAAGATAGACCATATTCTGGGCCATAAAACACATCTTAACAAATTTAAAAGAATAGAAATCACACGAAGTATGTTCTCAGATCACAGTGGAATTAAACCAGAAATCCATAACAGAAAATAGCTGGAAAATCCCCAAATGTTTAGAAATTAGACAGCACATTTCTAAATAATGCATGGGTCAAAGAAGAAGTCTCAAGAGAAAGTTTAAAATATTTTGAATTAAATGAAAATGAAAACACAATTTATCAAAATTTGTAGCATTGTAGAAAACCCCAAACAATCCATACACACACACACACACACACACACACACAACTTCTGGAACTAATGAGAACATATATAGCAAGGTTGCAGATACAACTTCAATACACAAAAATCATTGCTTTCTTATATACCAGCAATGAAATATTAGAATTAGACCTTTTAATAAAATGGTACTATTTATAGCAGCTGCAAAACAATGAGATACTTAGGTATAAATGTAACAAAATATCAAATTATGTACAGGATCTGAATGTGAAAAGCTACAAAACACAAATAAAAGAAACCAAAGAAGATCTAAATAAATGGAGAGATATTCCATGTTCATGGATAGGAAGACTCAATGTTGTTAAATATGTCAGTTCTTCCCAACTTGATCTATAGAATTTAACATAATTTCAGTTAAAATAGAACCAAACTATTTTGTAGATATAAACAAAGTGATTCTAAAGTTTATATGGAAAAGCCAAAAACCTAGCACAACCAAAACGATACTGAAGAACAAAGTTGGACGATTCACACTACCGATTTCAAGATAGCTACAACACTATAAAACTACAGTACATAAGGCAGTGGTATTAAAAGAAAGAATAGACACATAGGTCAATGGAAAAAAATGAAATATATTTTAAAATAGAGCCCAAAAACTTGTTGATGGATGTACAGGATGAAGAAAAGAGGGGAAGCAAGAAGAACTATCTGTATGAGATGAGAGGAAGATCAGGTTAGATCCTTTTAAAAATTTCTTCCAAACTAAGTTTTAATAAAAAATTGTAAGGTCTATGATTCCTTGGCCTACCCCACATATTTCTCCTAACCTACTACAGCTATACTTGGGGTTGGTGTCTCCCTACTTACAGACACCACACCTCAAGCTCAGTCCCCTTTCCTCTTCTTCGGAGGGGTTGCTGGGGGTTCTCTGCAAGTGGGAACCAATGAACAGGGTGAAGCTGCCTCTAGTCTTGGTTTTAAGAGGCTTCAAGCTATGTGTATCAAAGATCTGATTACCCTATAATTATGTGTGACTGAAGCATGAGGGAGGAGCTGGAGAAGGAAAGGGAAGGGAAAGAGAATGGGGGATAGTTTTGGAGAAGATGAAGAAAGAGGGATGGGAAGGGAAGGAAAAGGGAGAGAATAAATGATCTGTTGGCAGAAAGTGGGGAGAGGAGCAGGCCACAGTAGCACACAGGAGCCTCTAGGAATAGAGTGCCTCCAGCCCTGCTAGCCTCAGCCCATTTCCTCAGCAAGATCCCCTCCTTATTTGCAGCCCTTAGAGAGCAAAGAGACTATTATTCGGAGAAATAACCCTCTGTAGTGACTACATCTGGTCAGAGTGGAGGGGTGGATGAAGAGAAGTGGATGGAGTTAGAGCAATATGCTTAACTTTCTTTTTTAATT
Organism: Callorhinus ursinus; assembly: GCF_003265705.2. NCBI lineage: Eukaryota > Metazoa > Chordata > Mammalia > Carnivora > Otariidae > Callorhinus > Callorhinus ursinus. The sequence continues at coordinate 248,063 of NW_027397165.1, forward strand.
TTTTATAAAGATTTTATTTATTTATTTGAGGGAGAGAGAGCACACGAGCAGGGGCAGAGGGAGAGGAAGAAGCAGACTTCCTGCTGAGCAAGGAGCCTGATGCGGGGCTCAATCCCGGGATCATGACCTGAGTCAAAGGCAGATGCTTAACTGACTGAGCCACCCAGGTGCCCCTATGCTTAACTTTCTGTCAAGTCACAGACCTGTATGAGAGTGTGATGAAAGCTATGGCCTGCACACTCTCCCAGAAAAATGCTAATACACATAACCATACCAAATTTTGCCTACAACTCAGCATGTTCATGGATTTTCTAAAACCCTCCAGGGCCCATGAACCCCTGTGTAGAATCTCTGAAAAAGAGAATACTTAGGAGGTAAAAATCAGCACTGTTAGTGAATAGATGGCATGTGGTAGTTAACATAGTGAGTCAAAGAAGAAGCCTGGATTTATGGCTGACGTGGCTGGGAGGATGGTGGAACGATTCACTGAGACAGAGAACACCCAAAGAAGAAGAACAGGTTTCAGAGGGAAAATGCTGAATTCGATTTTGGACCTGGTGACTTTAATGCATCTGTGTGATATCCAAGGGGAGATATTCAGGAGGCAATTGGATATATGGATCTGGAGTTCAGGAAAGAAATGTAAGCAGGAGCTATAGAACTGGGAGCCATCAGCATGTAGATGGTTATTAGGGCCATAGAAATGGATGAGATCACCCACCGTGGCTATTCAGAATAAGAAGAGAAAAGGGTCTTGGATATAACCCTGTCAGATACCAACATTTGAGAAAAGGAAGAGGGAGAGGGGCCCACAAAAGGGACCAAGAAGTAGTGGCCAAAGAGCAAAAAATAGAACCAGGAGAGTGTGGTGTCACAGAAACCAAGGGCAAATAATCTTCCAAATGGAGGGAAGGGGTCAACATGCCAAATACTACATGAAACAAAGTCTGAAAACCATCCACTAGATTTAGCAACAAGGTCACTGGTTGTCTTTTTTTTTTTTTTAAGATTTTTTACTTATTTGACAGAGAGAGCACAAGCAAAGGGAGAGAGAGGGAGAAGCAGGCTCCCTGCTGAGCAAGGAGCCCGATGTGGGACTTGATCCCAGAACCCTGGGATCATGACCCGGGCCGAAGGCAGCCGCTTAACCGACTGAGCCACCCAGGCATCCCAAGGTCACTGGTTGTCTTGCAGAGAACAGGGAGTGATGGGGCTGGATGGCAAATTACAATGGGTTAAGAAGGAAGGAGTGGAAGGCAAAATGCAATGGGTTAAGAGGAGACTGGAGGAAAAAAAGATTAAAAAAAGAAAAAAGTGAACAGGAGGTGAGGAAGTGTGGACACGAGTGCAAACAACATTTTCAAGCTGCTTGCCCATGACAGAGAGCAGAGAAATAGGGCAGGAGCTAGAGAATAATGAGGCACTCAGACATTGTTGTTGTTGTTAATTTAATTTAATTATTATTTTTGGTGAGAACACTTAAGTTCTACTTTTCTTAGCTAATTTCAATTATACAATACAGTGTTGTAAACTCTAGTCACCATGTTATATATTAGATCCTCAAACTTCTTTTTTTAAAGGAGTTTACTTTTATTTTTTTTAAGATTTTATTTATTTATTAGAGAGAGACAGATAGCAAGAGAGAGCACGAGCAGGGGGAAAGGAGAGGGAGAAGCCAGTTTCCTGCTGAGCAGGAAGCCCGATACGGGACTTGACCCCAGGACCCTGGGATCATGACCTGAGCCGAAGGCAGACGCTTAACCGACTGAGCCACCCAGGCGCCCCGTCAGACTTACTCTTCTTATAGCTGAAAGTTTTTACCCTTTTACCAACCTCTCCCCCATCTTCCCCACTCCCCCGCCCTTGGCACCCACTTTTCTACTGTTTCTCTGGGTTTGATTTTTTTTCTTTTAGATTCCACACATTGCCTGATAACCAGGTAATATTTGTTTTTCTCTGTCTGGCTTATTTCACTTAGCATAATGACCTCAAGGTCCATCCATGTTGTTGCAAATGGCAGGATTTCCTTCTTTCACATAGCTGAATAATAGCCTGAATATATAATATGTGGATGTATATCACATATTCTTTATCCATTCATGCTTTGTTGGACTCTTAGGTTCTTTCCATATCTTGGCAATTGTGAATAATGCTGTAATGAACATGTGAATGCAGATATCTCTTTGAGGCTCTGTTTTTATTTCCTTTGGATATATACCCAGAAGTAGGATTGATGGATCATATGGTAGTTCAAGATTTAATTTTTTGAGGAACCTCCATGCTGTTTTCCATAGTGGCTGCACCAATTTGTTTTCCCACCAATAGTGCACAAGAGTTCCCTTTTCTCCACGTCTTTGCCAACACTTATCTCTTGTGTTTTTTATGATAGCCATTCTAACAGGTGTGAAGCGATATTGTGATTTTGATGTGAATTTCCCTGATGATTAGTGATGTTGAGCACCTTTCATGTACCTGTTGGCTGTTTGTATGTCTATTCAGTTCCTCTGCCCATTTTTAATCTTGTTTGGGTTTTTTTGTTATTGATTTGTATGAGTTCTTTATATATTGTGAATATTAACCATTATCAGATATATGATTTGCAAATATCTTCACCCATTCCATATGTTGCCTTTCCATTTCAAAAAGATGTGCAGCATAATGACTTTCCTTTGCTGTGCAGAAACTTTTTAGTTTGATGTAGTTACACTTACTCATTTTTGCTTTTGTTGCCTTTGTTTTTGGTGTCAAATCCAAAAAATCATTGCCAAGACCATTGTCAAGGAGCTTACCCTGTATGTTATCTTTTACGACTTCAGGTCTTATATCCAAGGTTTTAATCCATTTTGGGCTGATTTTTGGGTATGTTGTAAGATGGAGGTCCAGGTCATTATTTTGCATGTGTCTGTCCAGTTTTCCCAATACCACTTATTGAAGGGATTATCCTTTCCCTATGCGTATATCTAGCTCCTTTGTTGTAAATTAATTGACCATATATGCATGGGTTTATTTCTGGGTTCTCTATTCTTTCCACTGATCAGTGTGTCTCTTTTCATGCCAATACCATACTGGTTTTTTTCCAGTTTTATTGAGGTATAATTGATATTCAACACTGCATAAGTTTAAGGTGTATAGAATAATGACTTGACATACATATATTGCAAAATAATAAAGTTTAGTTAATGTAAGTTTAGCTAACATCCATCACCTCATATAGTTACAAAATTATTATTTCCTTGTGATGAGAACTTTTAGGATCTGGCTCAGTTGGTTAAGTGTCTGCCTTCTGCTGGGGTTGTGATCCCAGGGTCCTGGGATCGGGCCCCCATGTCGGGCTCCTTGCTCAGTGGGGAGCCTACTTCTACTTCTCCCTCTGCTGCTCCCCCTGCTTGTGCTCTCTCATTCTGTCAAATAAATAGATAAAATCTTAAAAAAATAAAAATAAAAAGAATAGGCATCCTTGTCTTGTTCCTAATCTTAGAGGAAAAACTTTCAGCTCTCACTATTGAGTGTGGTATTGGCTGTAAGCTTGTCATATAGGGCCCTTATTATGTTGAAGTATGTTCCCTTTATATCCAGTTTAATTTTTTTTAAAGATTTTATTTATTTATTTGAGACAGAGGGAATGAGAGAGAGAGCATGAGCAGGGGATAGGGTCAGAGGGAGAAGCAGACTCCCCGCTAAGCAGGGAGCCTGACACAGGACTCAATCCTGTGACTCCAGGATCATGACCCGAGCCGAAGGCAGCCGCTTAACCAACTGACCCATCCAGGCACCCCGTATACCCAGTTTAATTTTGTCAAATGTTTTTTTCTGCATCCATTAGGAAGATCATATGATTTTTATTTTTTATTTTATTTTTTTAAAGACTTTATTTATTTATTCATGAGAGACAGAGGGAGAGATAGGCAGAAGCAGAGGGAAAAGCAGGTTCCCCGCAGAGCAGGGACCCCAATGCGGGACTTGATCCCAGGACTGTGGGATCATGACCTGAGCCGAAGGCAGACGCTTAATGACTGAGCCACCCTGGCGCCCCTATTTTTTATTTTTTAAAAGATTTTATTTATTTATTTGACAGAGAGAGAGAATGAGTGGGGGAGCACAACCAGGGGGAGTGACAGAGGGAGAGGGAGAAGCAGACTCCCCGCTGAGCAGGGGGCCCTATGTGGGGCTCCATCCCAAGACCCTGAGATCATGACCTGAGCCAAAGGCAGACGCTTAACCAACTGAGCCACCCAGTTGCCCTGATCATATGATTTTTATACTTCATTTCGTTAATGTGGTGTATCACATTGATTGGTTTGTGGATGTTGAACCATCCTTGCATCTCTGGAATATATCCCACTTGATCATGTACATGATTCTTTTAATGTATTGTTGAATTCAAGACAGGACACTGGCCTGTAATTTTCTTTTCTTGTGTTCTTATCTGGTTTTGGTATTGGGATAATGCTGGCTGCATAAAATGAGATTGGAAGTGTTTCCTCCTCTTCTATTTTTGGAAAAGTTTGAAAAGGACTGGTATTTATTCTTCTATAAATGTTTGGTAGAATCCACCTGGTAAGCCATCCTGTCCTGGGCTTTTCTTTTCTGGAGGTTCTTGATTGCCAATCTAATCACTTTACCAGTGATTGGTCTGTTTAGATTTTCTATTTCTTCATGATTCAGTCTTGATAGGTTGTATGTTTGTAGGAATTTATCCATTCTTTTTAGGTTGTCCAGTTTGTTGGCATACAATTATTCACAGTCTCTTCTGATTCTTCGTATTCGTGTGGTTTCAGTTGTAATGACTCCTCCTTCATTTCTAATTTAATTTGTTTGGGTTCTCTCTCTCCCTCTCACTCTCTGTTAAGTCTAGCTAAAGGTTTGTCTACATTTTCAAAGGGATTTTGATAGTTTCTAATGTCTTTTTGTCTCTATTTTATTTATTTCACTCTGATCTTTGTTATTTCCTTCCTTCTACTAACTTTGGGCTTTGCTTTTTCTTTTTCTGGTTCCTTTGTGTGTAAAGTTAGGTTGTTTATTTGAAATCTTTCTTTTTTCTTAATGTAGGTATTTATTGCTATGAACTTCTTTCTTTAAAACTGCTTTTGCTGTATCCCATAAATTTTGGTACGTTGTATTTCCATTTTTATTTGTCTCAAAATATTTATTTCTCTTTTGATTTCTTCTTTGACCTCTTGGTTATTCAGTAGCATGTTGTTTAATCTCCACATATTTGTGAATTTTCCAGTTTCTTTCTTGTAATTAAATTTTAGTTTCACACCGTAGTGTTTGGAAAAGATGCTTGATATAATTTCAATCTTCTGAAATTTATTAAGACTTGTTTCATGACCTAACACATGGTGTATCCAGGAAAATATTCCATGTGCACTTGAGAAGAATGTGTAGTCTGCTGCTGTTGGATGGTATGTTCTGTGTTGTTGTTCTTCAGGAAAAAAAAAACAGTTTTGGGGCACCTGGGTGGCTCAGTCGTTAAGCATAAGGCCTACATTTAATGACTGATCAATAGGGGGATATACGGCACCTGGGTGACTCAGTTGGTTAAGCAACTGCTTTCGGCTCAGGTCATGATCCCAGGGTCCTGGGCTTGAGCCCCACGTCGGGCTTCCTGCTCAGCGGGAAGCCTGCTTCTCCCTCTCCCTCTCCCTCTGCCCCTCCTGCTGCTCATCCTCCCTCTCTCTCTCTTTCTCTCAAATGAATAAAGACAAAAAATCTTTTAAAAAATTAAAAAATAGGGGCACCTGGGTGGCTCAGTCATTAAGCATCTGCCTTCGGCTCAGGTCGTGATCCCAGGGTGCTGGGATCGAGCCCCCCATTGGGCTCCCTGCTCTGCGGGAAGCCTGTTTCTCCCTCTCCCACTCCCCCTGCTTGTGTTCCCTCTCTCGCTGTGTCTCTCTCTGTCAAATAAATAAATAAAATCTTTTAAAATTTTAAAAAATAAAAAAGCAGTTTTATTGAGATATAATTAAACAGCATAAAATTCACCTGCTTTAAGTATACAGTTTAATTGGTTGTAACATATTTACAGTGTTGTATAAGTATCACAACAATCCACTTTTAGAACATTTCCACCTCCCTAGAAAGATCCCTCATGCCCATTTGTAGTCACTCCCCATCCTCACCCCTTGCCCCAGGCAACCAATAATCTACTTTCTGTTTCTATAGACTTGAAATTTTTGGAAATTTCATATAAACAGACTCATAATATGTGTTTGTGTGTGTGTGTGTCTGGCTTCTTTCATTGAGCAAAATGTTTTTGAGGTTCATATACGGTATAGCACATATCAACACTCTGTTGCTTTTTATTGACAAATATGTACGGATATATCACATTTTGTTTATGCATTTACCAGTTGGTGAACAATTTGGACTGTTTCTACCTTTTAGCTATTATGAATAATGCTGCTATGAACGTCCAAGTACAATTTTCTATGCAGACACATTTTCATTTCTCTTAGGTAGATGCCTAACAGTGGAATTGCTGGGTCACATGGTAAATTTATGTTTAACATTTGAAGAAATGGAGACAATGACTTTTTTGAGGTAAAGTTCACAATACATACAAGTAGCTATTTTAAAGTGTACAATTCTGTGACATTTAGTAAATACATAGTGTTGTGCAATCATCACTTTTACCTAGTTACAAAACATTTTCATCACCCTCAAATGAAACCCTGTACCCATTAACCATCATTTCCCATTCTTCCTCTGTGCCCAGCCCCCGGAAACAATCTGCTTTCTGCCTATATGAATTTACCTTTTCTGGACATTTCATGTAGGTGGAATTGTACAATATGTGGCCTATTATGTATGGCTTCTTTCACCTAGCATCATTCTTCAAGATTCATCCATGTTGTAGCATGTATCAGTACTTCACTCCTTTTATGGCTGAATAATACTCCATAATATGGACATACCACCATTTTGCTTATCCATTCATCAGTTGATGAACATTTGGCTTGTTTCTACCTTTTGCCTATTGTGAATAGTGCTATTATAAACATTCATGTACAAGCATTTGTTTGAATACTCATTTTCAATTCTCTTGAGTATATACCTAAGAGTGGAATAACTGGGTCATATATCTATGTTTATCTTTCGGGAAGATGCCAAACTTATTTTCATGGTGGTTACACCACATTACATTCCCATCAGCAATATGCAAAGGTTCCAACTTTTTCATATCCTTACCAACACTTGTTTTCCTTTTTTTAAGTTATACCCATCCTAGTGAATGTGAAGTAGTATCTCACTTGTTTACATTTCCCTGATGGTTAATAATATTGAGCACTTTTTTCATATGCTTCATGGTTATTTTTATATTTTCTTTGGAGAAATTTCTATTCAAGTCCTTTGCCCATTTTCTTTTCTTTTCTTTTCTTTTAAGATTTATTTATTTATTTGAGAGAGCGAGAGCACGAGCGGGAGGGGCAGAGGGAGAGGGAGAGAGAACCTCAAGCAGACTCCACACTGAGTGCAGAGCCTGATGCAGAACTCAATCTCAGGACCCTGAGATCACGACCTGAGCTGAAACCAAGAGTTGGATGCTTAACCAACTGTGCCACCTGGTGCCCCCCTTTGCCCATTTTCAATTAGGTTACTTGCCTTTTTGTTACTGAGTTGTAAGAATTCTTGGTATATTCTAGATGCAAGTCCCTTATCAGAGAAATGACTGGCAAATGTTTTTCCCTTATTCTATAGGCTATCTTTTCATTTTCTTGATGGTGTCCCTTTATATACAAAAAGTTTTTCTTTTTAATTTTGATGAAGTCCAATGTATATGTTTTCTTTTGTTGCCTGTACTTTTGGTGTCATATATAAGAATCCATTGCCAAATCCAAGGTCATGAAGATTTACCCCTAGTTTTCTTCTAAAAGTTTTATTGTATTATTTTAGTTCTTACATTTAAGTCTTTGATCCATTTTGAGTCAATTTTTGTATATGATGTAAAGGAAAGGGTTCAACTTCATTCTTTTGCATGTAGCTATCCACTTATTCCAGCACCATCATCGAAAAGGCTGTTCTTTCCCCCATCGAATGATCTTGGCATCTTTGTTGAAGATCCATTGACCATAGATGTTTCAGCTTATTTTGGACACAAAGTTCTATTCCATTGATCTATATGTCTATCCTTATGCCAGTATTACCCTGTTTGATTACTGTAGCTTTGTAGTAAGTTTTGAAGCTGGGAAGTGTGAGTCTTCCAACTTTGTTTTCTTCTTTCAAAATTGTTTTGGCTATGTGGGGTCCCTTGCAGTTCCATATAAATGATAGGCTTAACTTTTCCTTTTTTGCAAAAAAAGATCATTGGGACTAGTTTTGAAGCATAGTTGGCATGCAATGCTATATTAGGATCATTAGGATGTTGATAGGGATTGCATTTGTTTGATAGATGGCTTGGGTTGTATCACCATCTTAACAAAGTTAAATCTTCCAATCCATGAATATGGGATGTCTTTCCATTTATTTAGTTCTTATTTAATTCCATTCTGTAATGTTTTGTAGTTTTTAGTGTACAACTCTTGTATATCTTTGTTAAATTTATTCCTAAGAACTATATTATTTTTTGTTATTGCAATTTTTTTAAGATGCAAGAGACTTGAACATGTTTAAAGGCTGAGTCAGTAGAGAGGGAGGGACTGAAGATAGAGGAGGGAGAGAGAAAACTAAAAAGTCAAGGTTCCTGAGGAAGTAGTGGGGCATGGGGCACAGAACATCAGCAGAAGGATTAGTCAGAATGAAAAAGGGCATCTCTTCACTATGACAGAAGGGAAAGAGCAAGGATTCGTCAGGTGTAGATGCTCATGAGTTTGCAGGTAGTTTGTTGAGAGCACTGCTGCTTGGGATCTTCTATTTTAAGTTCAGTAGGAAGTGAAGCGAGGGGGAAGAGGAAAGTGTAAGAGGGCTAAGGAAATGGAGATTTGGCAAAGCTGCTATGGAGACTTGGAGAAGAGAGCAGGGAAACAGGATTCCCAGGGTGCATTAGAGGTTGGGGACCTTGACTTTTTATTGGTTTCCATCTAAGCAATTGTATGAGCATAGGATTAATATAGAGAAGGCGGAGAGTTGTATTCATCTGGGGTTGGGGCTGTGATGGAAGGACAATAAGGCATATGATTGAGGATATTACTGGCTAGAGAATGGCAGATTGGGCAGATTTCCACTTTTCAGGGGAGAGAGGCATGTTTCACTTAAGTCAGGAGGTAACAGATTGGTTAGTGAAGGATCTGAAGAATGGAGTGAACATGGGTATTTTGGCTGTTCAGCATTCAAACACTCTTCCTAATTGGGAGGAATCACAAGATAGGTGTGGAAGCAGGGCCCTACCATGCACTACTAAAACCAGGGAGCGGGGCACATATTTCTTCTCCCCATCCCCTCATGGCTAGTGCATGGCCATGTGACCTCAGGATGGCAAATCACATGATCCTGCCTGGAACCTTGAATGTTGAGAGAGTGATACAAAGGTGTGCAGTCAGTTAGTGATTTTTCAACCAGCAAAGTAAAAAATCTGATAGTACAGCAATGGCATCAAGGGACAACAGGGTCCAGCTGTAGTGGTAAATATTAGTTGGCAATGGAGGCAACAGCATCATGCTATAAGACCATTCTGGCAACAAAATCTTTGCTGTGTCATGTCATGCCACCTTTGGTTCCTGACCCTATCTTGTTCTCCAGGCTCTTACAGACCCCATGAAATATGTGACACCATTTTCTGTTAGTCAGGATGGGATGGTTTACGATTTGATAATAAATGAACCCCAAATCTCAATAACAACACATACAAGTTTATTTTTTGCTCATGCAAAATCTATAGCAAGTTCTGTGACTTTTCAAGACTGCTCTTTTCCAAATGGGAACTCAGGGATACAGGCTGACATCTTGTGGCTGTCTCATCTAGCACTTGAGGCCTCCACAGTTGCCATAGCAGAACAGAGAGCAGAAGGATTGAGCATCAGTTCTTCAATGCACTATTGGCCAGAACTCTTCACATGACCCCATCTAACTCTGAGAGGACTGGGAAATGTGGGGAGGCACAAGGATATCCAGCAAACGGTAAATGACTTGACCACACCTGCCAGTAATTTCATTTTCTGCTACAGTTAACCAAAGTCATAAGTGATGCAATGCATTATTTATAATCAAGAACCATGACTAGTAAAAGATATAGGTGGTTAGAATATTTAAATATATATATCTTCATTTTTTTCTGGTTATGAAAGTGATACATGTTTAAAAATTTGAACATTACATAAACATTTAATGTAGAAAACCAAAAGTCCCTCATAATCTCACACCCTTGGGAGATAACTATTAAGTTTGTTATATAGTCTTTACATATTTTTCTATGCTAATAGTATGTTTTATCAAAAACAGGATCATACTTTGGTTACTATTTTGCAAGTGCCTTCTTCACTGAACACTATATATTTGACATTATTCTGAGTTATATAGATATATACTTTCTTGTTAATTCCCCCCTGTTTTTAGTTTTAATAATTTTTAATTATACAAGTAATATAGGAGTAGATGATCCTTTAAAAAATTCTGAAGCATTAATGTAAGGCTAAAGTTCTTTTTGACCATCATCCAATTCTAATTTCTTCCTTGACTTCACATGTGTTCAAATGACTGCATAGTATTCCATTCTATGAATGCAACATAATTTACTTGAGTAATTCCTTATCAGTGGACAATCAGCTTTTTATTTTTACATGCAAATGTCTTTCCAAGTGTATCCTTTGACTTTATGTACAGTGTCACTCACTAAATTGAAGTGTACAGTTGTACACAGTTAAATTTACCTAGCCTTACATTGTTACTTGGGGAAAAAAATGAAAGACAGAAAAGTATGTATAGTATGTTACCTTTTGTGTAAGAAAGGAGAAAATAGGGATAAATATTCACATTTGCTCATATTGGCATAAGGAAACATTGGATGAATGAACAAGAAATTAATAAAATCAGTTATCTATAGTGTTCAAGGGGAAACAAGTGAATCAGGACAGGGTACGAGCACTGCATATCAGTGTACACCTATTTATATAGTTTTGGTTTTTTTAACTATATACATCAGACTTCCTATTGCTGCTGTAACAAATTACCACAAACTTACTGGCTTAAAAGAGTGCAAATTTATTATCTTGCAGCTCTGGAGATCAGAAGTCTGAAATGATCCTTTTGGTACTAAAATCAAAGACTTTTTTTTTTTTTCTGGAGACTGAGAAAGAATTATTTCCTTGCTTTTTCCAGCTTTTACACTTTTACTCTTGGATTCTTTGGCTCATGGACCCTTCCTCATCTTCAAAGCCAGCACTGAGGCATCTTCAGATCTCTCTCTTTCTGATCTCTGCATCTGATGTCACATCTTCTCTGACTCTGACTCTCCTCCCTCCCTTGTGATTACATTGATCTCCCCCACAAATAATCCAGCATAATCTCTCCAAGTCAAAGTCCATTTTAGTTCATTACTTTTTAGTGTCGGCTAATAGTCCATTGTATGGCTGTACCACATTTTGTTTATCCATTTACCTGTTAATGGGCATTTGGGTTGTTTTCAGTCTTTTTTTTAATTTTATTTCTTTATTTGACAGAGAGAGAGAGAGAGAGATCACAAGTCGGCAGGCAGGCAGGCAGAGGGAGGGGGAGAAGCAGGCTCCTTGCTGAGCACAGAGCCCGATGCGGGGCTCAATCCCAGGATGCTGGGATCATGACCTGAGCTGAAGGCAGACGCTTAACCAACTGAGCCACCCAGGCGCCCTTGTTTTCAGTCTTTTTGTGTGATTATGAATAAAGTATTGGGGGGAGAAGGCTGAACATTGATATTTTTAATACATCTGAAACTTACTTTGGTGTAAGCAATGAGACAGAGATCCAACTTTTTTTGCCAAATCACAAGCCAATTATCCCCAAACCACTTATTGCATAATCTATCTTTTCACCAATGAATTAAAATATTATCTTTTAATATACTAAATTCCCCATAGACCGAATGACCTTTTCCTGAGCTTTCTGTTGTGTCCCATTGATTGAATTGTTGGTTTTGAATCAGTACCACTGTGTTTTAATTGCTGTAGCCTTACAATGTGTTTCAATAAGTGGTAACACTGATTGGTATTCATTACTCTTCTTTTTCAGAATTTCCCTGGTTATTTCTGGATGTTTACTATATAATTTAGAACTGTATATAATTTAGGACTGTAATGTGAATGAAAAATGATTTTGGTTGCATTTAGATTTATAAATTAATTTGAGGGGAATTCACATCTTTATAATACTGAGTATGACCATGCAGGAACTAGATATGTCTCTCTGTTTATTCACATATTTCTTAACCTACAGGAGACCTTGTTAGCTATAGAATGAAGTTTCCAGAGGGTACAGTAGAAAGGTTTTGGAGGAAGAGAGGCATTTCAAGTTTGGCTAAAGGGAGGGAAAGCACAGAGTTGTATGAAATACAGGAAAGAATAGATGATTAGAGGAGCTTATTTATATAAGTGATGGTTACTATAATTAGTTACCTATTACTGAGTAACAGATAACTATAAACTTGGTTGCTTAAAAAAAAAAACAACATTTATTCATCTCATAGTTTCTGTGGGCTTAGCTGGGTCCAGGTCCTCTGCTGAGTTCTCTGTTTCAGGGTCTTTCACAATGCTGCAATCAAGATGTCTGCCATGGATGGGGTCTCATCTGAAAACCTGACAGTGGAAGGATGCACCTCCAAGATCACCTTATTGTTGGCAGATTTTCAGTTCCTCAAGGACTGCTGGACTAAGAGACTCAGTTCCTGGCTGGATGTTGGCCTTCACTTCCTTGGCACATGGACCTCCCTAACACAGCAACTTGCTTCATCAAAGCCAGCAAGAAAGAGAGTCCATTAGCAAGATGGAAGTCACAGTCTTATGTAGCTAAATCCCTAAGTGACATTCCATTACCTTGGCCACTTTCTATCAGTTAGAATTAAGTCCCTATGTCAGCCCACACTCAAGGAGGGGATTACACAAGGATGTGAATACCAAGAGTCACAATTTGCCAAGGGAATGTCCTAGAAGTGCCCTGGAGCATGGGGATAAGAAGGAACATGGGTCTTCAGGGTTCTCCTGTAACTTAGATCAATTGCATTTCCAAGAGAATTGTGGTCTCTGGTGGAAGAAGGGACTCCAGGCTCATTAGGCCAGGTAAATAACAACCATTTCCGTGTGTAATGCTTCAGGGTTTACAAGTCTGCTTTGGAGCCATCATTTAATTTGATTCTCATAACAATCCTGTGAGGTGGCCAAGCAATGAAACTAGGGTTCAAAGAGGGTACAGGGCCACCTCAGATCTCACAATGAGTGGCAGAGCTGAGACTAAAGTCTCAGTCTTCAAATTCTTAACCTATTACACCAGACTGCTTTCTCCAAGCACAGAGATATGTTGTTTTTTCTCTTCGATAGCCTCTCCCACCTTCTTCCTCCCTCTCGGTGTTCTTATCATGGCTCAGTTATTACTAGCCAGTCAGTCAACCTCACCACACCTTCCAGAATTACTGTGGGGAAGCAGAGATAATGTTTGTAAAGCTCCTAACCCACTGTCTGGCACACAGCAAGATCTCACTAAATAGAATCTATTGGCTGTTATTCTTTCAACTCTTCCAGGCCAGTCTCATTGCTACTCATCTTTGGTTTTGCTCCTTCCCATGAATCTCTGTGGTACCTCAACCCAAGGTTCAACATGCTTTCAAAAAACACCAACACCCAACAACTTCTACAGGCAGACATTGCCCACCTCCCAACACTTCTAACAAAGAGCGTTTGGTTGCCAGTGGTGTGGCTTCTGCTTTCTTTTTCCCCAAAATAGAAAACCAAAATTCCAAAAGTATAGCTATATATAACATCTAGTGCCCAAATTTGGTTCCTAAATGCCATTCTCAACTAAAAGGAACTGGGACTCTTGAAAAATTGCTGATTCCAGGGCTGGGGAAGGGAAAGTACAAGATGGCCCTTGGGCATCTTGTGGTGTCAGAAAACAAGGAAGTTCTCAAAGATGGAGACCTGCCAAAAGGACACAGAAGCCGGCTTGGAGGGCCTCCTGCTGGCCAAATCTGGGGCATTTTGAACGTCATAATAAAGAATGATACTGATATGTTTTAACCCATTGAATACAATAGACAACAATGAGTTCATGGGGTTATAAACAAATACATTTAGAAGAAGGGAGAGCTCTCCCTTATAGTGGAAAGTCAACTAATCCATGTCAAAAGAATGAAGGCATTTGAAAATCACCATTCAACAACCTTGAGAATCATCAGTGAATAATAAAACTTGTGGATAAAAGTTTGAGGAAAACAGGATATTTACATAATCTCAGTGTAGCTCTCCACAAAATACTCATTAATTACAAAGGGAAAAATAGTAACTTTATAGTGGAGAAACACAAACAGTCATTACATGCCTTCTGATATGATGCACAGCATTACTTCTGTGATATTCCTACCAAAATTTATAGCATGAATTTCATCATGAGGAAACATCAGACAAACCCAAATTAAGGGACAGTCTAAAAATAGCCTGCACTCTTCAAAAATGTCAGTGTCAGAAGACACAAAGAAAAAACAAAGAACTCTTGCCTATCAAAGGGGACTAAAGAGGTATGATGACTGAGTGCACATGATTAAGAGTTTTCTTCTGCTATAAAGGACATTGTTGAGGAAACTGGTCAGTTCTAAATAAGTTCTGTAAGTTATATTTATAATAATATTGTATCAATGTGAATTTCCTGACTGATAATTGCTCTGTGATTATGTAACATAATTCTTTGTTTTAAGAAATACACATTGGGTGCCTGAGTGGCTCAGATGGTTAAGCGTCTGCCTTCAGCTCAGGTCATGATCCCAGGGTCCTGGGATCGAGTCCCGCATCGGGCTCCCTGCTCCTTGGGAGCCTGCTTCTCCCTCTGCCTCTCTCTCTGTCTCTCATTAATAAATAAATAAAATCTTTAAAAAAAAAAAAAGAAATACACATTGAGGGGCGACTGGGTGGCTCAGTTGGTTAAGCATCTGCCTTCGGCTCAAGTCATGATCCCAGGGTCCTGGGATTGAGCCCCGCGTTGGGCTCCCTGCTCAGTGGGAGTCTGCTTCTCCCTCTCCTTCTGCCCCTCCCCCTGCTTGTGCTCTCTCTCCCTCTCCCTCTCTTTCAAATAAATAAATAAAATCTTAAAAAACGGAATACACATTGAAGTATTTACAGGTAAAGGGGCATCATGTCGGCAATTGACTAGTTCAGAAGAAAAAAGAAATATACATATATATGAAACACAGAAATATATATATGAAATATAGAAATATATATATCAGACAGAGAGAGAAATAGAGTAGGATAAACAAATGTGGTAAAATGTTAACATTTGGGGAATCTGGGTGAAAAATATATAGCAGTTCTTTGGGCTATTCTTGGAAGTTTTCTGTAAATCTGAAATTGTCTAAATAAAAATTTAAGAGAAAAATTCCTAATTAAGAAAACATGGTTAAAGAACATGTACAAAAAACCTAGAGCTAGCATGCATCATACCTAATGGTAAGAAACTAGATGCTTTCCCACTAAGATCGGGAACAGGGCAAGGATGTCTGCTCTTATCACTCTTAATCAACTAACTAATGAAATAACACAAGAAAAGGAAATAAAAGGTATACAGATTGCAAAGGAAGTATTATAACTGTCTTTATTCACAGATGACATAATTGTTTATGTAGAAAATCCCAAATAATCAACAAAAAACCTGCTGGAAATAATAAACAATTATCACAAGGTTGTAGGATATAAGGTTAACATATAAAAGTCAATTGCTTGCCTACATACTGCAATAAGCAGTTGGGATTTTAAACAAAAAACACAATACTACTTGCATTTGCACTGAAAAAATGAAATACCTAGGTATAAATCTAACAAAATATGTATATGATCTATATAAACTATAAAACTCTGATAAATCAAAGAAGATAAATGGAGCATATACATGGATGGAAGACTCAATATTGTCAAGATGTCAGTGCTTCCCAACTTGATCTATAGATTCAACACAATCCCAATAAAAATCCCACCAAGTTATTTTGTAGATATCAACAAACTTATTGTAAAGTTTATCTGTAAATGCAAGAGACCCAGAATAGCCAACATATTATTGGAGTAGAAAACTAAAGTCTGAGGACTGACACTACCTAACTTCAAGACTTACTATTGGGGCACCTGGGTGGCTCAGTCGTTAAGTGTCTGCCTTCATCTCGGGTCATGATCCCAGGGTCCTGGGATTGAGCCCCGCATTGGGCTCCCTGCTCAGCGGGAAGCCTGCTTCTCCCTCTCCCACTCCCCCTGCTTGTGTTCCCTCTCTCACTGTGTCTCTCTGTCAAATAAATAAAATCTTAAAAAAAAAAAGACTTACTATTAGTTACAGTAATCAAGGTGGTGTAGTATTGGCAAAAGAATAGACAAATAGATCAATGGAACAGAACAGAGGGTCTAGAAATTTATCCACACAAATAGTTAACGGATCTTTTCACAAAGGAACAAAGGCAAGCCAAAGGAGAAAGGATAGTCTTTTCAACAAATGGTGCTGAAATAACTGGATATCCACATGTAAAAGACACTCATCTAGACACAGATCTTACACCGTTCACCAAAATTTACTCAAAATGGATCACAGACCTAAGTGTAAAACACAAAACTATAAAATAAACACAAAATAAATACAAACACAAAATAAACACAATAAAACACAAAAAATAAAATTCCCAGAAGACAACTTGGGGAAAATCTAGGTGACCTTGAGTTTGGCAATGACTAAATATAACACCAAAAGCACAATCCATGAAAGAAAAAAATCAATAAATTGGGCTTCATTATTGGTGGGAGACATTATTAAGAAGATGAAAAGAAAAACCACAGAATGGGTAAAAATATTTGCAAAACACATATCTGATAAAAGATTGGTATCCAGAATATATAAAGAACTCTTAAAACTCAAAAATGAGGAAACAAGCAGTCCAATTTAAAAATGGGCAAAAGACTCCAAAAGATACCTCACCAAAGAAGAGATACAGATGGCAAATAAACATATGAAAAGATGTTCCACGTCTATGTCATTAGAAAAATGCAAGTTAAAACAACAGTGATACACCACCACATGCTTATGAGGATGGCTAAAATCCAAAACACTGACAACACCAAATGCTAACAAAGAGGTGGAGCAACAGGAATTCTCATTCATTGCTGGTGGGAAAGCAAAATGGTACAGCCATTTTGGAAGACAGTTTGGCAGTTTCTTACTTGTATACTCTTACTATACAGTCCAAAAATCATGCTCTTGGTATTTACCCAAATGAGTTGAAAACTTATGTCCACACAAAAACCTGCACATGAATGTTTATAGCAGCTTTATTCACATTTGCCAAAACTTGTAAGCAACCAAAATGTCTTTTGGTATGTGAGTGAATAAACTGTGGTACATCCAGACAATGAAATATTATTCCGTGATAAAAAGAAGTTAGCTGTCAAGCCATGAAAAGACACAGAAGAACCTTAAATGCATATTATTTAAGTGAAGGAAGCTAATGGGAAAAGACTATGTACATTGCATGATTCCAACCATACGACATTCTGGAAAAGGCAAAGCTATGGAGATGGTAAAAAGATCAGTGGTTACCAGGGGTCAGGGGAGGGAGGGCTGAATAGGCAGAGCACAGAGGATTTAGGGTAGTGAAACTGCTCTGTATGATATTGCTATGGTAGATACAATGTCATTATACACTTGTCAAAACCCAAAGAATATACAACACAGAGTGAACCCTGATGTAAACTATGGACTTTAGTTAATGTATCCATCAATTATATCTCAATAAAGCTGAAAAGAAGAAAAAAATTTATCATTATTGGTTTATCAATTGTGATAAATGCACCACACTAACGCACAGTGTTAATAACAGGGGAAACTGGGTTTGGTAAGGGGGTATATAGGAAAACTCTTGTACTTACCACCCAATTTTTGTTTAAACCTAAAGCTGCTCAAAAAAATAAGGTTTAGAGGCCTCTGGCTGTCTCATTCAGTACAACATGCGACTCTTGATCTCGGGGTTGTGAGTTTGATCCCCATGTTGGGGGTAGAGTTTACTTAAAAAAATTGAAAAAGATAAAAAAATTTTTAAATAAAGTTTATATATATAAAACAGAATGAAGTGTTGATCCATACTACAACACGGATGAACCTTAAAAACATGCTAAGTGAAAGAAGTCATTTGGGGAAGGCTGTATATCATGATTCCTTTTACATGAAACATTCAGAATAGGCAGATTTATAGAGACAGAAAGTAGATTGGTGGCTGTCTAGGGATAGGGAGATGGGGACTTTGGGGTGACAGCAAAGTAGCACCGGGTTTCTTTTGGGGTAATAACAATATTCTAAAATTTACTGCAGTGATGATTGCACAACTCTGTGAATACACTAAAAACTGTTGAATTGCACAGTCTAAATGGGTGAATTATATCTCAATAAAGCTGTTAAAAAAATAAAAACATGGCCACACACACACACATTTGTATAGGCTTAGACTATCCACACAAAAAGGACATACAAAAAAGTGCTACCAGTGGATCCCCAGTAGAAGACAGCAGAATGAAAGTGAGAGGTGAGAAAGAGACCTATTTTTCACTGAGTATCTTGTATCATTTCAAGGTTTTATGCTGTGCATGCCTAACATACTCCAAAGTTTCCCTCAAACACTACTGCTTCCAACAAGCCTACCCTGCTTTTCCCAACTTCTCTCAATGATCTCTCTTTCTGCTATCTCCCAAAATAAGACACAGAAGAAATCAAATCTAAAACCTGGCCAAACAATTCTAAAGAAAGGAAGAAAAGTAACAAAAGGAATGCCAAAACCCACCCAGAAAGGAATTCCATAAGTATCTCCACTCAATAGGATATTTCGCTCCATTTAAATAATGTTTATGAACAATTTTAATGGGAAATGTTTATGTGAAAATGGCAGTATATAACTGAATGTACAACATGATCTCAAATAGGTTTTTGAGGACTAGAAGAAAGCCTAAGTACACTGAAATGCTAACATTGATTGTGTTTGGGCGGTAGGATGTTTTTTCCTCCAAATTTTTTGTCAATGAACATGTATTACTTTTGGAGGGAGGGGCATTTATTTTGTTGTTTGGGGACTTCTGGGTAGTGGGTGAGGTTACTCATGGCCTTGGATCAGGCACATTATCATCATTGGCTCCTTCCTGTCTCCTCTTGATTCCTTTCTTTGTTCACTTTATTTATTCTCCAGAATTCCCACACCCCACACTCACTCTCATCCCCCCTTAAAGCAACATTTAAGTGTATTCAGTGAGTTCTACTTTTAGCATCAGAAAATTTTCTCTTTAATATATATGAAATATAAACATGTTTTAATATATAAATAATATATAGATATATATTATCGATATTCTCTCTCTATAAAGAGAATATGCTTATTTATATCTAATATGTATTCTTTATATGTAATTATATATTACATTAATTATGTAACATAACATAATATAGAGAGAATATAATATTTATGTGCTATATTTATATATTTGTTATTACTTTTTAACAGAAAGTGCCCAGTTTGGGCCTTGAATTCTAGTTCTGGGCCTTCCAGAGCCAAACTCCACCCTTCCTTCTTGAAGTATAGTCCCCGCCAGTCCCTCCTGTCCTCCAGGCCACTCTCAACCCTGCCACTCTTGTCCCAGCCCCTTGCAAAGCCGTGATCTAATTTGCTTTGGAGCCTTGCTCGTCCCCTTTCATTGTGGAGCCTGATACACCCACGCAAGTCCTGCCCTTGCTGCTTATTAGGTGGCTAAACTTATGTAAGTCACTTCCTCTCTAGAAGTCTCAGGTTTTCAGAGGTGAATCATGATATTAATAATTTCCACATAAAGGAGCTACTTCAAGTGTTAAGAGGTTATGTACAGAGAGACCCGAGCAGGTAACAAGCTCAAGAAATGTTCAAGCTCCATTTTCCACCCCAGGCCCCCACTGCTCTTGATGTCCCCACAGTAGATGTTCAGGATATGATTTCTTCTTTCTTTTCTGCCTTGACAATTGTTTCTCTAAGACCCTGGTTGGAGGCACAACTCCACCATCATCTACTACAAACCTGTTTTCCAAAGTGAATCGTGGGAGAGACGGTGAATCATGGGAGAGACGGGGACAAGGGGAAAAGTGACTTGGAGTTGAACAGAGCTGGAGTCCCAGCACGACCATATTTACCTGTGTGGCTTTGACAAGTCACCTAAGACAACCTGTGCCTCAGTTCCTTTACCTATAAGGAAGAAGGAAAATAATAGCACCTACCTCAGTGGCCACCTTCACTTTCTATCTCGCTTGGCACCCCTTCTCTTCCAACATGCTCACCTTCAGGCTCAGAATTTGGCTGGTTTGGCCTCACCCTGCAACTTCTGACCCACTCCATGCCCCCTCCCAGAGAAACCATGCCCTGGAGCCCAGAGGAACCTGCCAGGAACTAGTGACATCTCACAGGCCCTTTGAGGCAAGAGTGTGTGACCACAGGGCTGAACCCAAATTCCATTCCTCATCCAACCATTCATGCACCTGAATGCATGCAATAAATATTCACTGACCCTTCCTGGGGGGTTCAGGTGCCGGGCTTTGCTGGAGACAGAGTTCCTGCCTTCAAGGAACTTTTGAGCTGCTAGGAGAGAGAACACATGGGGGCAGACGGGGTGGAGGTGGGGAAGTTCTGGGGGCCGTGGGAGCCCAAAGGAGGTGATCCAATATCACTCGGGAATCAAGGTAGGCTGCTTGGAAGAAGTGACACTTGGAGTTCATCAGGTTTGGGAATTCAGTGTAAAGGCCTTCCACGGAAAGACACCTAGACAAGAGAGAGCCCGGTACGTTGTAGCAACCACTTGTCGTTAGTTCAGTGGTCAGAGCACAGCGTGTGAGGCTAAGTGTGGCAAGAGATGAGGCTGGAGAGATTTGGCGGAGGTCGGAACTCTGGATGGCCTTAATTGCCAAACAAGGAGCTAGAACTTTAATGCTACTTGGGCGGGGGGATGTGAAGGAAGAAAGCGATGTGCTAGTTTCTGCATCACTGCTCTCTCACTGCTGGTATGCAAAATAGTAGGTTGAAGATGGCCAGTCTGGAAGCAGGGAGACAGGGAATAGATTTGGGGTCGCTCATATGAGGGATGTTGAGGCTGAAGCAAGGCAGTGGCAGAGGATGAGAAAAGGTGGGATTTGAGAGACAGAAAGGATAACTGGACTTGGTGAGCTGGACTTGATGAGGGATTGGCTCTGATGAGAGAAGGGGGGGTTGGGATGCACATAGGCAGAGGACACAGGGGAAATGTATTGTGCAAGTGCCAAGGGGATGATTAAGGCAAAGATAAAGGCGGGAGAAACTCTGAGGGCTGAGAGATCAGTGTGGGCTAGAAGGGGCAGAAACACCTTTTTGGACAAGGAGGGATTCTGACTAAGACTCACCTTGTGACCTTGGGCCAGTCATTTTTTCTTCCTCTGGTTCTTTAGATTTCTACCTGCTGGCTGGCTCAGTCAGTAGAGCATGTGACTCTTAATTTCAGGGTGGTGAGTTTGAGCCCCATGTTGGGCCTGGAGCCTACTTAAAAAAAGAACGAAAGAAAGAAATATGGCTAGATGTCCACCTGCTAACTTAGGAGGCAGAGAATGATAACTGTGAGGAATGAATCACATAAAAGAATGTTTAGGAAGTGCCTAGCCCTGTGGGTGATTTGGACGGGGAGGTGTGTGGCAGGTGGGTTTGGTCCAGGGAGGGGTGAGGCTGGGCTGCCATTTGTGCAACAGCATTACCATCAGCAGAGGGAAACACATACCTGCAGAAGAAGAAAGTGTGCAGGAAGGGGGATGTGATCTGAGTACATGCGTGTTGGATTGGAGAGGGTCAAAGGCCGAGGCAGTTAAGTGAATCTTACCCTGGGAGGCTGTATCTTGGCAGTCAGCCGTGAAGAGTCTCTCTGAATCATGAACCCGAGACAGCCACTTCCTCAGGAAGTACCCAGGCCTGGGAGGCCTGAGGCCTCTGGGTTCTGATCTCAAGTCAGTGCCCGAGTTGCTGTGTGACCCTGAGTCAGTTCTAACCCACTCTGGGTCCCAGGTTTCCCGTATGAACAACATTGAAAGCATGTGTGTGTTGGTGGGAAGGTGGATGAAATGTTTCCAAAGGTCTTCTCCAGGTGTGTTATGCTTTAGTTCTATGACCCTGAGTCCTTTTTAAAAAAAGTCGAATCCTGTTTCCATCCCTGACTTACTGTGTGGCATTGAGCCAGCTGCTGGACCTCTCTGGGCCTATTTTCACATCTGGAATATCAGGAGATTGAGCAGGAGACTCTCCAATGTCCAATGATTGTCCCTGGAGGACGCTCACCCTCATCTTCAGCAGAATGCTTCAGACAAATCAGAGGAAAGTGAGGCGCTGGTCACAGACGACCCCCCCTTCCAAATCTTCCGTCTTCTCCCACTGCCCTCCCCTCCCTACTGTCAGGAGCTTGCAGCACTGGCTCTCTTGCCAAACTTGTTGCCATGACAACGGGTTACAAATAACTCAGATGCAGACAAAGATTTTAACCCAAGAGCTGCTGGTCCAAGGGCTTCTAGCTCCCTCCCCACACCAGACTGAGGGAACAATCTGACATATTCTTTGGGCTCAAGTGACTTTCCTGATTACAAGCCTGCTAGGGCTCAGTGTCACAAGACTAAGTCCCAGTGTCTGAGGCTCTCCTAAAACCTGATTCAAATCTTCCCAATCACATTTCCCACTTGCTCCCATTCAAGAGTGATCACTCCTATTTTGAACACCTACTGTCTGCCAAGGCCTGTGTTGGATGCTTTACACACAGTAGCTAAGAAATCTTCCCAGAACTCTATCAGATAGGCATTATTATTCCCATTTTGTAGAGGAGCAAATCGAGGCCCATGGATGTGACTTGAGTAAGGAGGTCAGAGAAGTCAGAATTCAAACTCAAATGCATCAGATTCCCAAACCCAGGCTTTTTCCATTGCCAGTGGTTCACAAATGTTGGTCTACACACTTGGGGCATATCCAGATAATCTAGGGCAGCTAAAAATTCAGATTCTAACTTCCCTTCAAGAAGGTGGAACACATCTGTCTCCTCTAATTCCTGAGACCCTATAAAATAAGAGTAAAGGAATCGTGTACAAACGCCCATCTCCAAAAAAAGCTGGACGAGGTCCCGTTGATGGGGGTGAGATTTCACCAACTTTCTGGCAAGCAGAAAGAGGCTGGAGCGATGGTAACTGAGAAAGCAGGACAGGGAAGGGTAGAGGCACAGTCCCCATGGGGGAGGGGGACCCGCGAAGGAGAGCCCTGGTCTACCCTGCAAAATCCTGGCGAGGCTCTGGCACAGAAGAGCTATCCTGATGGTAGGCATGACACGTAGAGCCCCCGACAGGGGGAGAATTCAGAGTATGTTGGAACAGTTGACTCCCCCACCCTCCCTCTGCCCTTCCCCATGTGTGTCGGCAGAAATCAGAAGAGCCAAGCATCTGCACTTAAGCAATATACAGAGGGTTTCTTAAAGAAATCAAACAGTTCCAGAGCAAAGCCTCCACTTTCCAGACTTAGGAGTCCTCCAGCAGAATATGTGGGTCCCCACCCACTCACCTTAAAGGAAAGTCTAGTAGTGGACTTGACCAACCTCTGCGTCTTACACAGGCTCCCAACCAATCAACTTTCTATTGGTTTCTTCTTAAATCAATGGGCTGGCAAGTTTGAACATCTGTGAAAAACTATGCTAATAGCGTTATGAACAAACTGATGAAGTGTGCCCATCTCAAGTGAAAAAAAAAATACCAAGCAATTATTAAGGTTAGGAACACACAAAAAAAGGCAAAATAAATCCAGGTCATTATAGTTACATTTCTTGGCTCTGTGGCAACAACTGATTTACTAGAAATTGGGATATAAACATACTGGATGAGTAAAGGGAGGGGATATAGGGATGTGTGTGTGGAGGGGGATAAAATGCTCTTCTACTATAAGGAGATGTCAAGAGATAATGTCTCAAATTGCTAAGTTAAGAAATAGTAGACATATAATATTGTATGTCAACTATACTTCAATAAAAAAAAGAAATAGTATAAACATATTATATAGAAACATGGTGGTCCTTCAGTTAAAAATCCTTTCAGCTACAAGCAACACAAAACCAACATGACAGTGCCTTGAACACATATGGCTTTATTTATTCCTTCATTTATTTATTTTTAAGGAAGTTAATTTATTATTAACAACAGCGTGGCATGGGTTCAACTGCTCAATGATGCCATCAGGGAACCAGGCTCTAACTTTTTCTTCCTTCATGTGTTGCGTCTTCACCCTCATGTTCATCCCCTCACTGTCACAAGATTGCTGTCACAGCTCCAGGCAGCACAACTCTAATCAAGGCAGAGAGAAGAAGGAAAGGGACAGTGTCAGCTCTGCGTGTCTCGGAAGGCAAAAGCCTTTCCAGAAGCGCCTCCCCCCCCCCCCCCCCCCCGCAGCAAACCTCTCAGGGCTGTAACTGGGACATATAACCTTCTCTAGCTGCAAGGAAGCTTAAGAAAGTATCTGGCTCTTCATCCTCTGACTGGGAGATGACAAAGGGGAAGGGGGCTGGGAGTGGTAAATGCCAGAAGAAACAGCCAAAGACTGGTAAAATCGTTTCATGTAGTTGCCTCTGGGAAGCAGGGGCTTGCAGTGGGAGGAGACAGCGTATTGCTGGGTTTTCTTGTGAGCTGTTCAGCAATTCTGTATTGTTTTAAGCATATGCAAGTGTTACTTTGATGAAAAAATAAAATTTAGAAATAAAGTGTTATGGTTTCTCTGAAAGAAACATATTAAAAACAAACAAAAGCTGGTAGCAGTATTCTGTCTCCAGAGGAAAGGACATCAATTCACCTTGGAAGCAAATTTAGCAGAATAAGTCTGTTACTTAGACTAAGGTATCTCGGGTATCCACCCCCTGATCTTAGAGAGAATTGTGCTATCACCATTAACCATAACGTGACTGGTGGAAACCAGTACAACACCGTGTAGCACTTGCATGGGGTGGCTGTGGTTAGACAGTCCTGGCGCAATTTCCTGTCTGCCATTTATTAGCTCTGTGACCCTGACTGAGTGACACCTGGAAGCCTCACTTTCCTTCTTCACGAAATGAAGGTAATTCAAGTGCCAGGTACAGAGTAAGCATTCAGCAAATGTCATCCACTCTGATTCAAATGTTAAATGTTCTGAGCAGTGACATAATTTGGGTGTCCTTTAACAGCATTCTGCTTCCACTCAGTTTGTTTTTTATCCCAAACATGGGTTTGGACCGGACCGTCCCTGAAAATTATTTGTTCCTGAGAGATACGTGTGCATATCTTTGCCCAGATCTTTGCTCACAGGAGACAACTCAGTTTGGACCACATCAAGAGAGATGCCGGCTTGGATTGCTATTGGCTTCTGTTGAAGAAAAGGTTGCAAAAAAGGAACTAGACAGGATTGTCATTTTCACCATATATATTATTTGATGTTAAAAACAATCCACTCTGTGAGATGTGCTGCTGACTATTCTGATTGCCTCTTGTAGGCCTGGGAGTGGGGAACAGAACAATGACCTCCTCTCTCTGATGACAAGGTGAGAGCTGGAGATCTGAGCACATGGCCAAAAACCATCCAGTTGTTGGATGATCATCTTGCCCACACATGGTATCAGTGCTGGGGGCTAAGAAGATGGACAGCCAGGATGCAGCCCCGTTCAGAGGGGCATGGGCGCCATTCTCTTGGAGAGGTAACATTTGATATCCATTTACAATTTTCCTCCCTGACTCGGTAATTATCATGTAATCCCAAAGACTCCAGTAAAGCTCTATTAAGCACACACACACAGAAGATACTGCATCCATTAAAGAAAAGGATGCTATGAAAAAGGCATCTTTGGAGAATAAGAAAGCTTAGAAATTTAAAATGACTGCCAAAATAAAAAAAAAAAGTACAACAGAAGATACATTCAAGAAAATGTCCCAGACCGCAGAATAAAAAAACAAAGACATGAAAAATATGAGAGAAAATAAAAAGACAAAGACAATCATCCAGGAGATCCAACACCCAACTACTAAGAGGTCCAGAATGAGAGAACAGAGAAAATAAAGGACAGAAAATTAACGAAGAAAGAAAACAGTGTGATTTCTCAGAGGAGAGGAATGAGTCTTCAGATTGGTAGAGCCCAACCACCAGGTGCCCAGCAAAACAGATGGGGGAAAAAAAAACACACTCCTATGCTCATCATTGTGATATTTCAAAAACACGATGGAAGAAAACAGTATGCTTCCAGAGGTGAGGAAAACGTCACCAAGAAAGGAATGAGAATATTAGCACACAACTTCTAATCAGCAGCACTACACGCTAAATGCAGTACCTTCAAAATGCAGAAGAAAAAATATTTTGAACATAGACTTCTAAAGCCCAACTATCATCCACATATGAAGATAAAATAATGCTACATTTTCAGACATGCAAAGACCCCAAATTTTACCTTTCTCAAGAAGTTACTTGAGGATGTTCTCCAACCAAATGCATGACGTCTCAGTCAGGATTCTTGGATGCCAGTAACAGATACTGACTCTAGTTAACTTAAGGAGAAAAGGGACTTATTACTAGGTTATCATGTAGTTCACAGAAGCCTGGAGACACGGAAGCCACAGCTAAGGCCACCCTGGGTGAACAGCCATGTTACAATGCTGCCACTGGTCCTGCTACCCCCACTGCTGCAACCCCTGGATGTCATCCTACCACCACACACCACTATGGATGAACTCTAGCCCTCCTGTCTAGTCCCAGTTATTTGTGGTCAACTTCGGCATTGTCTTACTCATGCTCTTCAATCCATGGCATGTTATTTTCCTCTGTTCATTCAAGGCCCCTCTTTTGCTTTATTTCATTGTATTATTATTTTTCCCTTTCAGTTCCCATCCCCACTCCCATTCTACAGCCCACCTCAGTGAGCTACTCGAGTGTATTTCATGTTTATACACTTCCAAGCCATCTTCCATATGTTTACTTAGATATATGCATACCCATGAAAACAGACAGGGTTGTGTGACTACATAAATGGTGTTCTGCTGTAAATCTCATGTTGTTTTTACCTTTTCACTCAGTGCTAGACTTTGGAGACCTATCTGTATGGCTATAGTAAATTTAGCTCATTTCTTTTTATTGTTTTATATTTCTCATCCTATAAATATACCAGTTTGCTTAACTGGTCCCTTGGTGATGGACACCTAAACTGCTCCCAATTCCTCACTAAACACAAACAACGCTAGAACAAACAACCTCAACTATATTTCCTTAAGGACCTGTGTGAGAATTTCCTAGGGATATATATTCAGGAGTGCAGTTTCTATGTTGTAGGATCTACACAGACTGAACCTCAGGAAGTACTGCCAAATTAATCTCTGGAATACCTGTATCAGTTCATGCTCCCACCCATAATTTTCCTCACATCTTCATCAGTATTTGATAATACCTGACTTTCTGCATGTTGTCATTCTTGTAGCAATTTGTTATTTTAATTTTCATCTTTCTAATTATTAGTGCATTTGAAAATGTCTTAATATATTCAAGTTTCCCCTTGTGTAAATTCAAGATTCTCCTGTCAGTTACTCTTTGTATCATTTGCCCATTTTCCTATTAGGTTTACTATCTTCTTTTTCTAGTTATTAATCTTTTGCCACTTTTGCACATTGCAAATATATTCTCCTAATCTATCATCCATATGTTAATTTTGTATATTCCTGTCTCCCTTGTACTGTTGACTCTAGATTCAAGGCCATGAACAGAGTATTCAACCCTTGTTGCCTGGTGGGTAGGGAAAGGAAGTTTCTGACCTCCTTCAGTTTCCACAGTAGGAAGTGGAGCCCTGCCTCCCACCAGGACTCACGGGAGTGGGGAATCTCCCAAACAGGATGAGGATTTAGATGCCCGGCAGCTGGTAGAGTTCACTTTTTTGGTTGCCGAACATCCACATACACCCTTCTTCCCAAAGTTACTCTACAAAAATGCTTCCACTTACCCTTAGTGCCTCATATAACCCAAAACACACTCATTCCCTCTCTAAAAGGAGACAGCAAAAAAGTGTAAGAATGCTTTCAGATGCAAGCAATATAAAACTCGACTCAAGCCGGCTTAAATAACAAACGTAATTTATTGGCTCACTTAACTGGGAGAAGTTCGTAGGCAGGGAAGACTTCAGGCATGGTATGATCAGGAATATGGTTCCATTTCTCTGTGGTTCTTTTGCTTTCTCCATTTGTCAGCTCCATCCTCAGGTAGGCCTTCTGCATGCTTCTTTGCTACATGCTTCTTTGGTCATATCCAAGGGAAGATAGGCCACCTCTTCCCTCAAAAATGGAACAAAAGTCCTAAACTTCAGTGTGACTGGATCATCCCTGAACCAATCATCACTGTGGCAAGGGGGCGTGACACTCAGATTGGTTTATACCAATAAAGGACTATACCTAGAGCTGGCAGTGGGGTCAACCCCACTCAAATTGTATAGTTGTCATACAATGGGGGAGGAGAGGAATGGATGCTGGAAAACAACCACAAAGTCCACTACAAAGGAGTAAACTAAGAAAGAGGAAGATATGGGGTCCAGGAAAGATTGGGTCCAGCCCAGAAGAGTAATGAAGGGACGTCCCAGGATGACAGTTGTGCTGCAGGCCTACAGAGCAATCAGTCCAAATTGGAGCAGGAAGACGGAGGGCTCCAGGAGGAAGGTATCTGGGAAAAAAGGGGATTCAAATGATTTTATACTTTCCTTGAGAATTTGGAACAACTTAAGAAGGAGATAAAGTCAGACAATGCAAGGAAAAAAGAAAGGCAATTAGAAACTCCAGGGAAAAAAATGCATAAGAAAAGAAATGTAATCCTAGTACACTAATTGGAGCTTCAGGGAACAACATTTACATAATTATAATAACATAAACACTTTATTGACTTTAAACTTTTAGAATGATCTGTCGGCTAAGTATGGATGACTTAATTATGGTTACAGACCAGAATGTAAATGTTATTAATCTTATTAATATAAAAGTATAAATGACAGAAGTTGAGAGGCTGAAAGGAGTATAAGTCTATTATTTAAAGGTACAAAGGTAAGGAATAGAGAATATATAATTAATAATAGAGCTATATTGGGTGCACAGGAGGAGGGTCATTGGGTGATTTAAATAGCAGGAAGTCAACAGACAATGTCTAAAAGTGATAAATAAGTTGATAAACAGAAAAATCTGCATATTATTTAGAGATATTAAGATAATTACCAGAAAAATTAAAAACAAACCGTTATCGACCAGATTTCCAGGTCAAGATGGCAGACTTACCATGTGTTTATCTCCACTCCCACCTGAGACCTTGTTAAAATGATAGTAAAGGAATTTAAAAAAAGGTATAAAAACACAATGATGAAGAGAATGAGAGCAGGTCCATCAGCAAAAGAGAGATTTCAACACATTTTTGGAAGATAGAAAGTAATGGAGGAATGGTAACTGATGGAGCATGGTGGAGGAAGCCATAGCCTGGAGTATGCATGGAGATGATGCCATCGAGGAAGGAGTTGATCTTTCTTTGCAGAAGCCTGGAGTGTCTTGGGTCTTAACAATGCCAGGTATGATATAAAGTGGGAGTGAGATGTTGGGCTGAAAACAGGGAGATTAATTGGAAGGCTGTATATCTAACCATTAACCCACCCCTTGTGTACAGTTCACAGCAGCCAAGTGTCTACCCATTAGGCAAAACCCGGAGGGTTCTTAACTAAGGAAACCGAACAACCTCAGAGAAAAGATCTTTGTATTCTGGCATTTGGGGACTCTGCAGCATAGCAGTCATGTTCTCCTCCAATCATCTTAAAGGGAAGCCACCAGTCAACTAGCACTGTCCCCCATACACAGAGCTTCCAATCAAGTATTTGTTGCTACATTCCTAAATATGAGTATATGACCATGGATTACCAGGCATTTGAGAAATGACCGCAAATTAAGAGAGACCAAAATAAGCAAACAGGGTAAAACGAACCTCAAAGGAAACAGATATTTTTTAAAAAAAGAAAAAATATATAAAAAATACCTCTATTGTACCCAGAGAGTCAAGCTACTAGTGCATCCATTAAACAAGAACAGGATGCTGTAAGAAAGGAAAAGGAACATGAATGGGTATTTGGAAAATTTTTAAATTTATTGTCAAAATGAAAAGAAGTAGAGATAGAAGAGTTGAAAAATAAAAGTTCAATCTTCTCCCAAAAGGAAGAGCAGGAGAGAACTAGGAAGCGAGGGAGGGAAAACGAGATTGAGGGAGAGAACAAATAAAAACTACAAAAGATCAATTCAGAAGGAGTTCCCAGAGAGAACAAAGAAATCGGAAGGGAGGAATGTATTAAACAAATAAGAGAATTCCCCAGAGTTAAAGAACTTCAGAATGAAGGAACCTAACCAGTGACCAACATAATGAATGACAAATCCCCAAACCTAAACACATAATTATAAAATTTCAGAACACCAAGAATATAATTTTTTAAAAAATAACTATTTAAAGTGGGGGCGGGTGGGTGGGTGGAGAGTACTTTTCCCTATTTCTCTCCCCAACTACAGCTAAAATCCTGGGGCATTGTATATAAACCTAAGAAGACTCTGAGAAGTGAAGAGAAGGCAAACATGCTAGAGACCTTGGCGCAGAGAAGTGACACAGGGGTGAGTTCCCTCGGTTTGCTTTTTGACTTGCACACCCCAGACTTGGTGCTAGAGAAAGTGTCAATTAGATAACTCCACTCCTGCCCAACACTACAGAAAACACTGTGGTCCCACCAGCAAATGCCAGGTGGGGAGCTTAGACTTCTACCCTCGCTGGCTCTCAAAAGTCACTCCTCTCCCCTCCTGCTGGGGTGGTATCAGAGAAGGTTGAGCAGGGAGCAGCAACTCCCATCTCCCCACCGAAGAATAATGAGGAAACCCTCCTTCTGGATTGTCGACAGAGACTGAGTGGGGAATCCTAGACTTCCATGCCCGCCTGGCAGTAATGAGGCAGTGTCCCCTCTTTCACTGCTGGAACAGTGTCTGAGGAAGCAAGCTGAAACAGAATGCCCAGGTTTCAACAGAAAATTACTCATCATACCAAGAACATCTCAACTTGAAATGAGAAAAGACACTCATTAGACTCCAACACTGATATGTTAAAAATTATCTGACAAAGGTTTTTAAGGAGCCATCACAAAAATGCCTCAACGTACAATTAACAACATGCTTAAAGCAAATTAAAAAATAAAACTGTCAGCAAAGAAACAGAAGATAAAAAGAAGAATCAAATGGAAATTTTAGAAGTGAAAAACACAATAACCAAAACAAAAACCTCAATGGATTGGGCTAACATCAACTTGCAGACAGAACAATAGAAATTACCCAATCTGAAAGACAAAGAGAAAACAGACCGGAAAAAATAGTGAACAGAACCTTAGGGATCTGTGAAACTGTAACAAAAGATCTAATATTTGTGTCATTGAGATCCTGGAAGGAGGGGGAAAAAACAAAGATGTATGGAAAGTTACCTATAAAGCCATGAGACTCAGACTGTTTGTTATCAGACTGTTTCTCATCAAAATTTGACACTAGAAGAAAGTGGAGCAATGCCTTCAAAGTTCTGTGGGGAAATGATGTTGAACCTCAAACTTTATAGCCAAATATAAAGATGGAATAAATTTATTTTCAGACATGCAAAGACTCGGGAAGTCTAACTCCTACAAACTTTTCTGAGAAAGTTACTTGAGGATGTGCTCCATCAAAACAATGACAAAAAAATAAACAAACAAAACAAAAACTCTGGGAGCCAGCAAATAGTGGATCTAAGCAAGGAAAGCAGTGAAGGAAGGTCCTGAAATGACAGCCCATGCATCAGGGCTAGAGAGCAACTAGTTCAGATTTGAGAAAGAGTATAAGGGGGCTCCAGGAAGAAGGTATCCTGGAGGGGGAAAAAAAAAAGTAGGCTTGATGGAATATTTAATGTAATAGAGATTTTTGAGAAGAAAAAAATTGGAACATATTATAAAGTAAAACAGCGAAAGATAAAAAGAGAATTAGAAACTTGAGGGAAAAAATGAAAAACTACAAGGAAAAATTATAAAAAGTACATTAAATGGCTTCTTCAGTGAACAATATTTAGTCATATTAATTGCTTACCACTTTTCAACTTTTCAAATCAAACTATCAAACTACAGACAACACGCATACCATGATTACAGAATTCAATGTTATCAACTTTGACAATATATAAGACCAGATGACAGAAGCTGGGGAGGTTGACAGTGGAGAAGGGGGCAAAAAAGAAAAGACATTCTCATCTAACAAAAGTTCTGGTCAAGAAATATTGCCTCTAAGTCATGGAAAATGAAATAAAGGTGTTATTTAAATTCAGAGAAGTAGTACAGAAACTAAATTATATGAGAAGTGGGGAAGACAAGAGTCGAACTTGGTGTGATCTAAATCATTCGTCATAGCAGGACACCAATGGATTAATGTCTGAAATTGATAAAAGACAAATGCTCACATAACACAATATTTAGATATGGAGGTCACAATCAGAAGAAATAACTGAAAGTGGTTGCTAATAATGAAAAGTGGTAGGGTGGGAGTGGGGCTGTAGAACTCACTTTTCATGTCCTTTTGTAACTGATTTAAGTTTATTGATTTGTCTTCTAAATAATGTGCCTACATTACTTCTATTTTAAAATGAACATGTATTTAATTTTTAAAAACACAGAAAAAGGACACTCCTGCCCACCACTTCCTCCCTCCAAATTCCCTTGTTCCTGCAGACCTAATGGCAGCAGAATAGAATAAACTTCGGGAAACTTGCAGTCTCCCTTCCTGGCTCTCCCTTACATGCAGCTCTTCCGCAGTCAAACTGCAAGCTTTGTTAGTCTGCAGTCGCCTTATTTACCCCCACCTCCTGGCTTGTTTTCATCTCCCAGGCCTGGAAAGCCCTTACTCCTCATCTCTATCAGTTGGGATCCTAATTATTTTTCAAGGCTCAGCTCAAATTCCTCCTCCAAAAAGTCTTCCTTGGTCCCCTGGTAGAACTTTTTCCTCTCTCCTCAGGGACTCTGAAGTCTTCATTCGTGGCTCAAATTATGACACATGTTCTCTCTCCAAGTATATTACTTGGGTCAGTATCTCATGCCTGCAACCATCTTTCACCGGTGTGAAAATCACCAGAGTGATCTTCCTAAAATACCAATCTGACTCCGTCACTTCCCTGCTTCAAACCCTTCTACAGCTTCCCATTGCCCATAGGGTCAAAGCTAAGCTCAACTGCCTGGCTTCCGCCACTTCTTCCACCACATGAGACAATGCCCATTCCCCCCAAAATCCATGCACTTCCACACTCTTCAAAGAACTTTGCTTAGGCAGCTCTTCTGCTTGGAACGTTCTATAGCCCCTTTCTACATGGTAAACACCAACTCTTCCTTCAAGATTCAGTTCAAACGCCCCTTCTCTATAAAGGCTTGCCTGAGTACTCCCTCCATCCTTCCCCACCCCACAGAGGAATGGTCCTATAGTCTCACCCTGCCTCATCTAGATTTCTGCTGTATAATCTCTCGCCTTTGGTGCACTCACCTGCTTACTTATCTGCGTCCCCAATTAAACTATGAGTTCCTAGAATTCGGGGAGTATATCTCATCCCCAGAACCTAGCATGATGCAGGAACTCAATGTATGCTTGTGGACCAAACGGGTGCAAAAATGATGACTGAGTGGATCCGAGAAAGAACAAATGAGCTAACAAATGAGTGAATGCTTATATCACTGCCTGAGTGCAGGAGTTAATATGTGAAAATGAGTGAGTTCTCCATGAATAGGTGAACAAATGGACGATGAGTGGATGAATGAATGAGAAAAAGAAGCCAGTACGTAAATGAATGAGAAGTGCTGTGCCAGTGAGGATGTGAGAGAAAGAATGAGTGAATTCCCACCTGTGTCTTGTTTAAAACCCACCTGGAAGACCTTCTGCCCTGCTTTCCACCCATCTATAGTGCACACCACAGTGTTAACTTCTTTTAGATTACAAGAACAGACACACTCAGGTTAGTGATGGAGATTTATTGAAGCATTCATAGGGAAATAAGGAAGACAAAAACAGCTACACAGGCAGCCTCATGGAGGAACAGAAACTCAAAAATGGTTCATGATCCAAAGCAGCTCTAGAGCCTGGCTTATCTTGTCACCCCCTCAGCTGCAGGCATCTGTTGCTCCCTTCTCTAGTGCTTCCCAAAATGGTGACTCAACTTCTTTCTGGCTGTATTTATACTCCTCCTACTGCTACTTAGACTACCTTTCTTTCTTTTTTTTCCTGCTACCCTCCTCGCTAGCACTTGGCCTTCGGGGGCCTCACAGCTTCTTGGCCTCCTGGCTCCTGCAGCTTCCTGGCTTCTGGGGCTTCGGTTCTAGTTCATCCAGGGCTTCTCTTGTGTTGCAGCTTCTGTTTGCTGTCATTCCTGCAGCCTCTTCGATTCCTGTTGCCTTGCTACCTTGTGGCTCTGAGAGTCTCACTGCTTCTGCTGCCTCGTGGATCTTGTCTGTTCAAGCCTTCTGCTGCTTCGTGGATCTCACATTCAGGATTTTGTCTCATGGTTTCTGTTCCTCGTGGCTCCTGCTACATTGTGGCTCCTATTGCTTCATGGCTTCTGTGTCCTTTTGGCCCATTGTTGTCTTGCTGCTTCATGGCTTCTGCTACCTTGTGGCCCCGTGTTCTCATGATATAAATGTTTCATGGTCCCTGCAGCTTTCTCCTTGCTTTTGCTGTTCAGCTTCTGGCACCCCTCATCCACCACCACTTCTGTCTTGCTAAATGCTAATTAATTGTTCACTTCCGAATGCCTCACGTTTAGCCTCCCTGGAGGCCATTTGATACAGGCCATCCCTATGAGGTGGAGTTCTTATATCCGTCCACCTAATAGGCTATAGCCTAGAGATTGGCTGTCCTTGAGTCACATACTATCCCAAACCATTTGTGGCCAGGATTGTGAGGTCACATGGTACAGAGCATGGCAACTCGTGCTTAAGAAACCCCTTAGAAGGGACTGTGGGCATGGCAGGTTTGCTGAGGGTTTCCAGAAGGGGGCAGTGTAATTGGCAAGCTTCTTGCTTGGCCTGTCCAGTACACTGACCTTCAAGGCCAACCTTAGTCCCACCTTCTCCCTGGCCACTTCTGCCTGTCCTGATCTGTGATGGGAGAGATCAAGGCTCTAGTGGTGATGGGGAAAGGGAACTCAGGTTCCAGTTCTGGCTCCGACACTTTCTAGTAATGGGACCTTGGGCAAGTTCCTTCCCCTCCCAGGGCCTCAGGAGGGGGTTGGACAAAGTCTGTAAGTTCCCTTACAGGTCTGACATCTGGGCATCTCACTTTAGGTTACTGTCTAAGGGATGGGAGTCTTACCTGGGGAAGCCCTCAAAAACATCTCTTGAGGTAGGAAAGAGGGAGTCAGAGTCCTGGCTTGGAAGAGCCTCACTGCATACAGGAGGTGCTTAGCCAAGATTTATTGAACTGGATGAATGGATCAATGGCTGGGAGGAAGGGAGGGGAGGGTGGGGACCACACAGCACACAGACGTTTAAAAACTAACTTGAGGGAGGAATTCCAGTGGCTGAGGCTGGAAGGAGATTCTGACTTGGATGAAGAAAGAGAATGACTGGGATAGGGTAGGAACCTGGGCTACTAATGGGCACTCATTCTATCCTCTCAGTCACCCTCCACATCCAGTAATCCTCAATCACCAAATCTGGCTCACACTTTTATTGCCTCCAATCCATTCCCACTGCCCTTGCCCCTGGGTAGGCCTCCCGGGCTTTTCAAAAGCTTCCTAGCTGATCTCCCTGTCTCCATTCTCCGTCACAAATGCATTCATTCACGCATTCATTCACTCAAAAACTATTTATTGGGTGCCTGTTTTGGGTCAGGCACTGTGCTTTTTGCTGGGGATATGCCAGTAGCAAGATAACCCCAGGCCCATCCCTGTGGTGCGTTCAGCTTATTCAAACACACAGTGTGAGAAATTGAGCCAACAGGGAAACTACAGGCATGGGAGCATACAGTATGCACATTTAACCTAATCCATTTCCAGTGGCTGACCATAAAGAGGTTTATTAAATTTGCATCTGACCCAGCGTCTCCCCTGCTTAAAACCATCCCATGGCTCCCACAGTTCCCAAACCTGGCTGCACCCTACAGTCATGTGCTCATTTTTCTAAGCACTCAAGATCCTGAGGCCTCACCCCAGTTACAAAAAACAAATTTTGAGAGGCTGGGGCCTGGGATGCTACACGTGGTTCTGGTGCACAGCCAGTTTGGGAACCACAATGTCTCATGAGATAAATCTGAACTGTCAAACCTTGTTTTGGTACTTCTGAACTATTTTGCTGTTTCTTGCCTTCAGGTCTTTGTGCATACTGTCCCCACTACCTGGAAATTCCTTCCATTTCAACTGGGTAATTCCTACAAGTCTCTCAAGACTCAGCTCAGGTGTCACCTCCTAGACTAGAGGATGCCTTCCCTGAACCTCTACATAAGCTACAGGCCCTTCCTCTTCCATGCTCCTGTCAGAGGGCTATCAGACTGCATGGTTAACAGCTGTTCTATGAATTGCCTCCCCTAGTGAGCTCCTCAAAGGCAGGGTAAAGATTTGACTCATGTTTGTGTCCCTGGTGGGCAACACAGTGATTCCCAGAGTGAAGTGCCCAGTTAAAGGTAAACATGGTCACGGAGCACTCTTCAACTCCCTAGACCAAGGCTTCTGGGTCCAGAGTATAACGGAGTCAACCTAGTGTCCTCCAACAAGCCCTAGGGATTCTATTTGGATCCAGCTTACTCCTGGAAACACACTGTGGCGTCAGCTCTCACCTGAGCACAGCCTTCACTGAACACGTGGTTCCTTTGTGATGATAGAAGGCAGTGTGGCACAGTGGGAAAGCACTGGGCAAGCACAGAGATCCCTCCTGGTTGAAGTCTAGGTTCTGCCAATGAACCACTGGGATCTAGGACAAAGCCTCTCACCTCTCTGAGCCCCAGGACCTAAGTCCTCTGCAGCACTTGCGTCCCTGTGGGCCAGGGCTTTAGTCCAAGGCATCTCATCTAATCCTTTCCACCCTGTGAGGTAAGAATTAGTTATCCAGATTATTATCCACACCTACTGAATTATATTTCCAGGGGCGGGACCAGAGCAAGGAGCTCCACACCCTTTGGATGTGGGGGTGCAGCAGGGAACAGCTGCTTTGCATTATAAGCCCTTCTGTACTATTTTACTTCCTAACCAGTGTATATATTGCTTTGATTTTTAAAAAGGAAAAAAGAAAAATCTTCACAAGTGATTCTGGTGCACAGCCAAGGTTGATAACCACCCTTGTAGTGGAGAAAGCACAAGACTGAATCGGGGGGGGCCTGGGTTCAAATCCTTACTGTTACCTGGTAGCTGGGTCACTTAACCTTCCTGGGCCTCAGTTTCCTCATCTGTAAAGTGGGGAGAATAGTGATTGCTACCCTGAAAGGCCTGTGATGATCTAGGTGCCAGCCAAACTGCTTCCAGCACACTTCATCTTCCCTACATTGCTGCAAAGTAGGGCACATATTAAGTCCTCTACGTGAGGAAACTGAGATTCAGGGAGGTGAAGCAATGAGCTCAAGTTTCTACAGCTAGGATTTGAACCAGGGCGACTCCCAAATTGTGCTTTCAGATATGCCAGCATTTCCCAAACTTCAGCACATGTACCACTGGTGGTATGTGACTTCTTTGGTTGAACACAGACAAATTTATTTTGAGTTATGCCTTTTAATATGTATTAGAAAAATACATAATTAGCACATCAAACCCGTGGTTTCACGGATATCACTACTTAGGATGAAACTGAAGTAGATAACAACGTTACACCTAAGACAACCTCAAGAAAAATATCAAGTAAATAGTACAGGAGGGCAATTTGGAAGTATCTATTTAAAACAAAAATATAAATAGTCTATGACTCTGCAATTCAACTTCTAGGAAGCAACCCTAGATAAACTCATATACGCACGCACGCGCACACATGCGCGCGCGGGCACATACACACACACAAATGTTCCTGTGTCGTATTTTGTAATAGCAAAAAGAGAAAACAGTCTTAACTAGCTATCACAAAAGAAAAGGGTACGATGTGATACGAGTCATATGATGGCACTCCATACGGCAATTACAAAGGATGAATTGAATCTACATTTAGCAAAAACAACATGCACAGATCTCAAAAACACTGTTAAACGAAGAAAGCAAATTGCAGAACTCAATATACCATTTGTATTAAATACACAATATTTTCAATGAGCTCATATATGTCAAAGTCTTAAAACAGTCTAGATGGATGTACAACAAACATAACAGCAGTTTAGAGGGGGAGGGGCAATGGTAGTCAAACAAGGCTAGCTCTACTTATAAATCTAACGTCTTAGAGAATGGATTCATGCGTCACTTGAGTAATTAGAACAGATTTAACTTTGAAGAAACAACAATGCAGTATACAATCGGGACAAGGTGATGGTCTGACAGTGTATATGAATGAGCAAAGGCTGACCTCATGGCAGCAGACTCTGCTGCCTCTGCACGGTCCCTGCAGCTGACACGGGTTAGTTCCCAGAGGGAACTTCACACACATTCGGCCGGGATGTGGCCCAGGCTACCTCTCCCCGACTTCCTCATGACCTGGGTTGGGGCCCAGGCACCTGGTTACATGACTGAAGCTATAGGCTTCGTTAGGCCCTTCACTTACCGGGTAAACCCCATTGGTGCCCTGGAACTTTCTCAGTAACCAAGGCATTTAGCATCTCCCATATTTGGAGGTTCCTTCTGTCCCCAACAATTGGGATTAGAGCCCTCAGGGGTCTAGGTATGAGAAGGCTTATATTCTGAGGGGTCGGCACCTAGTGGGCTCCAAGCAGGGATAAGGCCCCCAGTGAGGAGCTTGACATCATTAAATCCTATGAGGTAGGTAATATTGTTAGCCCCATTTTACAGATGAGGAAACTGAGGCACAGAAAGGTCAAATGACTTGCCCAACATCAAACTAGTAAGTGATTTTAAAAAAAGGACTAGAACCCACAAATGTCTGTCCCCAGAGCCCAGGCTCTGCTCCTAGTGCCCAACCAAATCCTACCAATTTGTCAAGGTTCAGCTCAAATGTGACCTTCTCCAGGAAGCCTGGAGGTGATCATCTTCTTCTCAAATTCAAAGTACCTATAAATATGATTCAGCTGACCATGGGAAACCATGAACCCACTGCATCTCCTCGGTAGGAGGGTAGAGATCATATCTGATTTAGCTCTGTATTTCTAGAATAGAGCCTGACAAATAGAAGGTGCTCAATATATGTCTGACAAATACACAAATGAAATGAGAACACAAATGAGTAAATGAGGGCAACTTCATGTGACTGATTCCTATGAGGTCCTGAATACCTTTGCCCAGCTCTGGGGTGCTGTCATACTAAGCTCTCTTGGAATCAAATTCAGCCTAGGCTCCTTCTAAAATGGGTCTCCAATATCTTTATTATTTTGCAAGCACGCCCATATGCACACACGCGGACACATATATACACACATACATACCCACACACAAGCAAGATGCAAGGGGCCCAAGGGACCCATGATTATGGGTGATGGGAGGGGGGGAGGTCTGGGAGAGGGGAAGGTAGGGAATGGACAGATGGCCCTGTTCAGCTCAGTTCAGCTCAGCACCTCCTTCCAAAGGCCAGGATGCTCCCTGAAGCTCAGGAATTTTTGCTCCAGACCTAACATCACCTCTGTTCCTCTTCATGCTTGACAGCAGTGCCTAAATCCCATGACTATACCAAACAGGGACGGGAGGTAGGGGAAGGTTGGGAGCCAAATATCCAGAGATTGGGAGAGGGGCAGCTTAGGGATCCAGACAGGGCAGGAGGGCAGAACTACTGCTACTGCTCATTGGGGTTGGGGTTGGCATCTGGGTACTTGGTGAGGTCGAAGGTCAGGACTTTGCTGATCACACAGTCCCCTTGCTGAAGGAGGAGGGAGAAAAAGAAAAATGAAATTGTAAGGAGAGAATTAAGGCGGGGGGTCTAGCGCCCCAGGACCAGGGGCCTCAAACCCTCCTCCCTACATACCTGCCCAAAGCCCAGGCAATGGTTCTCTCTGGGTGTGAGAGGATGTGCTCGGTCCCATGTGCCTTCTCTCCCTGCCTACCTCTGCATTCTCCTCCTTTTCTCTGCTGTCTGGCTCTTCTGCCTGGCCTTTCCACCTGTCCCCAGACGCAATAGCCCTGCCCAGCTGGGCAGGCTAAGCCTCTAGGGCAGGGCTCCAACAAGCCCAGATGGCTGTTCAGGACCTGAGTCCCTATGCTCCCCCGCCCCCGTGGCCCTCCACTGCAGCCTTCCCTTCCTGCCCTGGGGAGTCAGGCAGGGAGAGTGGGGCTGGCTCCTGAGCCAGGCCCGCCCTACCTCGGGGTAGACTCCAATGAGGCTCTCAGCCTTGGTGTAGAACTCCTCCTTGAGAGAGATGACGATGGCCTGGAAGTTGCAAGTCGACTGCTCCTTGATGTAATTTGCCACCTGTGGGAGGGGCCGCCAGGCACTTAGCAGGGCTGAAGCCTTAAGACTCCCTTGTGTTTTCCAGTCAGAACCAGAGGCAGAGGGATGGGGTAAGGGGTGGAGGGTAAGGGGAAGAGAGGCTGAGAGGCCACTGACTAGCACGGCGTGGATGGATGACCCTGGGCCCAGCCTCCCGGGCACAGAGAGCAGGCAGCAGGAACGGCTAGAGCACACTCAGGAGTTGCTCCCTGAAACCCAGCCCCAACCTAGGGGCCTCCCTCCCG
The DNA here is from genome assembly GCF_003265705.2 of Callorhinus ursinus. Classification (NCBI taxonomy): domain Eukaryota; kingdom Metazoa; phylum Chordata; class Mammalia; order Carnivora; family Otariidae; genus Callorhinus; species Callorhinus ursinus. The sequence continues at coordinate 289,023 of NW_027397165.1, forward strand.
GGCCCCACTTTCCTTGCACCCACCTTGCCAATGTTGGTGTTATCCAGGGCAGCATCGATCTCATCCAGGACGAAGAAGGGGGCTGGCTTGTAGCTGGGAGGGAACCAGTAGGTGAGCTGACACTGATGGGGGCAGGGGTGGGGCAGGATAGCCCCAGGGCCCATCACACAAGGCCAGCATCCCCCTCCACTTCTTCAGAGACTAAAAAACCCAGGTCTTAACGTTGCCTGAGCCCCGGAAGGCCAGTTTACCAACTGAACCCTCCTGTGCATCCAACCTTATGCTCCAGGATCCTACAGAACCAGAAGACATGGTTCTCTCCAGAGCTTCCAGACCGGCTGGGGAGATAAAGCTGTCCTAGGCTCTGACCACACTGTCCAAGCTACCTGGAGGTCTACCCCACCCACCTGCGCCATGCTGTTGTGGCTCCCTGCCTCTAGGCACATGCGGCACCCACTGCCTAGAACGCCTCCTGGTGTCTCGGCTAACTTCTACTCATCCTTTGCATTTCCTGCTCAAGTGTTACCTGCCCTCGAAAGCCTTTCCTGGCCACCCACACCCTCCCCCGCATTGGGTTGGTGTCCCTCCTCTGTGCATCCATAGCACACACACTCACCCAGTTACAACACTTAGCTCACTGTTTACACATCTGGCTTTCACTAGACCATGAGCTCCTCAAGGACAGAGACCATGTCTGACACATCTGTGTCCCTAATCCCCCAACAGAGTCTGGTACAGAGCAGCCCTCAAGAAATGCTCGCTGAATGACACTGTACAATCAAGTATTAAGTTGTGGGGGTCAGATTCAAGTACTACTGGCATTCAGGAGGGGGAGGTCAGGGTATGCCACAGCTGGTCAAAGCAGGCTTCCTAGAGGAACAGGAGGAGGAAAATGAGATGTGAAGGCGTGGTGATGGTCAAGCTAGATTTGCACAGAAAGGGCTAATTAGCCAGCAACCATGTAAGCAAAAGCCTGGTGGTGGGACTGAATACATGCAGGGGCCAGTGAGGGCATGCTGAGTGGATGAGGGTGGATGGGAAAGACAAGTCCAGGAAACCAAGGCCAGATGTGCTGTAGTAGGTAGGGAAACAGGGACGCAATCCAGATTCCACCAGAACATCTTCACCTCTGCAGATCTCTGCATGTCCTTGGGCCCCAGAGCCTCTGGCGGCCTCAGTTCAGTCTCTCCGTCAACTGCTCTGGGAGGAGCAGCCTTACCTGTGGATGGCAAAGAGCAAGGCCAGAGCCGCCACTGTTTTCTCCCCCCCTGACAAGTTGTCCATAGGCCGGAAGCGTTTGCCAGGAGCCACACAGTTGTAGTTGATGCCGTCCAGGTAGGGCTCCTCAGGGTTCTCGGGGCCCAGGAAGGCCTAGGGAGAAGGCAGATGGGTCAGGATCTGGGTTTGGGTCTAGATGAGGACAGGGACAGGAAGCCTAAAAGGAAGGGCAATGTGATGGTGGGGGCTAGCTGGGTAAGGGACTCCAGCCTACCTGGGCACTGCTGTTGCGGGATAGGGCCTTGTAGATCTCATCGATGTTGGTGGCCACAGATTCAAAACAAGCATTGAAGCGGTCAAAGCGCTCCTTCTTGATCTGTTCGAATGCCTGCTTGGCCTTCTTGGCTCGCTTTCGGGCTGCCTCAAACTCTGCCATGAGGGAAAGACAGGTGACCCCTCAGTGCCCAGGCTCTGCCAAGGCAGAGGACCACACCCTGGCAAGAATGACCTGTAAATGACAATCCACAGAGCAGGGACATCCCAAAGGGAGAGGAATGTCTGGGGAGGGCCCCAGGAAAATGGCCCCACAATCACTTGTAACCATCGGGCCAGCCACATAGCACAAAGGAAGAAACGTGGGCTTGGAGCCACACAAACATGAATTCTACCCTGGGCTCAACCAGCAGCCAGCTGTGAGACCTTGGGTAGGCCATTCACCCTCTCTGAACCTCAGAGAGGTTTTTCTACTCCATAAAACAGGTGTGGTAACTAACCCCTACTGTTTAGGGCTCTTGGGAGTTTCCAGAAAGCACATAAATAGGGGAGCTGCTGTGATGTGTAACAGGCCCCTGCCGTAACTCCAGCCTTCTGTCTTCCCCTTAGACAGTAAAAGTAAAAGGGGAAAATCTTACCATCTGAGGTCTCCTGGAACTTGTCTCGGACACTCTCCAGCTTCTCCATGGCTTTCATGTTAGGGGCAGCAATACGCTGGAGTACACTTTGCTGCTCATTCAGCTTCTGCTGCAGTGTATTCATCTCCTGTTTGATCTCCTCCTCAGCCTGGGCATCCTGTAAAATGCAGGCTCAACGACATCAGGAAGGGCCAGGTCCCTGTGCTCAGGCCCCCACAAGAGATGCTCCACCAAGCAGGGCCTGAGGACTTGCTCCCATGCCAAAGGCAGGTTCTTCTTTCCTAGCTCGGCTCCTTCTACCACGTCCTACCTACAGTAACCATTCCCACCATCCCTGGAAATTACAGGCTGATGCCACTTTCTCATCTCTAGCCCTTCCCCCAGGCCCTGTCAACCTCTCTGTCTCTCAGGAGGAGCAGCTGGTGGTGCCCCTCTCTGGCTCTCAGCCCAGGCCATGAGCCAGCACCATCCCAGGGTGACCTAGAGGCTCCCACACAGGCTGGTCTGGACTACAGCTCCACAATGAATAAGGCAACTCACGTTTTCTTCTCAGATCACCACATCTGAGCAAATTCCATTTGAGTTTGGTTTTAGGTCTTATGGATATTACAATGCATGTCTGGGTTTGTGCCTTTCTGCCACTTTTAGCCAATAAATATTTACAGAATGCCTTCCAAATGCCAGGCACTGGGGCCCTCATATCCTGTGAGCCATGGTTCCTGTGCTTACAGAGCTCATGGACTAACAGAGGAAGGCATATATGTAAACAATCAGAACACTGTACAGTGAACACCAAAACAATGATAAACAGATGGTGTTGGGTCAGCACATAAGAAGGACACCTAACTCAGACTCGGGCTAGGGAAGGCCTCCAGAAATATGTTTAAGCTCAGGCCCACAGGATGAATAGTGAGGACAGGGAGAAGGAACAGTCTACGCAGACAGGAGCATCACATGCAAAATCAAGGATCTGCTCATGGTTCATTCAAGGAAATCAAAGCAATTCAAAAAAGTAATCAATTTGGGGGCGACTGGGTGGCTCAGTCGTTAAGCGTCTGCCTTCAGCTCAGGTCAGGATCCCAGTGTCCTGGGATCAAGCCCCACATCGGGCTCCCTGCTCCACGGGAAGCCTGCTTCTCCCTCTCCCGCTCCCCCTGCTTGTGTTCCCTCTCTCGCTGTGTCTCTCTCTGTCAAATAAATAAAATCTTAAAACAAAACAAAAGAGTAATCAATTTTAATAAATTTCAAAAGCCAAAAAAAAGGGCAATTCAGTATGGCAATAATAGCAACTGTGTGTGTGTGTGTGTGTGTGTGTGCGCGCGCGCGCATGCACACACGCACATGCACGTGCATGCACACTGGGGGGAAGAGGCAAGGCTGGAGACGTACAGAAGCCCAATGATAAAGGGCCTTTTAAGTCTTAAAGAGGTTTGGACTTTATCCCAAGGGAGGTGAGGTACCACTGAAAGACTTCAAGCACAGGAAGGACATGAATATGCACAAATGTATACATAAATATATATATATTTTAGAAAAGCCCTTCTATAAATCTCTATATATTGTTATGAAGAGGTCTCTTGGATATTTCACGTTTAAGTGAAATATGCAAGGTACACAACAGAATGCCAATTTTTTATCTAAGAGAAGGAATATGAGTATATTTACATACAAACATATTCATATTTTTAACATAAAACAAAAAAAGAATAATTCCAAAAACTAATTAAAATGATTACACAGAGAGGAATGGAGGCGAAGGGGACAAGGAAGAAGGTGAAACTTCTCTTCATGTACCTGTAAGTATACTTTTGGTTTTAGAAGCATATGAAGATTTTACAGAATTACCAAAAAAATTAAATCAAAATGTGAAAACCACAGGGCCAAAAAACTGTTGGGAACAAGATATTCACAAGATACCAAAGAATCCCCCTAAAGATTACTTACTACTTACAAAGGTAAGAAATCTGGCAATTGATACCTTAACAGAGGATCAAACTTAACATCATGAATCCTCACATCCTCACATTACATACCTCATGGCAAGATGCAATATAGAGTACACAGCATCACCAGTGAAATGTTCTGGCCAAAAAATTACTTAACCCAAATCCATCAAGCCTCCAGATGAGATCAAACTTCCAATTTATAGGAAACACAAGGGTAGGTGGAACAAATTAAGCAATAATGATAGGAAACAAATATATCCATTCAAGGGCGCCTGGGTGGCTCAGATGGTTAAGCGTCTGTCTTCAGCTCAGGTCATGATCCCAGGGTCCTGAGATCAAGTCCCACATCAGGCTCCCTGCTCCTTGGGAGCCTGCTTCTCCCTCTGCCTCTCTCTCTCTGTCTCTCATGAATAAATAAATAAAATCTTAAAAAAAAATATCCATTCAAGACAACACATAGACTCTTCAAAAGATCAGTGTCATGAAAAAAGGTGAGGGGACTGCTCCACATTAAAAGAAACTAAAAAGATAGAACACCCAAAAGCAATACATAAACCTTGATTGGATCACAGTTTAAAACAAACAATTATAAAAAACACTTTGGAACAACTAAGGAAATGTGAATATGGGCGATATTAGATATGAAATTATTATTTTCTTAGGTGTAATATGGAATTGCAGTTATGGAACAGAATCCCTTGTTCTTAGCATGCTGAAGTATTTAGAGTTCAAGTCTGTAACTTCCTTCAAATGGTTCAGCAAAAACAAAAAACGTGGGGGCGCCTGGGTGGCTCAGTTGGTTAAGCGACTGCCTCCAGCTCGGGTCATGATCCTGGGGTCCCAGGATCAAGCCCCACATCGGGCTCCCTGCTCAGCAGGGAGTCTGCTTCTCCCTCTGACCCTCCCCCCTCTCGTGTTCTCTCATTCCCTCTCTCTCTCAAATAAGTAAATAAAATCTTAAAAAAAAAAAACTGTAGTGTGGAGGGAGGGAAATCAACTAAGATGGAGAGAGAAAAAAACTGGAAATATAATCATTGTAGAAAAATATTCTACAGTGAAAGGTATATGGGTGTTCACTGTACTGTACTTCCAATTTTTCTGTAGGTTTGAAAATTTTCAGAATAAAGTTGGAAAAATAAATCTTTAAAATGCAAAAATGAGCAACCCCCTTAAAATGGAAAACTAAATAAACATGACAATATATTAAGTTGGTTAAACATTTAGAGAATTCTTTTTTTTTCTTTTAAGATTTTATTTATTTATTTGACAGAGACAGCGAGAGAGGGAACACAAGCAGGGGGAGTGGGAGAGGGAGAAGCAAGCTTCTCGCTGAGCGGGGAGCCCAATGTGGGGCTCAATCCCGGGACCCTGGGATCCTGACCTGAGCTGAAGGCAGACGCTTAACGACTGAGCCACCCAGGCGCCCAACATTCAGAGAATTCTTTCAAATTACTTTAAGAATATAGGAACATGGCTGTACATGCCCAATTAGCTATTAGCTTAACGGCAAAAAGGACCTCAAGGAAATCTTCAATAATCAAGTTGTTACTAATAATACCTCATTGTGATTTTCAAACTATTATATACAGAATAGAATAAAGTAAATATGTTATTACGTTAGTGTTGCTAGGAACCAAGATTTTCAGCAAGAATAACTGGGGAGACAAACATAAAATCAATGACGTTAAACTGTGAAAATTACAATTTCAATTGAAGTATCAATATGAACTCACGATACATTTTTCCCTCAAAATAAAAAATGCATCTTGTAGCCCAGTATACTGAAATATTCTAGAAGCACTGAGCAACCCAGCAGTCATGAGCACTCCGGTGTTCAGATGGTAGTTGTTAAACAGCATTTCCCACTACAAGAAGTCAGCGCTCCTCAGTGAGAAATGGGGTATGCCAGATTTTGGGAAATGTAAAGGATGAGACTGGACATACCAAGCAGGGAAGACATAAAAGACTGTAGAGTTGTGTCAAAATGATTCAGAAGCCAACCTGAATGGGTTCCCACCGGCCAAAGATGCAACAACTTGATCAACAAGAATAATAACCACAACAGAGTGCAACATATCTCATGTGTTTAAATCCATAAGTTCAAAATGATACGAAAACAACTCAGTGAACAAATCTTGAGAATGTCAGAAAACTGGCTCATTATTTTATAAACTAGTAAATAAAAGAATCAAGTGCATATATATCCACCTTTCCTACATAAACTGCATCTCAGGGTAACCAAATGAGTGGTAAGAGGAAATCTCTCTTTACAGTGTTCCAGGTAACAAAGAAATGATAGGGTAAGATGATCACCATTTTGCAACCACAGACAAATTAATCAATCTAGGCAATAACCACCACAGCTGCAAATCACACAAAAAGAACCACAACCAGACATTACCAGCCTCCTGATGGATGTTAACAACGTCACTTATGAGGTATTCTTGACCAAAACAAACCCCCAAACTTGAATCTAATCAAACCTATAGATCTGAGCTGTCCAATACGGTAGCCATAAGCCCACATGTGACTACTGATTTTAATGACTGTTGACTCATTTAAAAACTGATACTCAGTTACTAGAAAACTTTTAAGTGTATCTGGAACAAACATGGGTATGTGGTTCTTTTTTTCTATCGTAAAGTTTAAGATAGCTAAATACAGATCAAATATATCTGAGGAAAATATAGCATCCAAATTGAGATGTGCCAGAAGCATAAATAGATACTGTATTTTCAAGACTTAGTACAAAGAGACTGTCAAATACCCCATCGATAATTTTTATGTGTTTATACACTGAAATAATTTTTGGATATACTGGGCTAAGCAAAAATACAGCATCAAAATTAATTTTACTTTTTAAAATATGACATGTAGGTCATATTATATCCCTATTTAACAGCACTGATCTAACTACCCACTTATAGGAAGAACTACAGGGGACATCAGAACTATTTTTGTGCTTTGTTCTCGGGGAACATCAAGACAAATCATAGGATACAGGGGCTCCTGGGTGGCTCAGTTGGTTGAGCATCTGACTCTTGGTTTCAGCTCAGGTCACAGTCAGGGTCATGGGATCGAGCCCCACATCGGGTTCTGCACTCAGCACCAAGTCTGCCTGTCCCTCTCCCTCCCCATCTGTCCCTCCCCCTGCTCAAGAACATGCACACACTCTCTTAAATAATCTTTAAAAAAAATCATAGGATACAATCAACAAAGTACAGAATGTGAAAAATCCTTCAGGAGAAATGAGCCAATTTCTTCAAAAACAAAAAATTCTGCAAAGAAAAATAAAAACTGATGGAGGGGCATCTTATACAGTAGTCCCCCTTATCTACGGGGGTACATTCTAAGACCCCCGGTGGATGTCTAAAACCATGGACAGTGCCAAAGCCTACATACTGTGTTTTTTCCTATACATACATACCTACAATAAAGCTTAATTTACAAAGTAGACACCGTAAAAGATTAACAGCAATAATACAATAGAACAATTATAACAATATACTGTATTACAAGTTACATGAACGGTCTCGCTCTCTATCTTATTGTATTGTACTCATCCTTCTTCTTGGGATGATGTGAGATAATAAAAAATGCCTACATAGGGGTGCCTGGGTGGCTCAGTCGTTAAGTGTCTGCCTTCGGCTCAGGTCATGGTCCCAGGATCCTGGGATCGAGCCCCGCATCAGGCTCCCTGCTCGGCGGGAAGCCTGCTTCTCCCTCTCCCACTCCCCCTGCTTATGTTCCCCCTCTCTCACTATGTCTCTCTGTGTCAAATAAACAAATAAAATCTTAAAAAAAAAAAAAAAAGCCTACACTATGAGATGAAGTAAGGTGAATGACATAGGCACTGTGACACAGCACCAGGTAGGCTACTACTGACCTTCTGATGATAGGTCAGAAGGAGGATCATCTGCTTTCAGACTGTGGTTGACCACGGGTAACTGAAACCATGGAAAGCGAAGGCAGAGACAAGGGGGGACTACCATAGATTAAATGAGACTTAAGAGTCATATCAACCAACCACCTCACACCAGTCAGAATGGCTAAAATTAGCAAGTCAGGAAACAACAGATGTTGGTGAGGATGTGGAGAAAGGGGAACCCTCCTACACTGTGGGAATGCAAGTTGGTGCAGCCACTCTGAAAAACAGTATGGAGGTTCCTCCAAAAGTTGAAAATAGAGCTACCCTACGACCCAGCAATTGCACTACTCAGTATTTACCCCAAAGATACAAATGCAATGATCCAAAGGGGCACCTGCACCCCAATGTATATAGCAGCAATGTCCACAATAGCTGGAAAAACTATGGAAAGAGCCCAGACGTCCATCAACAGATGAATGGATACGTGTGTGTGTGTGTATGTACACTGTGTGTGTGCGCATGACAATCAGGGAAATGTGAATACTAATTATAATACTAAGGAATTATTTTATAATTAGCTCCAAAATTAAGAAATTATTGGGTTTTTGGTATAACGATTCTAGATATTTTTAAGAATTATCTCTTTTAGAGATACATTCTGAAATATTTACAAATAAAATGCCATGATGTCCAGAATTTGCAGCTGACCCTTGAACAAGAGGGTTGGGGCATCAGCCCCCCACACAGCCAAAAATCCACTTATATATTAACTTGTGACTCCCCTAAAACTTAAATTACTAATAGCCTACTGTCGACTGGAATCATTACCAGTAACATAAACAGTGATTAACACATATTGTAAAGTAAGCTAGAGAAAAGAAAACGTTAAGAAAATCCATTTATAGTACTGTACTATATTTACTGAAGGAAATCTATGTATAAGTGGACCCGCACAGTTCAAACCCGTGTTGTTCAAGGGTTGACTATATTTTTAAATAACCCAGGGGTGGGGAGAGAGGAGGAAGTGGATGGGGTGCACATAAAACAAGTTTGGCCACGAGTTGCTAACTGCTGAAATTGGTGATGGCTATACAAGATAGCACTGTGCTATTTTACTTTTGCCATGTGAAATTTTCAATAAAAATCTAAAAATAAGAACAAAAATCAACTTGAAGTGGCTCCTACTGGACAAGGATGGGACAATATGAGGCATCAAGAAGAAAAATGACTCCAATAGAGTCATCAAAATACATTTAAACAGTTAAGTTTACACTAAATACAAATTAAAAACCTTTAAAGGTTACAAGGGCAACCGCCTCATTCCAAAAGCTAGTAAATAAAGGAAAAGAATGAAGCATTTATCCTACCTTTTCTGTACTGGCTGTATTTCAAGGGAACCAAATAGTTGATATGGGAAAATTCTTTTTAGAATTCCAATAAATAAATGGAGGAGGAAAGGAAGAATTAGGAAATTACCATTTTACAACCCTTGATAAAGCTAGGCAATGATCATTAAGAGCTGCTAAAACCGGGGCGCCTGGGTGGCTCAGTTAAGCACCCGACTCTTGATTTCAGCTCAGGTCAAGATCTCATGGTCCTGAGATCGAGCCCGACATTGGGCTCTGTGCTCAGTGGGGAGTCTGCTTGGGATTCTCTTCTCTCCCTGCCCCGCTGACCCCCACCCCCAGCTCACACATGCACGCTCTCTCTCAAATAAATAAATAAAAATAAAATCTTTAAAAAAAAAAAAGCTACTAAAACCAACTTGTGAAAGGCTGACAAGGAACTTTATAAAAATTGACAGGCTAACAATACCTGAACCTGTTGATCAGGATTATTTTTCTCTTAACTTTGTATTATGTAAACTTTCAACAGACACAAAAATGCAGAGAGTAATATAATGCACCCCCATGTACTTAATACCCAGGTTCAAAAATTATCAACTCATGGCCAATACTCTGCCATCTATACTCAATTCCTTTCTATCTTCAATTATTCTAAAGCAAATCTCAGACATACCACTTCATCTACAAATACTTCAGTATATCTCTAAAATGGTTTCTGAATCTCAGCACTATTGACATTTTGGACCAGATGACTCATTGTTGTGAGGGCTGTCCTTTGTGCACTGTAAGATGTTTTGCAGCATCCCTTGTATCCACCTACAAGACACTGTCAGTAACCAATTATGACAAGTGGATGTTGCAAGTGTCTCCGGACATTACCAAAAGTCCCCTGGGGAGGCAAAACCCATGCACCATTGAGAACCACTGCTATAAAAGATAAGGCTACTTAAAAAATAAAGCCACAATACCATCATCTCACCTAAAAATAGTAACAGCAATTTCTGAACATCATAAATTCTTTGGTCAGTGTTCAAATTATCCTGATTGTTTTGTTAAAAAAAAAAATTCTTCACAGGTTTTTCAAAGCAGGTTTCAAATAAGGTACACACATTGCAATTAGCTGATCTGTCTCTTAAGTCTCATTTAATAGCTAAATTCCCCTTCCTCTCTGCAATGGATTCACAGAAATGCCACATATTCCCGCTGGTTGATTTGTCTCTCATAGCCAATAAAAATTTTCCCTCTGTTTGGTTTCTTTCATTTATCAGTGGAAGAGACCAGGCCCATAGTTTCCCACAGTCTGGATTTAGCTAACTGCATCCCTGTGTTTTTATTTAACACGTTCTCTGGCACTGGTGTTTCATATAATTGGTGGCCATAAAAGCTTGATCAGATCCTTGTGGGAGTTTTTGACAAGAATATTTCACAGGTAATGTTGAACACTGACCAAACTTAGTACAAAGATCAAAATGACATTCAATGTCAACTTATGCGACGCAAAAGAAAGTTCACAAGTAGACAGCACCACCTGATATATTCCTGCCAAAAATAAACAAAAAATGAACCAAATCCAATCAAACCCTAGATTTAAGTACCAGTTTACAGGAAATACAGGGAATGGAAGAACACGTTAAATAACATCATAGGACATAATCAAGCCAAATTCAGAATGTAGAAAATTGTACATGACCAATGACCCAATTTCTTCCATAAACAGGTATAAAAAAAATAAAAAGGGATAAGAAAATGGTACAGACTAGAAGAGACCACTTTTAACATATGAACCTCCTTTGAATCCTGATTTAAATACAGACCAAGGTTTTTTTTTTTTTTAAAGAATGGTATTTATGGGATATTCGTGCAAATCCAAACATTTACTGAACATTAAATGATATTGCAGTTAGTCTTCAATTTTTTTTGGTATGATACTGTTATGTTTTTTAAAATGTCCTTCTTTCTAGAGATATAATTATGAATGAAATGTTACCTGGAATTTGATTTAAAATATGCCAATTGGAAAGGGAGGGGTATAGAAAACGAGATACCATATGTTGCTAACTGTTGAAGCTGGGTGATGGGTACTGGGGTTCATTATATTATTCTATTTCTGTGTATGTTTGAAATTTTCCACAATAAAGATTTCTTTAAAAAAATCATGTCCCCCTGGCCATAAGGATGGATGGGAAAGCATCAGGAAGTGCTTAGGAGGTTCCTGCAGTAGGCCATGTGAGAGGTGAAATGGCCTGTACTTGAGAGACAGTGGAAACAGAAAAAAGGCAGAACTCAACAGATATTTAGGAGGTAAAACGGATAGGGCTTGGTAATTCAATGAATATGCAAAGTGAGAGGAGTCGTCCAGGATGAGGCACAGATTTCTGGTTTGAACCTGTGGCTGGCATTGAGGAGAAAGAGCAGATTTGGGAAGGCTGGGGGTTGAGGTACCTGTGGAGCATAGCACACATGGCAGCTGGGGCCAAGGGGGTAAAACAGATACCCAGGATGCGAGAATGCCAAAAGTGAGAAGGGAAGGGAGCCGGGGACAGAGCGCCGAGGACACCCAAGGCCCATCTGCTCGCTGTAAAGGAGCATGTCCTTTGTGTGTGCACCTGGGCTGAGAAGTGTACATGCGTGGAAGGGGAAGACTGGCAGCAGGCAGGGACAGGGGCAACTGAGGGTGGTGGTGGAAGATGCGTCTGTATCTGTTCCCCTAAAGCACAGCTCCTTCCCTTCCTCGCCAGCCTGCCCCTCTTTTTAGCTGTGGTCTCCATGGGGCCCCTGGGTGGGCTGACTCTCCCTTTGAACAGCTGGGAGGATGTCGCTGCCCCCGTGGCTGATCCTCACCTTCAGGTCTTCACACAGGTCACCGTAGTCAATCTCGATCAGGGCCTCTCGTGCATATATGCTGGAAGTTCGCTGGGAACCACTCACTGAATCCTCCCCCTGGGAGCTACCCTGCAATGGTGAGAGGGAGAGTCCAATGGAGCACACTGGCCACAGAATGCCCCTCTAAAGGGGGCTGGGGGGGGGGCGCTCCTTTGTAGCCTTCAAAGTCTTTTCGAAGCACCTTGTTGGAGCACCTGTGGCAGGACAGCAGCTCTGAAGGCACAAAGACCTCAGTTCAAAATCGGGCTCTACCACTGACTAACACTGTCATCCTGGGCAAGTCATGGCTCAGATCCTGACACCGGAAACCTGATTTAAACAAACCCTCAACTGTAACATGGGATACTGCCTGCCTGGCAGGGCTGTGTTTAGGATTAGGAGTAATTATGTCGCATGTTACCATGGCGCCTGGCACATTTCTGGTGTTCAAAATATTTTGCTGAATTAAACTGAAACGCTATTTGGGAGGAGGGAGGGAGAGAGACATGTGGGGCTGAGATACATGCCCAGGTCTAAGACAGATATATGCAAAGCTCCTCTCAGTTAATGTTCCCACCCCTTGCTACCAATCTTCACCTTCAGTGCATAAAATGCCTTGGCTCCTCTATTGGCTAGTGTCCCTCCCTTTCCTATGACTAAGCCTTGTCACCTCTGCATTGCTGATGTCCCTTACCCAACCCTCTCCTGGCCAACCTCCCTCACTGCAGCTCAGCCATCATCTCTCAGGTCCCCCATCTTCCATCTTCCTTTGCTCTTGGCTAATGTCCCTCAATTGCCACTCTTAGCAATATCCAACACCTGCTAGAGTTTTTAGCTCAAGTCCCTAAGGTTACAGAATGATTTCATCTTTTCCTGGCTTCCCATCCAGCACCACCCCCAACTCAACTTCCCTTTCATACCAAGGCTACTACCTTTCCCCTACCTGCCTTCACAGCCTCGCCCTGCCTCATCTCCCCTGCATCCCTCCTTCTGTCCCCCACCACCCCTGCCCACCATCCTTTTCCCTTTCCCCCTTCTCCCCCCGCCGCCCCCAGTCACTTTCATCCCCCCTCCCTGGTTAATGCTGTTCATTGCCAGTCCCACCACCAGCCGTGATCTGATACTCACCTCTTCCTGACTAATGTCATCCATGGTGCCCTTAGACAGCGGCAACTTGATATCCTGCATCTTGCAAGCCTGCAGCAAATTGTGGCGGTCACTGCGTTTCTGTTCCAGCTTGGTCTCAATGGCTGTTACCTCCTTCTGTAAATGGGTCATTTCCCTAAAAGGTCCAGGTAGAGAGGTGAGATCCAAATCCAGCAGGCTGCCTGCTCTACCTAGGTCCCCCAACCCCAGGCCTGAACCCACTCACTTGTTGGCGCCCCCCAGTTTCTTACGAATCTCCTCCATCTCATGATTCTTGTCATTCACCTCCGACTTCTTGGCCAGGTGCTGATTCTTCAGGTCTTGTAACTGGGCCATGGTCTCATCTATGATCTTCATGTGTCTTTGCTCCTCCTGGTCCCAGCAGGGGGAACAGGACAAGAAGTGAACGTTTTCCTCATCTCCTCTAAGATCTTCTCCCCTTGCCCCCTACCCTCTCCACCAGGCAGAAGGAGCCTCCAAGGCATGTCAGAGCCTCTCTTCAGGAAGCTCTCCTTTCACATACCACCATCACCCTTTAGGTGTCTCTTTATCTTTTTTCAAATTTGGTTGCCCTCCCCCCACACCCCATTATACAAGTTGCCTGATATAGAAAAGTACAAAGAATTGAAACAGTATCAAGTAGGAAAAAAAAAAATCACTCGTAATCCCACCAGCCAGAGACAACCAATTAACATGTTAGCCTATTTCCTCCTAACACTACTTACAGACAGACTCTACAGAGTTGAGACTAGACTGCAATTAAAACTCTATATTCTGACTTAATGTTATATTTGAGCACCTTTTCCACATTAAAATTACTGTCACAGGCAATATAACATCAATGTTTAAAAAAACACACACAAACAATACTATGTATTTTCTGAGTACACGGACATGAATGTACAAGTATTTAACTAAATGCCTATAAGGTCTGGAAGAATACCCACTACATGGGATTAGCTCCAGGAAGAGGAAAGGGAGTGGCATTGAGAGTGGTCAGTCAAGGGGACTGTAGTCTTACTTAATAGATCTGATTTTTTAAAAGGAAGAACGTTTGGTTTTCAATTTGATCTTAAAGTCACTTAAAGGGGACATATCTGCCACTTCCTCCCAAATGGCTCATAAAAATATGCATACACAGACAATGCAGAAACACATATGGCATGTCAGTGATTGGTGAATCTTGGTGGCAGGTAGGCAGGAGTTCTCTGTAGTAGTCTTGCCACTTTCTGCTAAGTTTCAAATGATTTCAAAATAAAAAGTTAAAAAGTCATAGAAATAGGATTCTGGATCACTTAGCTGTCCACTTACTCCTGCCCGATCTGCATTTGCATTTAAGATTCCAGTGACAGTAAAGAGGACTACTTTAATTATCAGGGTTTAATGAAAACACACACATGCAAGCGCACACATACATACATACACACCTCCCTAACAACAACAAACATAGGCAGACATAAAAGTCAAATGATAGGTTTAAGCCAAGTGAAGAGATCAAATCACCTCAGGAGGGGATGCTGTAGGAAGAACAAAGGTTTCACAGGAATTTAAAGAGAAAGAATGTAGGAAAAGTGAGTCGTCAGACAATACCCAGTGACTCAGGCAAGCTCGACTCAAACTGAGCCGTGGCCATCAGCAGCACTGGTGCAATATGAAGAGGGACTAGGTTTCAGCAAAACACCATCATCAGTTGTGCTAAATTAATGTGGTTAATTATAAAAATTAAGTTATAAGTCTGTCCTCGCTTTTTGGTGAAGAGCTCTAAGTATGTATGTTTGTATGTATTTAACATCAAGGATATTTTTAAAAAGATCTTAGGTCTTTAAATGGGGTCTGTGTATTACTAAAATTTGAAGACCATTAAACTACGCAAATACATATATGAACGTAGCATAATTTGCTAAACTCTTAACTCCCAGAGGACACTGGACAGTTTCCAATATGGAACTATAAATGTTTGTAATAAACATCAACCTCCATGCATGAAGCTGTGCCAGCATTTTGGATTTCCTCAGGTATTACTGACTAAGAGGAGATAAATATATCCTGAAGACTCTTGATGGATGGTGCCAAATGGCATAAGAATGCTGGTCTTGTGCACCGTGGCCAGTATTAATCATCTGGGTTGTTTTTTTTTTTTTTAAATCTTGGGTAAGGTGATAGGAAACAAATTACATCTGACTGTTGCTTTAATTTGCATTTCTTTGACTTCTAATACGGCTAAATTACGTGTATGTGTTTACAGGCTATTTGAATCATCTTGAACTGTTTGTGCCTCTTACTCATTTTTTTTTTCCCCTATTTAGGTCTTGGTGTTTCCTTATTTCAATGGGGCTTTTGAAATTATGGATATTATCCTTCTATCATATCTCTTCCAATTTTTCCTCCCAGTTTTTAGTATGCCTTTTTATGCTCTCCTTCCTTACCTTCTTGAGCTTTTCTATCTCATTTTCATCCTTTTTCACTGTCTGCTCCCACATGTGTACTTTATCCTGGTCCTCTTTCAGTTGGTTCTTTTCAAAATCCAACTGGATGCCCAAGCGAGTCTTCTGATTCTCAAACTCCAAACTGTGGGGAGAAAGGAGAACTAGGTCCAGGATGCAGGGATTCGGTTACTGCTGAATTTCAGTCACCACTCAGCTCATGCCTTCACATCCACATAAAACTGTTCCCTGAAGATGGAGAACTAAGTCCCTCAGCCTAACCTTGTGGATATGGCACAAGGCAGGGGAGATTGGGCCAAACTCCACTAATCCCCTTTTATATACTGGAAGACTCCAGAGCCCTCCCCGGTTCAGGTACAAAAACGTCCACCTGAATCCACCAGCTATGATAATTCCTATTTATTAAGTTCCTGTGTACTTTACATAATTACCTCTAATCCTCTAATTAATAGTTCCACAAGTAAGCATTATCGTCCTAATTTTACAAATAAGGAAACATGGGCCAAGAGGTAAAAGACCTTGCCCAAGGCCATACAGCTAGTAAATGGGCACATGTGAGATTGGAAGCCAGGTCTAACACCAAAATCCAGGCTCCTTCTCCTATGGCACCATCGCAATATAATATGATGGGAAAAGAGGTCTGGCATCCAAACCCTGCCATTTACTAGTAGTGTAATCTCAGGCAAGTTATACTCTCCACGCCTCTGTCTCATGTGTAAAATGGAAATAACAATAGTACTTACTTCAAGAGTTATTGGGAGATTTTTTAATGAATTAATATGCATCAAGTCCTGAGAAGCATGCTGGACACCCAGTAAGAACTTAATAAATTTTAGTTACCATCATTATTGACAGGTATACTGGCTGCATTCTGCTCACATTTGCTCATGGGCTTTGATTCTTTCCAACTATCACCCCCCCCCCAACACACCCATATCCCAGAACCTTCAAGGAGCAGAGCTTGGGTAGTTAAAAAAAAGCCATGGAGAACATACTAGATTCCTGCCATTGCCCTGCTCCCTGTCTCTTCGGAAACTCAAGAGTATATAACCAGCATCCAGATACTAGCAGGCCAGGCAGGACTAATTTCCAACTGCCTCCCCACTCCCCAATATGGTGTGACAGATGCTGCCAGATGTCATGCTAGCAGCTTAAACCTATTAGTCACTATAATCCAAATGGAATGTAATTAACTCTATAATTTTGAGCTATGCAATTTTAAGTCAAATCTCCTAAGCATGACTCATAAAGCCCTCTGTGATCTGGCCCCTGCTGACCTGTCCACCACCCCCGCCTTCCTCCTGACCCCATTTATATGCTCCAGACATTCAAAAAATACTTAGTTTCCAGTACAAGGTATACTCTCTCACACCTCTGAGCATGCTGTTCTCACTGCCTGGAACTCCCTTCTGTCTGCTGCCCAGCTGGCTAAGTCCTACTCACTCTACAGACATCTAGTTCATCACTTCTTGTTCTGTAAAAGCTTTCCTGACAGCTGTGAGCAGGTTCTTTGTTTCTATTACACTTTTCTGGGCTTTCTCCCTTTTTGGTGCAGTTAATTATATCCCACAGTTCATTACACACTGATGTTCGCTGTCTGTGCAAGACCCTTGTCTCCATCCCTGATTTCCACTCCCATTATTTTCCCTATGGTGAGCATGTACTCCAAAGTGATGTACGTGTATACATACATACATACATGTATAGCCTTAAGAATGCATATCCTTGTAAGTATGCTTGTTTTTAAACTTACACAAACGCAGTGTTCTAAATTTACCCATGTTACTGCCTATAAATCCAGTTCCTGCTTTGAACTGCTACACAGTATTGTATAGTCTGTATATTCATCACATTTATAACTTGTATTTTCCATAAGTGATGGCTGTCCACATTGCCACCAACATCCTACTACCACAAATGATGCCAAGACAGACAAGCCTGAATGTGTCTCTTTGTGACCCAGTGGCAAGACTCTCTGAGATATATACCCAGCCAGGAGTGGCTTTGCTAAGTCACAGAGCTTATGTAGACTTATTTTCACCAAACACTGCTAGACTGTTTTAATTTGTAGTTTGCTGATTAGGAACAAGACTGAACATCAATTTGTAGTTATCAGCCATGTGTGCTTCTTTTTCCATGAAATGCTAACTACATCCTCTGTCCATTTCTCTACTGGGTCTCCCGTTTTTATTTTTCCTCTTGATTTGCAGTTCTCTGAACACTTCCTCTGTATTTTCTATGTACATCAAGGACACTGTTCTGAAATTGTTGACCCACTTGTTTGTCTTCCCAATTATTCCATAACTCTCTGAGGACAGGGACAGTCTCAGAGTCCATTCTATATCCCTTGAGCCTGGCTTAGGGGTAGAGGGCAATGACTATTTACTATATGGGCCATGGGCTACATGAACTGCAGACTGAGTCCCAGGGTCCAGGCAGTGACCTCTTTCAGAGACTGTCATGTTTGTCTGTCTCACCCCTATCTCCCCACCAATACCTAGCACAGGACAACTTGGTACAACATAGGTACTCAAGAAAAGTTTGTTAAATGAATGGATAAACTAAAGAGGGGAAGAGAAGAGAAACTGTTGCTTTGTTCTTACTATTCTTCTAACCTAGAACTTCATTCCTCCCAGACCCCACCCCATTGCCTATCAGGAAAATGACAATAATAAAAGCTAGCATTTACTACTCTTAGTAGGTGCTAAGTATTATGCTAAATGCTTTAGAAAGACTAGTTCATCTGATCTGCCCAATAATGCCATGAGATAGGCATCAGTATTAATCCACTTTACAGATAAAGAAACTAGGGCTCAGAGACAGAGAGGTCGAGTCACTCACTGCCCAAGATAACAAGTTGGGGAAGCTAGGATTCTAACCCAGGTAAACCATGCTTAAAGCCGGCACTCTTGGGACACCTGCGTAGCTCAGTCGGTTAAGCAAACGCTTTCAGCTCAGGTCCTCATCCCGGGGCCCTGGGATCAAGTCCCGTATCAGGCTCCTTGCTCAGCAGGGAGCCTGCTTCTCCCTCTCCCTCTGCCTGCTACTCCCTCTCCCTCTGCCTGCTACTCCCCCTGCTTGTGCGCACACGCGCACTCTGACATAATAAACAAATTAAATAAATAGATAAATAAAGCTGGCACTCTAACCACAAGACTATGCCACACCACCTCCCTGATGTCCCTGTTCTTTAAAGCTGACCTACAGTAAACACCCATTGTTCTAAGAGCTGCTCCCTGTCTTATGATGCCATGTGACTTCCCAGGATATCAGGCTGGGGGCTCAAGGACACCCCCGAGTCCTCCTGTACCCGTACTTCCACCTACCGCTTCTTGGCAATTTCATTCTGACGCTTCACCTTCTCTTCCTCGAACTCCCGGATGTTGCGCACACCGATCTCCCGACAAAACTCTTCAAACACCTCATCCTCTACCTGAGGGGAGAAGCGAGGGAGGGTAAAGGTCCTTCAGGTCAGAGTGCTGCTGCCAGCCCCGTCCTGCCCCACTGCATATGCTGGCACGGTTCAGCCCCTACCAACCTGGTTCATCTTCTCCTTCAAGTCTTTCATTTCCCTCTCTCGGCTCTGGATGATCCTCTTGATATCATTAATGCGAGGCCCAAAGTTGGCTAGCTCACTCTCCAGTTTGGACTTTTCCTGCAGGAAACAGGGTTGAGGGAAAAAAGAGACCAGGCTCCTTGAAGGAAAGAGCCACTCTGAGCACACTGGCCCCTGGACAGGAAGAGCTAGCGCTCCAACATGCTGAGAAAACGTGGCTTAGAACTACCCAGTAAAGGTTCCATTATCTCCCACGTGAACCATCACACAGCTTCCTCCCCGGCCTCCAGTCGGCCAGCTTCAACTCACAGGGCTGGGCACACAGTAAACATCGTCAATTATAGGTCCACACTCCCTTATGTATAACCTTTGGAATTGAGACTTTTGATTTTAGAAAAAGGTAAAAAGATATTTCTACTACATTTTACATAATGCCTCCAGGTTGGTCTCGGTGGGCACCCCATGATCAAACACATTAACACACCTAGAAGAACTCCCACCCACAGAGACTGAAATGCCTGTACTTACTTTCAGTTCACTTTTCGAAACAGCTTAGGTATCTGTTGAATAAATGATGCTAATAATAGCATCTAATATTTACTGAGCACTTACTGGGTTCAAGGAATCAGTCTAATTACTTTACATGTATGAATTCATTCAATCTTTTTAAGAATGGTATAAAGCAGGTGGTAATTCTGACTCCCATTTTACAAACAGATGAAAACCTGATACTGACATATTAAGTAAGTTGCCTCCCGTCATACAGGGCTGAGATCTGAAACCCTGGCTGGCTGACTGCTATGCTTGGTTCCCTGAAGCAGGCTGGGTAGAGGGAGATGGGACAAGTTCCCACCCCCCCACACCCCCAAAGAAACCTCAGCCAGGAATGCCATGTGAGGGTAGCCTTTGGAGGACAGGGATGAAGGCCAGGCCCCACCTGTAGATTCAGGGCTAGATGTCGTGTCTTGGTCTGTTCCAGGTCACTCTGCGAGTACTTGAGCCTCATCTGCAGTCCATGGGCCTGAGACTGCACCTGACGTAGCTCTGCCTCTTTCCGCTTTGCCTTCATCTGCTCCTGAAGTCGACAGGGAAGGGGTAGGGGGTAAGAAGGGCACTGGCCGGCCTGGCCTTAGGAGTCCAACCCCTAGGGACGGTGCTGCCTTTGACTTACTTTCAGCTCCTCTGTCAACCGCTCCTTCTTCTCTTTCAATTTATCTACTGCTTTCTCATCCCAGCGCCGAGCCTTGGCCTTCAAGTCACTGGCCCCACCAGAGATCACCCCTGACTTCTGGAACAGGGTCCCATCCAGTGCCACTGTCTACACACAGTAGGGAGAAGAGAGAAGAGGAGGAGAAGATGAATAGGAGAATCTCCAATACTAATGTGGACAAGGACTCTCCACCTCCAATGAGGACAAGGGAATCCAAACCTTGTGACGCTGGTGGCCTCCAAAGGCAATGCGGCGAGCATCCTCCACATTGTCACAGACGAGGGCATTGCCACAAGCATACTGCAGGGCCTTTTTGATGTGGGGTGGCTCATAGCGAATCACATCAATCACCAGCTTGGCCCCCTTCAGTTCCCGGAGCTTCTCATCTGTAGGTTTCACCTGTGGAAACAGCTCGGTAAGTGGCAGAACACGGAGGGCTAGGAGGAGGGGCCCTCTCACACTGCCCTGACCCCATCCCCACCAGCCTCACCTCCAGGTAGTCAAGAGGCAAGAAGGTCTCAGGCTCCCCACGCTGTTCCTTGATATACTGAATACAGTCCCGGCCTGTCTTCTCAGAGTCCACAATAATGGCATCCATGTTCTTGCCCAAAACTTTGGTTACAGCAATCTGATACTTCTTCTGTGTGGGCTGACAGAGGTCAATGAGGCGGCCATACTGAGGAAAGTCAGAAGAGAATTAAAGCATGAGGCTTTTGGGAACTGGCTCAAGAACCCCAATTCCCAGCTCAGAAAGGGGCAGACCAAAATCTGTGTGAGAAATACAGCTTCCGTGCTATGGAGGAAAACCTTACTCTGGCCCCAAAGCAACAATCACTTCAGTCATGCCTGAACCCCAAAAGCATCTTTCTAAGCCTCACTTTTACCATTTCACAGACCACTGCTGCCCCAGGCACTAGGTCAGATACCTTATACCTCAAATTCTCACAAGCACCCAGCAAACTACATCTTTTTCCAGTTCACGTACCCCATGCCCTCTAAACCAATCGTGGTTCCCTAAGGACTATCAGATAAAGGGTAAGATCTTCAAGGGCAGGGAATGAGCCTAATTCATCCTTATAAACTCCCCAGCAGTGTCTAGAGGAGAGATCATGAAATATTTGTGGAAACAAATTAAGTTGAACCCAGGGACGGAATTAGAGCAAGAGAGAGATAATATTCAGGGAACCTTGGAAACTCAGGATTTGGTTCAAGAGGCCAAGAGCTCTGATAAAGCCTAGAATGTCCCTATAAGCAAACGAATCAGTTGGTACATGCCAAGGGAGATCATATATAGAAGCCTGCAGTTACTTCCTGGAAGACTAATTCCTGTCCTGTGACCCCTCCCCCTTTGAAAGGCCTACCCAGTCTCCCCGTCTTCCACAGAGGAGTGGACACAGCAAGACAAAACCTCCAGGAAGATGCAACTAGTGTGATGAAAAGAACATTAGGTCACGAGTCAGAACAACTGAGTTTGAACTGTAGTTCTTCCACTTACAAGCTGTGCTGTTTTGGGCATGTCACTTAACCTCTCTGAGCCTGTTCCCCCAGCTATAAACAAGGGATTAGCAACCTTGTCCTCACAGAGTTGCTGGGAAAATTATCTGACAGTGAGTGGGAGAGTAAGTGCTCAGGAAATTAGTTCCCTTTCCACTCTTACCACAGAGCCAGGGTATAGGCGCTTGATGCTTTCCATAATCTCTGCTTTTCGCTGTTGGCGGCTGCTCTCCTGTCGGTCGATACGGGCATCCCCCAGCTGTTCCATCACCTGGTTCAGCTCTTTATTGATCTCATCAATACGCCGCTTGGCCATCTCCACCTCTTCTGTCAGCTCCCCCTCCAACTTCTTCTGCTCTTCTAGGGACTGCCTACAAAGTGAGGGAACACAGGGGTTACCCTGGCTGGTGAGAAAATATTCCAGGCTGATCCTGCCTGGGGAGGGGCAGGACCGACAGGGTTCACAAGAACAAGCCTGGAAATAAGAAGAAAGGCTGCAGGGCGCCTGGGTGGCTCAGTTGGTTAAGCAACTGCCTTCAGCTCAGGTCATGATCCTGGAGTCCCGGGATCGAGTCCCGCATCGGGCTCCCTGCTCAGCAGGGGTCTGCTTCTCCCTCTGACTCTCTTCCCTCTTGTGCTCTCTATCTCTCATTCTCTCTCTCTCAAATAAATAAACTCTTTAAAAAAAATATAAATATAAATAAATAAATAAATAAATAAATAAATAAATAAATAAATAAATAGAAGAAGAAGAAGAAGAAAGGCTGCAGAGCCACATACTTGCTAGTAGTGATGTATTCCTCTAGTTTCTCAATCCGTTTCTGATTCTCTTCAATCTCCCGCAGCTTTTGTTTGATCTTGGCCTGGAAGAAAGATAAATACACACCATGACCAGAGGCTGAGCAAGTTAACTCCAAGACCACGGGGCCCTGGCTTATACCCGCTATGTGCCCACTCATTCAAGAGCCCAACAGTCCAGGACAATCTGTCACTAATGGGGGAAACCTACTAAAAAGCAGACACACAACAGTGTTCAGTGTGGCTCTGCTAATTGATGGGCCTCCCAGATCCCTGAGACCCTTTCATGGTGTTCTACTTAGCTCAGGCTAGCTTCCTCACCAAACAGGGAGGCTCAAACCAAGGCAAAGTAAAGCTTTCCAGGCCTTTCTGCACCTGTTTTCTCATCTGTAAAATGTAGGCGACCTCCCCTTCATAAAGCACATATTAAGTGCTTAACACAGTATAGCTATTAATATTAATGCCTACCACCTTCTTTTAGATCTTTAAAGGAAGTGCTTAGCAGAATGCCTGAAACATCGTAGGCTCTTCTTGGAGCACTGTAACAGCTACTATTGTTATTAGGAAGGCTGTAAACAAGGTATACTTGATAAGAGTGTGGGTTTCAGAGCTAGACTACCCAGGTTCACATCCTGGTTCTGCCACTTCATAGTGATGTGACCTTAGGCAAATTACTTCACGTCTGTACTATTGTTTCCTCATTTGGAAAACGAGGAATTAAGTGACTGGATACAAGTAAAATACAGTGCCTATCACACAGTAAGTGCTCATTAGTTGTTAGCTATTGTCATTACTGTTAAGACTACCATCACTTCTTTTTCTCTGGCCCATTATCCCTCATCTTATAACACATGCCCACCTCTGTCTCTACTTTCTTCCGCTCTTCCAGATCCAGCCGGTCCTGGTCAGCTTTCTGATCTCTATTGAACTTCTCCAGCTCCTGGGCCAAGGTAGCTGCTCTCTTGCTGGCTTCTTCTTTCAACCGGTGGTATTTCTTCACCTGTGTTAGGAACAACCAACCAAATCAGTCTCTGTCAGCAGAGCAATCCCCCATCCCACCCCCAACCCTCCCGGAGCTTACCTGATTCTCCTCCAAGGTCAAGTCTCTGCCCTGACTCTGACTCTCCTCTTCCATCCGTTCCTCAAACTCCTGCCGGGCTTTCTCTACTGATAGCATTTCCTTTTCCAGCTCATCCATGTCACCTTTACGCTTCTTATAATGCTTCTGAGCATTCTGTAGGGACTTCTTGGCTGCTTCCAGCTTCTTGATTTTATGGGAGGTATTCTCCTTGGCTTTGATGTACTGAGGCCGCTTCTGGTTCAACTCTGAGTCCTTCTCCCTTTTGCCAGAGGGGAGAGGAGTATATCAGTTAGCAGTGTGGGAGAAATGGGGGGGTTCCCAGGCTTTTTACCCAAAGGGGGACTTGAGGCCCCCAGCCAGCCTCAGGGAACTGCCTAAAGAACAAGGGGCTAATGCTGCACAGACCCTCGGAAAAGGGCCAGTCTGACTATTCCCTGGAACTGATGGCTTCAGCCTGACATTCCAGCCACTCCATTAGGTAAAGCTACCACTCCTGCCTCAGCTCTAGCCAGGCCAGGCCCCTCAGGAACAACTCCTAAGAACGCCCTGTGCCCATTTAGTTGCCCCCATCTGATCTAACCTTTTCAAATTCCCATCCTGGGCGCCTGGGTGGCTCAGTTGGTTAAGTGACTGCCTTCGGCTCAGGTCATGATCCTGGAGTCCTGGGATCGAGTCCCACATCGGGCTCCCTGCTCAGCAGGGAGTCTGCTTCCCCTCTGACCCTCTTCCCTCTCATGCTTTCTATCTCTCATTCTCTCTCTCTCAAAAAAATAAAATAAAATCTCAAATTCCCATCCTTTAAACTTCTAGCTCCAGTTTTTCTCTTCCAGGAAGGCATTCCCAGCCACTCTAGGAGCTGGGCCTCCCATCACTTCCTCTCACTTGCCAAGGTCACCACCCCTTTCAAGGCCTCTCTTTTAGGAGTACCCATCTATCTTCCCAGAGTCTGAATACTTAAATGTTCTATTTGTCTAAAATGCAAGTCAAGAAATGTGCTTGGTTCTGGCCAAAGCAAGTCAAGAGGAAGACAAACTAGTACGAGCACTGGACTCTAGGCTCAGAGGAGCCCTAGGAAACAGCACAGCCTCTTGGTTTCCCACAGGTTGCAGGCCCAGGCCTGCCTCTTACTTGATCTCCTTCTCAATCTGCTGCTGCTCCCGCATCATTTTGCCCAGCTCCTTCTTCTTCTCCTTCAGCTCATCCTCTACCTTGTCCATTCGCTTCTTGTCCTTCTCGATCTCCTTGTTCTTAGAGGCCAGTTCCTTATTGAGCTTCTCAATTTCCACTTCGTTGTGATAAAGCTTAAAGAGCTGCAGCTGCACCTGAGCTCGCACCACCTCATCCTTCAGGCGCTGGTAGCGGTCAGCCTGTGCAAACGAGGGAATGGAAGCAAGGGTGCATCAGTAAGGTACTGGCTCCACCCTGGCCCCTAAGAGCCCACAGGCAGCCCAGCCGCCTACCTCTTCTTTCTCCTGTTTGGCCTCCTTGCGTTCAGCTGCGATGTTTTTTTTGCGATGGTAATTAAACTGTGTGTCCTCTTCAGCCTTCACCATTTCCTTCTTTCGCTTGTCATATTCCTGGGCCAGCTCCCCAGAGCGACTGATCTCTTCAAATAGAGCTGTCCTCTCCTTGGGGTTCTTCATGGCAATAGATTCCACAGCACCCTAGTAAAGGTCAAAACACTCTCCCCGCTTAGAGCCTAGCCGGCCCAGCTCCCTCCACCCATTTCCACTGGATCATTCAGAAAAAGGTCACTGACCCTCTCCCTGCACTAGGTGTCACATTTCACACTGGGCTTTAAGGACACATTCCCTGCCTCTTGAGGTGCGCAGGAAGCAAAAGGGACAAAAGCAAAGACAATGCCATGTGTTACATGCAGTGACAGAAGTAGCACAGAAAAAGGACTAAAAGAAGCTTGTGGGTGGGAGACAGGCAGGGGTGTCTGTCCAGAAAAGCTTCCCAAAGGTGACATCTAAGCTGAGTCTGAAAGATGGGGAAGAACCAAGAAAGTTAAGAGAGAAGGTTATATCATGTAAAGGACAATTAATATGCAAAGGCCTGCAGGCCAAACAAAGCTGGTGAATTGTGGGAACTATAATGGTTTAATTGGGCTGGAATGCAGGGTTGGAAGGGAAAAGTACTGGCAGATGAGGGGCTAGTGAGGTGGGCAAGAACCAAAGGATGTTTCCTGAATGACAGGAGTTTGGAGTTTATGCTAAAGCAATGGTTCTCCAGCTTCAACACGCATAATAGCTTGGAAAGCTTGGTGAAACACCCAGTGCTGGGCCCCACCCCATTGTCTCTACATCTATAGGTCTAGGATGGAACCAGAGAATGTGCATTTCTAACATGTCCCCAGTTGATGCTGATCCAGAGACTACAATTTGACAACCACCTTATAAGGCAATGAGAAATCACTGAAATGCTTTAAGGAGAAAAAGGAAAGAAACAGATCTGTGCCCTCATAAGATGAACCTAGCCCAAGAGATGAACTGGAAGGGGCCAGACTGGAGTCAGTAAGCCCAGTGAGGAAGCTGCTACATTAGTTCAGGGAAGAGATGAAGATCAAGATGGAGCAGGCCCACTAGAATGGGACAAGGGTCAGCAAACAGCAGATAGCCAGTAACTGTTAAAAATGCTCACCTGGAAGACGAGGAAGTTACGAGCTTTGATGAGAATGCCTAACTTCTCTAATTCCTCACTGTATTCATGTAGCTGGACCACTTTGTTGTTGATCTTGTACTCAGAGGAACCTCCTACAAGACAGTGCATGAGTTGGCTGAAGGTCAGACCTCCCTCCTATCCCAGCCAACTAGTCTAGTCACCTCCCAGGACCCGGGGGGGGCCTTCTGGCCAGCCTCACCCACCAACAATGACACGGGCAAAGGTGCGGTCCTCAGCACCCTCCTCAGAGTAGACCATGCTGACAAAGGCCCGGTTGGCAGCTGGCTTGCCCACAGGAGCTCCATGGATCAGGTCCCTCAGGGTCTTTACTCGCAGGTTGCTGGTTTTCTCACCCAACACAAAGCTGATCGCATCCATGAGATTTGACTTACCTAAGGGAGCAGAGGGCAAAGCAAAGGAGGGGAAATCAGGAAACACAGCTCCGCCCCACCAAAGCCTTGGTTTAACAGCTTAGAGAAACAGTCCCTATGCAGTTAAAGACTAGAACCCCAACTAAGGAAACAGCATATTCACACAATGGATTGTTCTACAACTTTTAATGACATGGGGAAATGCCCACAATAGAAAAAATAAGCAGATATAAAACTCAATACAGTATGATCTCAACCAAGTTTAAAAATAAAAAAAACAGGGACGTCTGGGTGGCTCAGTCGGTTAAGTGTCTGCCTTTGGCTCAGGTGATGATCCCAGGGTCCTGGGATGGAGTCCCGCGTTGGGCTCCTTACTCAGTGGGGAGCCTGCTTCTCCCTCTGCCTGCCGCTCCTCCTGCTTGTGCGCTCGCTCTCTCTCTCAAGAAATAAAATCTTTAAAAAAAAAAAAAGTAACAACAACAAAACAAAACCAACCAAGAGCTGAAGGAAGGTAATAATGGGGAGTTGCTGTTTATTGAGTACAAATTCAATTTTGCAAGATGAAAAAGTTCAGATCAGTTGTATAATGTGAAGATACTTAACAAGACTGAACTGTACACTTAAAAAATGATTAAGATGGCAAATCTGGCTATGTATATTTTACTATAATTTTTTAAAAGGCATATTCCTAGGGGCACCAGGGTGGCTCAGTTGGTTGGGTGTCAGACTCTTGATTTTAGCTTGGGTTGTGATCTCAGGGTTGTGGGATTGAGCCCCACATGGGGCTCCCCACTCAGCATGGAATCTGCTTAAGATTCTCTCCCTCTGCCCTGCCCTGCCTCATCCCCCATCCGCACACAATCACTCCCCACCGCCTCAAATAAATAAATAAATCTTAAAAAAAAAAAGTGAGTATCTAAAAAGAAAGGTTTGGAGAACCACTAAAGAAAGCAATCACTGAGAAACAAGCAAAGGCAGTGCACAAACTTTAACTGAATTCCAGTTTCCCTTAAAAAAACAAAACAAAAAAAACCCCAAAAGACATTCTGGGGAGCAATTAGGGAAGCCTGAATACGAATTAGATAACAAGGAAATTAGTTTTCCCAGATGTGATCATGGTCTAGTGGTGACACAGGAAAATGATAATTTTAGGAGTCAAATGCTGAATCCCTAGAGGTGAAATGCCATTAAGTCTGCAACTTACTTTCAAATGATTAAGCAAAAACACACATGTAGGTTTGAATATTTTCATAATAAAAACTTGGGGAGAGGCAAAGGCATAGGAAAAAATACATGAAAATGTAAACACTGTAACCAGTGGTTGCTTCCCAAAGGAAAATAGGTAACAGGTCAGGGAAGGGAGTCTTTTTACTATCTATCCTTTGGGATTTTTTGAATTTTATATTGTGTGCATGTATGAGCTATTCAAATAAATAAGATTCTTAACATTAAGAGTGGTTATCTTTGGGACACCTGGGTGGCTCAGTTGGTTAAGTGTCTGCCTTCAGCTCAGGTCATGATCCTGGGATCCTGGTCAGGGTCCTGGGATCCAGTCCCGCACTGGGCTCCTTGGTCAGCAGGGGGCCTGCTTCTCCCTCTGCCTGCTCCCCCTGCTTGTGCACTCTCTCTCTCTCTGACAAATAAATAAAATCTTAAAAAAAAAAAAAAAAAGAGTGGTTATCTTTTCAATAGTGGAGTCACAATTGTTACTTTCTTCATTTTAGGCTCAGGTAAAAATTTTTTTCAATTTAGGCTGGGGTCAGGGGAGTGGAGAACAGGCCAATCTCTATAAATTCTATCTCAAGATTCTCCCCTAACATGTTATATGACCTTGAACTGAGGACCTGATTTCCCACACCTTTCTACCCAGCTATACAAATGGCAGCCTGGTTCCTTCCACAGAGGCAGTACAAAACAGTGATTAAGAGCTCGGGTTCTAGGGGTACCTGGGCTCATTCGGTTGAGTATCCGACTCTTGATTTAGGCTTAGGTTGTGATCTCAGGGTGGTGGGATCGAACCCCATGTCAGGGTCCATGCTCAGTGCAGAGTCTGCTTGTCCCTCTCCCTCTGCTCCACCCCGCCCCCGCTCCTACTCTCTCAAATAATAACATCTTAAAAAAAAAAAAAAAAAAAAAGAAGAGCTCGGATTCTAGTCCAATAGACCAGGTTTTTAGTTTCACTAATTCTTAGCTGACCTTCCATTCCCTCACCTGGAAAATCTAAAAAAACCATGACTGATAGGTAGAGCCTTTAAAATAATGCTGAGCACACAGTTCTCGACTGAAGTGGCAGAAGCACAGGCTTTGAAGTATGACAGGCACAGGTTCTGACCCTGGCTCTGAGAATCAGTGTGCAAGTTATAAATGTTTGTGCCTCAGCCTTCCCACCTATAAAACCAAGACAATGATATCTCCCTCATAGGGTCATTTTGAGAATTTAAATGTAAAAGGTTCCAATAAATAAAGTACCTGACACACAGTGGCGCTCAATAAATGGCAGTCCCATCCTAACACAGGTCTGAACTCTTAGCTCCGGCTCCCTCATCAGAGCAGGGCTAACACAAGCAGACCGGGAGTCAGACTTCAAGGCGTCCACTCCCAACCTTTGGGCTTCTCCCATGCTCTCCAGGGATAGTAAGGATGTCTCACAACCAAAGCCCTCCCTACTAGCAATCACTCAATACTGTAAACATTTTTATAACATGCATTATGAGCTGAATACTGATAAAATGTTTTAAGGAATGTCTTCTTTGGGGGGGCACTCATAAACCAGTGATGAAGATACAAAAACATATCCCATGAATACAAGACAGAAAAATATAAACATTAACATGTACCAAGTATCTACTGTGAGCCAGAGAAAAAGAGTAATTCACTGAGGGGACCCAAGGAATGGCTTGTGCAGGTGGGCTTTGAAGTGGGGGGGAGGGGGTCCAAACTAAGGGTCTTTTTGGAACAGCTGCATATACAAATCTACCCATGCTGAAAGGAGTGAATGCCCAGAGGTGCATTCTGGCTCTTTTCACAGGGGCCACCACACCAAAATCCTAAGAAACTGAAGTGGAACCCCAAGCATTAGCCCTCTAGGCCAGTGGTTCTCAATCAAGGTAAGGGGAAGCAGGGAGTGATTTATCCCACCCCCCAGGGGACACTGGCAATGTCTGGAGACATTTTTGGTTGTCATACCTGAGGGGTGGGGGTGCTACCACCTAGTGGGTAAAAGCCCAGGATGCTGCTAAACATCCTACAATGCACAGGACCAACCCCACAACAAAGAATTACCTTGCTAGAAATGTCAACAGTGCCGCTGTTGAGAAACCTTGCTCTACAAAGAGCACCAAAAACAGGCAAAACTCCAGCGAAGGTTCATGAGTTTGAGGTATGTCATCAAGGGCAGTCCCTCATGCTAGGAAATGATTTAGCTATAACATTTCTGGGGTGGAGGAACACCGCAGGATTCCAAACAGACTGCTTGTGGGGTAGATGGGAGAAATCCATAGTGTATTATTTACTTTTTAAGTAGGCTCCATTCCCCAGGGGGGCTTGAACTGACCACCCTGAGATAAAGACGAGAGCTGAGATCGAGTTTAACCGACGCTTAACTGATGCTTAACCGACTGAGTCACCCAGGTGCTCCAACAGCGTATCATTCAGAGGAGTTAAGTTGACCGCCCTTCCCCCACCCCCAAATTTTGTTGAGATACAACTGATATATAACATTGTATTAGTTTCAAGTAACAACATAATGATTCCACATTTGCATATACCAAGCAATGATTACCACAATAAGTTAACATCCATTACCTCACATAAACAATTTTTTCCTTGTGATCAATTCTCTCAGCAACTTTCAAATATACAATACAGTATCTCCTGACCGCTCTTTCTAAAGACACCACCCAAGTCACTGTATCCCATCAACCTAATTTCCTGTATAGCATTCATCACAGCCAAAAGTTGTCTTATTTTCTCCTTTATTATTGTCTTTCCCCTCTGGAATGCAAGTCCCCTGAGAGCAAGGCTTACTCTATTCTCCGCTGTTTCCACAGCACCTTGAACAACTCCTTATAAAACAGTAATCATTCAATAAATTTGGCAAGCGAATGAGTTCTTTTCAATGGTTCCAGTGGTAACAAAGGAGGTATTTCAAACCATCCCCACCTCTGACATGGAGGTGGAGGGTGGACACCCCAAGCACTCCCGCTGGAGACGGGAGCGCAGGGTCAGAAATTCAAAAGTGCCGCCTCGGGAGGAAAGTAAAAAAAAAAGAAGGAATTGGAGCATACCAATGCGAGGCGGGAGGGGGCGCTGGGCTGAGGGAAAAGTGTACCGCTGGGGACCGGAGGCCTTGGGAGGGCTACCAGCAGTCCCACACTTTCCGGAGAGTTCAAACAAAGCAGGGGAAGTAGCCAGATCCAGCAGGTCCCGCGGGGAACTGCGCGGCCCGCGGCTGGCGGACAACTCCGGACGCGCCACTTTTGGCGGGAGGGGGCAGTGGGCGGGGTAACGTACAGATCGGCCCGTACCACTCGCTCACGGGCGGGGGTCGCGCAAAGAGCAGACAAGTGACACCTGGGGAAGAGATTCGAGTCACAGCACCCGAGCGGGGAAAGCGGGTTCGGCCTGAACACGCTCCGGAGGGAAAGGAACCTGTGAGGGTTCGCGACATTTCAGGTCGCACGGGCTGGGTTGTACTACTCTGCTACCGGATTAGGGGGTCCAGGCTGGGACGTGCGCAGGGCCGCAGCCAGGTTTATCTCACCAGAGCCATTGGGTCCAATGATGGCGGTGAACCTCTGAAACGGTCCGATAATCTGCCGACCCTTGTACGACTTAAAGTTCTCGATCTCAATCAGTTTCAGGAAACCCATGACGGCGACGGCGCCGGCGGCTGTACAAAAGGCCGCGCCGTACGCCCGGGAACTGGGGTAGCCCGCGCGGGAAACACCGCAGTGCAGGCCGGGCGTACGACAAACCTCGCGAGAATAAGTCCAGGCCTAACGGGATTTCCGGCTTCCGGTGAGAGCGGAACCAGGGGCGTGTCGTGGAAGTTTTGTTAATCCGTTGCCAGGGCGCGAGCTTAAAAGAGGAGTTTGGGCCCCGCCCCCCTTTCTTGTTGCGTGGCAACGCAAACCGCTGACCCTGCCTACTGAATCATGGAGTAGCGCCGCCGCTTTTGGGATCTGAGGAAGCGGGCGGGAGGCGAGTCCTTGCTTGCTGAAACAAGTCACGGCAGGGCTATGCCCTTCAGGGCAAGAGAAAGGTGGGAGCTTGGCTGTGGCTTTAGCCTAGCCTGCTGGAAGGCTCAAACAAGAACAGGGTCGGGGATTGGAAGGGCCCCAGGGAGTGAGGGCTGTACGGGAAGGAGGGGCCGGCCGGAGGATTTGGTGTTAGGGGAGCTCAGACCAAGCTGAGGGTGAAGTAGGGTTGGAAGTGCAGTGGAATGGGGGTAGGGATGGGGTGGGGTGGGAGGGGGGCTGGGGTGAAAAGGGGGATGGAGTTTGAAGGGAGATGAGGGTACTCCGGAGCGACAGGGTCACGAGCTGGGGAAAGCTATGGCCAGAGGTACTGCCTCTATCCCCTGCCTCCCTCCTCTTTCTCCAAGCAGAGTCCAGAGACTGTTGCTGTAGTTTAAGAATAGTCTTGGACCTGAGCCACTTGTTGGCCACTTGAACCTAGACCCAACCTGGGAGCTTCAAAACTGATACTCTTTGCTAAGAAAGGTATTTTGTGTGAACCCCCGGGAGTCAGGGTCCCTAAGCCACTGCTCTCCACCTCTATTCTCCTTCCTTTCTCCCCATTTTATCTATCTCTCCTCGTGCTTCATCCCCACCCCATTTCCTCCTCTCCATCCCCCTCTGGCCCCCTCCCTTGCTTTCCTCCTTCCCCTTCTCTTGCTGTCTGCCCTCCATTCCTGTCTGCTACCCTGTTGCCCTCCTTCCCCTTTCCTTTTCTGCCTCCCCCCGCCCCACTCTGCCCCCTCTGTCCCTTTCCCCTCTCTGTTCCCCGAATTTTCTATCCTTCTCCTTCATACTTTCATCCCCCTATCACATTATACCACCTGCTCATTACAAGGTCATGGCCTTAGCAACTCAAGAATCTTAAAATATCTGCCAAATCTTTCCCTTCAATGACCTTACATTGTGGTGACAAATGGAATGAGTTGACTGGGATTGGTGCTTAGACTTAGACATGGAAAGGGTCTGGTGGTTGCCATAACCATTCCTGAAACCACTTCTAAAATGACATCTGGAGGCTGGGAAGAGTCTAAAAGTCTTATGGCAAGTCCAGGAAAGTGAGAAAGCTTGGTTGATGGAATCTACTAGAGCAACCACAAATGAATTCAACTGGGAAAAACAGTCACAATCGGGCTAGGGGAACAAAATGACCAAGGGACAGCAATCTCATATAATTGACAGGAACTAGTGTTCCATTTAAAAAGATGAGATGGAACTTGGAAAAAAATCAAATTGGATCCCTACCTCTCACACTGTATATAAAGTGCAATTCCAAATGGATTAAAAACTTAAATGAGAAAGGCAAAATTCTAGACATTTTTACCCATCCTCTTACCTCCCTCCCCTCCGGCAACCCTCAGTTCATGCACAGTATATTAATGCCTATGAGTAAGCAAATGGTCACATTTGCACAGTGGTTATCTCTTAGGGTAAGGATGAGGGAGAAGAGACATAAGACACTTTAATAATATTGATCAAGTTCTATTTCTTAAGTTGGGGAGTTGGTTCATGGGTCTCTTTTATCATGCTTCTTCACTTGCATGTAGGTTATAAGGATCAGGGGGTTGGGGGGATAGGGTAACTGGGTGATGGACGTTAACAAGAGTACCTGATGTAATGAGCACTGGGTGTTATATACGACCGACGAATCACTGAGCTCTACCTCTGAAACCAATAATACCTTATATGTTAATTGAATTTAAATTTTAAAAAAGGATAAATAAATAAAGGATTGAAACTAGCTATAGGAGGAGTTGAGGAATGGTATTCTGAACAAAGAAACGCCACGTAAAAAGGCCCTGAGATGGGAATAGTTGTGTTGAAGGACTTGAGAGGAGACGAGTGTGCCTGGAGGACTGTTAAGTGAGGGAGACTGTGATGTGGGATGAATTGGAAAGGTGTGCGGGAG
The DNA here is from genome assembly GCF_003265705.2 of Callorhinus ursinus. Taxonomy (NCBI): domain Eukaryota; kingdom Metazoa; phylum Chordata; class Mammalia; order Carnivora; family Otariidae; genus Callorhinus; species Callorhinus ursinus. The sequence continues at coordinate 323,084 of NW_027397165.1, forward strand.
CCGGATCTTGAAACCCATGGTAAGGAGTTTGGATCTGATTCTAAGTGCAGTGGGAAACCAGTGGAGGATTTTAAGCAGGTGAGAGACATGATCAGATTTATGTTTGCAAAAGTGTTTTTGGCTGTGGTTTTGGCCACAGTTGCCAAAAGTGGGCTTCCCAAAATATGAAAGAACAGGTGAATGTAAGCCCTCTAGCCTTTCACATGACTAGAGAATAGGTAACAAATAAAAAGGGAAATAGTGGTGCCATTTACTAAAATGGGGAAAACTGAATAGAGCATAACATGAAGGGAGGAGAGTTATAAATGAGCGTGAGACTTGGAAAGATCAGCAAGGGTCAGATCATGAAGACTTTTATAAATCTAGCAAAGGGGGTTAGACTTTATCTTGTAAACACTGGGAAGCCATTTGCTTTAAAGCTTTTATTTATTTTTTTAAAGATTTTATTTATTTATTTATTTGAGAGAGAGAGAGCATGACCGGGGCTGGGGGGCAGAGGGAGAGGGAGAAGCAGACTCCCCGCTGAGCAGAGAGCCCAACGCTGGCAGGATCATGACCTGAGGTTAACCAACTGAGTCACCCAGGTACCCCTAATGCTGCTTTTAAAGTTTTTTTTTTTAAGATTTTTTATTTTTAAGGGATCTCTACACTCAATGTGGAGCTTGAACGTACAACCCTGAGATCAAGAGTCGCATGCTCCACTGACTGAGCCAGCCAGGTGCCCTGTTGCTTTTAATGGTTTTAAGCTGAGGTGTGCCATGGTCAGATTTGCTTTCAGAAAGATCACTCTGGTAGCTAGTGCAGAGAAAAGAGTAGAGAGGGTAACACTGGAGCAAGGGAGACCACTGAGGCTCCTGAGGATACTGTCTGACACCTGATTGTGAGGCCTGAATTAGGGTGGTGACAGCATAGATGTAGGACACAGGTATGAAATATATCAGGAGGTAAAATCAGTAGGAATCAATAACTGGTGTTATTGGTGCTATAGGAAGAAAGGAAGAGGGTGGGGGTGTAGTCAAGGATGGTGGTCAGCATTGATTGGCCATTCCACCCCACACTTGCTCCAGATGTATAAGGTAGACCTGTCACCAGATCCCAAGGAGATGGCAGCCATCGAGGCTAGAAGAAATCGAGAAAAAGAGCGACAGAGCCGATTCTTCAATGTGCAGACCCGAGGCATGGGGGTAAGTAGGCAACGGGGACTTTCTTCGGACCAGGGGTCACCTCATTCCTACACCCACAGAGGAATGTAGCAGTGTCTGTTACGGCCCTCATTGATTTAAGCAGGCCCTCCAGCTGGAAAGGAAGGAGAGAGAGAGAAGGCATCTACTCCCAGGTGAGGGAAGGAAGCGGGCTGGGGGTGCAGGGGAAGAGACTGGGGGAAGAGGAGCCAGTGACAGTGACTCTCCTCCAGTCAGCTCTGGGCTGAGTGGCCAGGTTCTCAAGAGACAGGTAACATGGAGCCAAAAGAAGTCTGAAGAATATTTGGTATTGTGTATGCCTAAATGCTGTCTGGAAGGCTACATAAGAAACTGTTAACCAGGCTGAGTGACAGAGATGGGAGGGACTTACTCTTCACTAAACTGTATTCCCTTTCACACTCTCTTGAAATGTTTTAAAGGAATTAAAATAAAAAATAAACAGAAAATATTGATAGTTTAAGAAAAAATAGATTGCTGGGTAGGTGGATATGGGGGGCGGGGTGGAATACAGCATGGTATTCTGGAAAAGACCTCATACCTATGCTCAAGGGCCAGGTCTGCTGTTTACTAGATGTGTGGCTTTGAATGAGTCATCTATCTTCTCTGAGCTCCAGGCTCCTTCTCAGTAAAATGAAGCTAAATGAAGTGTGAAAGTGAATATTAACATATGGTGGTGGCTCAGTGCCTGACCCAAGTAAGTAGTTGGCTGAGAGATGTGTGGTGTGATTGAGATCCGGTTGGCAAGCGTTTCCTCAGGGTCTGGTCTGGGCCAAGAACTAGGTTGGGCAGTAGGGTACAAAGCTGACTAAGGCCCAGTCTCTTTCCTTAATGGGCTCACAGTCTGGTGGAGGAGATCATCGACAGAGGCAAACTTCAATATAATGTGGACAGTGGGTCCTAGATTCTATGGGAGTAGCACCTGCATAAGGAATCAGGAAGGCGAGGCCTGAGCTGGTCTTGAAGGATGAATAGGAGTTTGGGTAAAGAGAGGAATAAAGAGAGTTCCAAGTGGAGGGAGTAGCTGGCAAAGGCTCTTTGTTCCAAACAACCTCAAGATGTCACAGGGAACTGTAAGCACAGAGCTCTGAGGGTGGGGCAGAGGAAGAAGGTACTGAGATAAGGCTGGAGAAGGAGGCAGAGGCTAGACCAGTGAGGGGCTTACAAACCATGTTCAGATGGTAGACCCTTATCCAGTAGGTACTGAGGATCTATAGGAGGATTCTGAAGAGGGTAAATTCTGAGCAGTTTGTGTTAGAGCATTCAAGGCCCACCCGTGGTCCCCTACCCTGATTTAGCTCATTTCTTTGGGATCAGGTGGATGTCAAAGCCCTCAACAGCCAAGTGGAAGAGCAAAAGCTTCGAGATACAACAGAACAGAGCAAGGAGGCAACTTACGGTAAAAGCCTAAGGCTAAGGGCAAGCCAAGAAGGATAGTGTAAGGGCCTGTGTGGGCTGAGGTAGGACAGTCCTGCCTTGGAGTGGCGCCTGAGGCCTGGGCTGTGGTGGGACAAACCCGATGGGCCTTGGGAGCAGAGACCTTGCTGAGTGGGCTCTGTCTCTCCTGTGGGGCCTTCTCCATGTCCCTGCCCACCACCCCCAGGTACCTACCAGAAGCAGTATGATCTGGTAGCCCAGCTGCTAGAGAAGGAACAGGCAGAACGGACACGTCGGCTGGCCAAGAAATTGCAAGAATTTCGGGAGCAAAAGCAGCAGCTCAGGAACAGGCCACAGTATAACCTTTGGAATCCTAGCCGACTCTGGATGGAGTTTCCAGCCTGTCTTGGCCGTAGTGATCCTCCCTGTGGCCTAGCCAGCTTGCAGTGCTTTGCTGGGGAGGACCGGGAGAGGGCCACGTGCCTGAAAATGCAGCAGGAGCAGTTCACATACGGCCTGGAGAGGCAGCTGCAGGAGCAATGGCAAGTCACGGCTGATGAGAAGTGTGTAGGTAAGTAGCTGCGCCCTCCAGGCTGAGCCCTGAGGCCTGGTGGGGAGTTGCTCTGAGCCAGGTACAGCACCCAGGGAGTGGGGAGGTCAAGTTACCCACAGAGCTGATGCTGAAAGGTTAGACTGAGCAGACCCCAAACTCCCTGACTGCCTTCAGTAACTGACAGTATAGCCATTGGTACCAATCAGCCTGGAACTCCATTATGTGGAGGCAGCATAGTGAAGACAGACCTATCGGCTCTGCCACTTACCACCTGGTTTGGGCAAATGAATTTTCTTCTCAGTGCTTCAGCTTTCTCATCTTTAAAATGGGGATAATAATCCATGCCACATAGAGCTTGAATGAGACTGAAATGAGATACTGTATGTAAAGCACAAACATCAGTGCTCAGTAACCAGTAGCTACTATTACTGTGACACTATACGTGACCATGCCCTCCATGACCTCACGGAACCATGTCCCTTCTAGAAAATCAGTTTAGAAAAAGAGGAAAAGATATGCACAAGTCATTCATCAGCAAATACTTATGCTTTGACACTGGTAGGTGCTGTGATGGGTACTGTGACAGAAGTGTTTATAGGACACGGGGGGAACATCAATATGGGATTGGTCAATTCTCACAAGGAAAGGGAAGCAGGATGGGGGGTGGCACAAGTCAGCTGTTAGGAATCAATTTTGGAAAGTTGGGTACAATTTTTCCAAGTCAGGGAGAGGGTCAAGAAGAGGTCATTCTAGGCAGAGGGGGCAGCAAGAGGTAGAGAACTGGGGCTGTGAATAGTCCAAGGGTTTAGGATGCATGAACAGTTTAGTGTTAGTGCAGCCTAGGGTTGAGGGCTTGGAGGAAGAGAAAACATGCAAGAATTTTCTACACCAAACTAAAGAATTGTGACTTTATCGCATAGGCAGTGGTTAACCATTTAAGGAGTTTAAGCAGAGTGACAAGACCATTTCAATATTCGGCATATATTAAGCCGCCTATTTTGTGCCTGGCACAGTGAACAAAATAGAAAAATCCTTGCTGTCATGGAGTTCACACTCTAATGGGAACAGACAATAAACAAGATAAAATAGTAAAATATACAGTGAACCTTTGAACAACATGGGTTTGAACTGCACAGGTCCGCTTATATGTGGATTTTTAAAAATAAATACAATACTATAAACGTATTTTCTCTCCCCTATGGTCTTCTTTTATTTTCTTTTTTTTTTTTTAAGATTTTATTTATTTATTTGACAGAGAGAAACAGCAAGAGAGGGAACACAAGCAGGGGGAGTGGGAGAGGGAGAAGCAGGCTTCCTGCTGAGCAGGGATCCCAATGTGGGGCTCGATCCCAGGATCCTGGGATTATGACCTCAGCCGAAGGCAGACGCTTAACCGAGTAAGCCACTCAGGCGCCCCTTCTTTTCTTTTTTTTTTTTTAAAGATATAGTTGCCTAAGCCCCGCATTGTTCAAGGGTCAACTGTATAAGGTGGTTAAGATAGTTGCTAGGGAGAAAAATAAAGCACAAAAGGGAGGACACGTGGGGACTTTGGGAGAGGGGTGCACAGTTGCCATTTTAAATAAGGAAAACCTCACTGAGGTAACCTTTGAATACAGATCTGAAGACAAGGGAGTGAGCAATGCAATGCAAACAATCAAGGGAAGAGCGGTCCCAAGTAGAGGAGGTAGCTAGTACAAAGGCCCACAGGAGAGAGGGTGTCTGGAATGTTTGAGGAATGGCAGTGGGGCCAGAGTAGCTGAAGTAGACCAAGTGAGGGGAAGAGTGATAGGAAATGAGGTCGGAGAGGTGAAGGGGCCAGATCCAGTAGGCCTTCCAGGCCATGATGCAGACTTTGGCTTTTACAGAGTGAGGTAGGAGCCACGGGAGGGTGTCATGCACTGGGGCCACAGGATTTGTGTTTTAGACTTAAAACTTTGCCAGCCGTTGTGGAGATTGGCTTAGAGGGGAAGACTAGAGGCAAGGAGATAAGAAAGAAGACTATTGCAGCCACGAGGAGGCAGCCAACAGGCAGCCACGTATCTATATGGTCCTAAGGTGGCATAGAACTGGTCTAGGCTGCAGGGAGAGATCTGGAGGCCCGAAGGAGGGGAAGGGTTTGCAAAGGAACAGAATACTAAGCCTGGATGGAGCCTGGGGAAAGGGTGAGCAAATAGTACACTCTGTGAGGACAGAGGTTGGAGCTGTCTTACTGTTACAACTCCGGTGACTTACACACTGCCTGATAACGTGGTAGATGCTCAGTAAATGTATCTTGAGTGAATGAATGAGTAGAGGAAAAGGAGCTCACAATAAAGCGATCAGGGAGGCAGGATAAAAGATGCATAAAATAATAATAGCTAACCTTTCTTGGGCACTTGCTGTGTATCAGACACTGTGCTAAGCTTGCTACCACATCGTGACTCATGCCATCCTCCCAGCCACTCCATGAGGCAAGCACTGGTATTATCCCCATTTTCAGTGGAGGAAACTGAAGAACAGAGATGTGAAATAATTTGCCCAGGCAGGCAGCTAGTGGGGGATGGAGGCGGGAAGTGGACTCGGGCAAGCTGGCTCCACAGCCCACACTCGACCACACCACCAGACTTGCCTTCTCTTGGTCACCCTGAAAAAGCAGAGTCAGAGGTCAAGGGAGGCGTTTCGGAAAGGGAGCCATCAATCATGGCAAATGCTCTGGTGAAATTTAGGTAGGACAGAAACCTGTCTATTGGATTTTGAAATTTGGAGTATCTGGTGATTTTTGTTGGAGCAGTTGCAGAGGCACCACGGGGCCAGCAGCAGGCGGGTGTATGAGAAGGCAGAGCCAGGCAACAGGGACAGCAGAATACCAAGGGAGCATCCAAGTAGTGTAGTGAAAAGAGCGTGGGCTGATCCCTCAAGGGACCTGGCTTCAATTCCCAACCAACTACTTGCTGATTATTAACCTTGGGCATTTTTACTTCACTTCCGGACCTCTTAGTGTTCCCCACCTGAAAAATGGTGCTGCTCCTTTCCTCTCCAGGTTGCCGTGCTGAATGAAATGAAACCACGCACCCCTATCCATCCTCCCTAGCCCCTGCCACCCTCCAGCCTCTGAAGTCCGTGTCCTCGTACCTCCTCAAAGCCAAGCCTTAAGCCTGTGTTTAGGGGACCCCCATTACCCCTGACACTCCCTCCATCCGCCCCCAGGCTGTGCTCTCTCAGGTATCCCCTGCCCTGTGTTTTCAACATTTCCCCTTCCACTGATTCCTTCTGTGCCTGCTGTAAACATGCTTATGTCTAACCCCTCTTTTTTTTTCTTTTTAAAGATTTTATTTATTTATTTGACAGAGACACAGCGAGAGAGGGAACACAGCAGGGAGAGTGGGAGAGGGAGAAGCAGGCTTCCCAAGGAGCAGGGAGCCCGATTCGGGGCTCGATCCCAGGACTCTGGGATCATGACCTGAGCCAAAGGCAGACGCTTAACGACTGAGCCAGCCAGGCGCCCCAGTCTAACCCCTCTTAAAAAAACTAAAGCCTCCTTGCACCCTGTGATTCCTCTAAGTGCTGTGAGCTAGCTGTTTTCCTTTACAGCCATACATGAAAAATCTGCTTCCGCTTGCTGTCTTTTCTTCCTTTCCAGTCACACCTCAACCCCCTGGGAGATCTCCTCTCTCCCCAACCAACTTCACTGACACTACTCTTACTAAAACCACCAATGCCTTTGTGTTATCAAGTACAAGAGGCTCTATCTAGTCTTTCCTCCTTGACTGGACCTTTCTTGGTACACTTGACTCTGATCACATCCTTCTTGAGCTTCTCTCTTCCTTGGCTTCTGTGCTAGTACATTCTGCTCTTAGCTCTCTGACCATTCCCTCTCTCTGCCCTTTGTGGGCTCCTTTTCCATTACACCTTTCTTTCTTGAGACTTGGTCCCTGGCACACTGCTTTCCTTCCCCTGCATACTTACTTCAGGTGCCCTCGGCCCTCGTTCTGGTTTCAGCTGCCATGTCACCACCTCTGTGCTGAGGACTCTCTACCTGCAGAATCAGATATCCAGATGCCTGCTGACCACCTTCAACTCAGCCTTCCTAAACAATTCATCCATGTTCCCTAGCCTGCTCTTCATTCTGTATCTTCTACTTCCAGTGGTGGCCACACCGTGCACCCAGTCATCCGAGCCAGGACCCTGGGAAGCATCCAAATCCGCCCCCCTCCTTTACTCTCATCACGTACTGCTGGTGTAACCCTTCTATATATTGGGCCTGCTTTGAGCCCTCCAAGATGGTTCCCCTACCTCCATTGTCTCCCACCAGTCTGACTGTATTCTATACCGGCCCCCAGGAGGAGCTTTCTAAAATACAAATCTGATTGTGTCGCCCCCTTGCTTAAAATCCTTCCATGTTCCCCACCACCTTTGGGGCAAGTTTCTGGCCTTTAGTCTGGCCCCTGCAAAGCTCCCTAGTCACTTGCATTTTATGCTCTAGCAAGAGCAGACTATTTGTAGTTTCAGATACAGGCCATACTGTTTCTTGGTTTCCTTTATTCATTTGACAAATATTTATTGAGCCCCTACTATGTGCCAGGTTCTGATCTAGGTTCTGGGCATGGGAGTGAATAAAACAGACAAAATCCCTGCCCTCAAGGGGCGCCTGGGTGGCTCAGATGGTTAAGCGTCTGCCTTCGGCTCAGGTCATGATCTCAGGGTCCTGGGATCGAGCCCCACATCTGGCTCCTGGCTCAGCGGGGGGCCTGCTTCTCCCCTCTGCCTCTGCCTCTCCCCCTGCTCATGCTGTCTCTCTCTATCTCTGTGTCTCAAATGAATAAATAAAATCTTAAAAAAAAAAAATCCCTGCCCTCAACAAGGCTACTTCCTAGTGAGAAGAGAGACAGGCAATAGACAACATCAGTGAAATGTAGAGTATGGTGACAAATGGTAGGGAGAAAAATAAATCAGGGAAGGGGGATAAATGTTGGGGACAGGAAGGTTGCAATTTGAGGTAGGAGAGACAGGAAAGGCCTCAACGAGGTGGCAATATTTGAGCAAGACCTGGGGGAAGCAAGAAAGCAGGAGCCAAGAATAACGCCTATTACAAATCCCTGAGGCAGAAGTATCTGGCATGATCTAGAAACAGCAAGGCCAATGTGGCTAGACTAAAACATGGCTTGGCATGCCCTTTGCTCTTTCTTTCTATATGCAATTCACATTTCGAGGATCACCTCCTCCTGGAAGCCTTCCTCTCACCCACCACCCAAAGCTCTCATAATGCCCTGTGTACACCTGTCATTGCCCTTACCATGGTGGTATGATCTATGTTTGATCCATCTCCCTGCAGCTTTCACTTAGGCACTTGAGAAACCCTTGTTGCTGCTACTTGGCTATCCCTAAGCTTCAAAGAGTAACTCCTTCCACATCCCTACAATTAGGACATTCCCCTCCTAAGCATACACATCCACACATCCACCAAGCTTGTTGAACAGATGGCTGAATGAGTGAACCAGGAATGGGGCAGGCCAGTATAGTGCCCTGGCCATATTTCTCTGCGCAGATATGCTCAGTGACCAGCTGCGCCTAGCCATGGACATGCGGTCCACCCAAACGGCCAAGGTAGAGGAGTCCCATCGCGTGGCCATGATGTCTGCTATGGCCAATACCAACAAAGCTCAGGTATGGCCTGGGCCATTCAGTGCACCGGGCTCTCCCCTACCCCTTGAGCAAAGTCCTGGGGAACTTAGCCATGTCTTAGCCCACACAACCTTTCCTGAAGCAACACCAGCCCTCTCGTCTACCTGAAGACATCCCCTTTCACCTAAGGCCCCTCTTAGAGCAGAAGATGCTCTTCCCCACATCCAGACTCAGGATGACCTGAGAGCAGAACACCACCCTCCCTTCCCCAGCCTCTCAGTCTAAGGGTTTCCAGAGGGCAGGGAAGGTCCCTGTCCATTCCACCCCTCCCCTTATGTTAGGTCATTCAAAGGCCAGGCGAGAGCTGGTCCTTCTCTCCCAGAGATGGAGGAGAGTAGGGCCATGTCTTCCCCTCCCCTGTGACTGAGAGCTCCCTGAAGTTGGGTACCCAAATGCTCATATTCAGGGGCCCCACCAGGCAGCTGAACTGGCTGAGCGACAGCGCCGTGAGTGGCAGCATGAACAAGAGGCCAACTTCATAGAGATCCAGAACCAGATCACGAGTGACCTACTGACGGAGAACCCCCAGGTTGCCCAGCACCCTGTGGCTCCCCACCAGGTCCTGCCCTATTGTTGGAAGGGCATGACTCCAGAGCAGAGAGCTGCCATCAGGAAAGTCCAGGAGGTGCAACGCCATGAAGAGGAGGCACAGCGCCAGGCCGATCAAGCACGGGTTGCCAAATGGGGAAGCCAGACTTTGTGCTTGGCCCAGGCAACAATGGAGCTACAAGAGCAGGAGAGGGAACTTAGTGCTGAACATCGAAGGGGGCTAGGATCCTTCAATCAGCAGCTGGCTAAGGAGCAAAAAGCCCAGTGAGTTCTAGGGGGTGGCAACGTGGATGAATGCCAAGGGAGGGATGGGAAGGGCCAGGGAGAGAAGGAAAGCTCATCAGCTGATGCCTCTGTACTTCTTTCACAGGCAGGATTATCTGAATTCTATAATCTACACCAATCAACCTATGGCCCAATACCACCTACAGTTCAACACCAGCAGCCACTAAGCTCAGGATGCTCATCTCTCTCTTCCTCATCAAGCTCATGAAGCCTGGGAGTCAGAGAGTAAAATGCTGCAGGCCCTCTCCCCCAACTCCTTCCACCACTATCCCTACCTTTGACCCTAGGTAATAAAGTCACCAGTAAAATCAAGGCTGTGTGCTGTCATGGGACACAAAAGGTATGAGGTACTGCCTTTCCCACCCCACCCCCGGGCTTGGAGCATCTGACCCTGTCAGTCTTCACCCAGCCACCTTTCTTCCCCATGCCAGTTTCCCCAGCACACAGCATTATATGCTCCGTGTGAGAAATAGACTTTATTAGGCACAGAGTGTGACTGCTGGGCAGAGTTACAAGATGACTGTGGGACTTCCTCCCAGGCTGCAGTAAAGTACTCCAAGGGAAGCAGGGAGAGAAGAGCATGTGTTTTCTCTGCCCTCTCCCTTCAAGGCTGCATGCGGATGGCCCCATCCAGCCGGATGACCTCTCCATTGATGAATGGGTTCTCGATGATGGCTTGTACCAGATGAGCATACTCAGCAGGATCACCCAGTCGGCTGGGAAAGGGCACCTGGCTGGCTAAGAAGTGGCGCACTTTTTCTGGGAGGCTGGTGAGCAGCGGGGTGCCAAATAGGCCTAGACAAGACAGTCAGAATCAGAGGCCCACCCTTCCTTTCATATTTACCTGGTCCCTCCTCACCTTAGCTCTACCTATGGTACTTCCCGATGCCCAGAAATGGAAGGCTATTGCTGCTTAGCTGGTAGATAGTTTCCCTTCTCAAATGCCCATGAATCCTACCCAATCCCAGGTGTGGCAGGGAGGGACTATCTCTACCTGGAGCAATGGTCATCACTCGGATGCCCATGGGAGCCAGATCCCGAGCAATGGGCAGGGTCATGCCCACTATGCCCCCCTTGGAAGCAGAGTATGCAGCTTGTCCAACCTGGAGAAGGAGCAGAGGTCACATGTGGAAGGGCCCTAACAAGTCACCAAGGAGGCACAAGCCTTGCCCTCGCCCACACACCTGGCCCTCAAAGGCAGCCACACTGGCAGTGTTGATGATGACCCCACGCTGGCCTCCCTGGTCTGGCTCATTCTGGCCCATCTCACCGGCCACCAGGCGGATCACATTGAAGGTGCCGAGGAGATTCACCTGAAAGACCAGCAGAGACATGGTGTAGGGCCTTTTGTCCCCTAAAAGCTTTGGAGGTACCCATAGCCAAATACCTTTTACTCACACCCCTGGGGATCCTCCAAGGCCTTACATTGAGAACTCGCTGGAAGTCCTCCAAGGAATGGGCCTGATTCTTCTTTAAGTTGTATGTCTTTATGGCCACTGCAATGCCTGCACAGTTGACTGCCACATCCACACGGCCAAACTTTTCTTTTGCTAGAGTCAGGGCTGCTTGCACGTCCTTCTCTGAGGTCACCTTCAAAGGGAGAGGTGGAGAAAAGTATTCATTTCCCAGGACACACACTCACCACTAAACCTGGGCAAGGGGAGAGCAGGTCCAGTCTTTGAGTAACAACAGAACTGTGTAAGCAAGGAGGAGGCCAAAAGAAAACACGAGAGTGGGGCAAAAGTCAAAATGTTAGGTGCTGTAGTGTTCAAAACTGTTTTCAAATCTATACTCTCTTTTGATAAATTCACATACCTCTGGAGATTTCTGTGGACCAGAGCAGTTTCGAGAACTGCTGATATGATATCAGCTTTTTTGTACCTCTACCTGCTAAGATGATTTTATCAAGCGTTACTTTCTGTAGTTTGTTTCATGAAAAGTTTTTCAACTTTGTAAATATAACATTGCAGGGCACAATATGCATTTTCAAACTATACATACCCCCTCCAGGAGATTCTGATATATCCAATTCCAATCCCCACTGCTGGGGATCCAGGCTTTGTACATTCCTTATTGCAGGTGCTCCCACAGTGCTGGACCGATGGCTCAGGCCAAAAGGGACAAGGAGACGGGTCCACTGTCCACACAGATAGCACCCTTAGGGAAGGGGACCCCACGGGTTCCCAGGCCGGTTTCGGTGACCTCATGCCCACAACTTACATCAGCTGGGGCAAAGGCGCAGCTCTTCCCTAACTTCTTGGCTTGGACCTCCCCATCAGAGTCGGGAAGGTCCAGAAGCACAGCAGTGGCCCCTTGCCCCACCAGTCGCTCTGCTGTGGCCAGACCTAGACCAGAGGCTCCTCCGGTTATTAGAGCAACCAGGCCCTGTGAAGAAAGGAACGGTCAACGGTAGACTGCGCAGGCCACCCCCACCCTTTCATCTGCCTGTTCTCCAGGCTTCTGCGACGGTGGTGTGTTTCCTCTCCTTCAGGATGGGACCTCCGGTGTCTCATGCCGCGACAGCCCATCCAGTTACCCCCCCCCCACACACACACATGCCGCGGAGAGTTGACCTTCACCTCCCAAGCCCAACCGCCGCACTACCAGGCTTAGACAAGTGTGACCCTTTCTCCCAGCACCGATCTCTTCCCCCTAGGTCCACGGCCGCGCGGTCCCAGTTGGCGCGGCGGAGCAGCCGGGAGGAGCGAAGAACCCCCTACCTTCACGCCCCGGCACGCCGCAGCCATCTTGCTCCGAACTCTCCGCGGGCAAGACGGGCGGGCGGGCGCTGATTGGCCGAGGCGGAGGCGTGTGGGGGGAGGGGGCCGCTGAGCATGATTTCGGGGCGTGGCGTCGGCTGCGCGCGTCCCGGGCCGAGAGGGCGAGCCCTCCGCAAGGTGCCTCTGGAGTTACTTCACCTGGAGAGAGAACCCGATTGCGGCAGCGCAATACCAGCCACGCTCACTGCTAGACTCTCTAGCTGATCTTTGGGCAGGCGGCCAGCTCCGCGGGCAGTAGGCGGACAGGAGATTTGAGAGTTTTCCTTACTCCTCAGAAAAAAACCTTCATTCAAGCATAAACATGTGAGAGACCCCTATATTCCAGGCTGTGTGCGGGTCATTGGGGATACCAAGAGGAATAAGAAAAGGTTCATGCCTTCCAGAAGAACACAGTTCAGTTGGGGGAAAAGATAATTATAGTACAGACACAGACAAAGGAAGGGACAGAGAACAAGATTCTGAGACATAGACATAGATATCCAAAGATGGAGATTCTGAGAGCCATCAAAGAGAAATATGTTAAGGAAGAGATTGAGAGGAACAGAGATGCCAGACAGGATCACAGAGATACGGATGTGGAGAGCCACTAAGAGACAGAGAAGCTAGGAGACAGACATTCTGAGACAGACATTCTTAAGAAGCACAAGCCCAGAGAGGTATAAACAGAGAAGCAAAAACATCTTTCATCAGCTCAGTCTTTTCTACTGTCCTCTATCTGTGTCAAACCTATTTTAAATCCCAAAGCCCAAACCACACATTGCCGAGGGGACCTCAACCAGACACCGTCATTTTAGACCCAGGTCTTTGGTCACCCTAGAACATCTTTCAGCCAGCATCCCAATTAGAATCTTGAGCCCACCTAATCTACCTAATCTGACTTCCTCCCTGACTTCTTCCCCAAACCAAGGTCTTCGAGCCATAAATCTTAGTCTACATTTTCAGCCCCATTCAGCTTTATGTTTCCTCTATCTGAAGTATCTCCCCACATGCTTTCCCACCCAGAAAGACTTCCCTCTGGGCCTCCTAGTTGTTGATAACCACTGCACTCATGGTCACTATGCCATATTCATCAAAGGATTCAGTATAAGATTCACAATCTTTCTGACTACATGCAGTCCTCCCAGCAATTTATAGCACTCCTGGCTGGGCCCAATATGCTCCAGCCACATGGCCTCTTTGTGTTCATCTTTGCATTAGCTGTTCCTTCTGCTTGGAATTCTCTCTCCCCGATGTTCACATGACTGCCTTTTTCTTAATTTTTTGATCATTTAGAACTAAGCTTAAATGTTACCTCCTCTCCCTGACCACTCAAGCTGTAGACACCTAGTTATTATCCCATTGTGTCAGAGGAATTTATCGAGGAGGTGACCACTGGTTGACCTGAGAGCTGGAGCCAGCAATGGGTATCTCTGCACCCCTTCCCCTGTCTTTGGAATGTATGCTCTGTGCAATGTTCCCATGGCCGGAGCCATTTCAGGGACACAGCCTTGAGAGAGTAAAATGTTGTTGAGACCATCTGGACTGAACACATGACTGAACCCAGCTAAAGCCTCTACATAAATTTTTAAGATTCCAGTTGGTGGGTGCGGAGATCTACTCGTCTTTCAGCTGTCCAAGAGAAGCTTTGTATGTAAATTCCCTTGCTTGTTAAATCTGCCACCTACCGATCTGGGGCAGTCTGCCTCTATCTTTGGTCTCTCCATGCTCTCCATGTACAGGGGCCAATTTGTGAGCCAACATATTGCATATTTGAATTCTCTGCATAGCACTTACAGACCCGTAATCTTTTTTTCTAATCTTGGGGCCAGGTGTGTTTTGGAATTCAGCTATTTTTTTCAATTTTACAAAGGAAGACCTACTCTAGATTACATAACTCTATATACTGCATATACTCTACACTACATAACTACTGAGAAAGGTCTAGAGCATCACTTACAATTAAACATTAATATTTTAGAGTGAAAAGTATGAACATTAACATTGAGTGTGAATCAAAACTATAGGCAGCCTCACATTACTTTGGGTCAGGTTTTGTCACCTAATGGGTTTGGGCTCCAAAGTATGCTTTTCAGAACTTTTGGGTCATGGAATTGTGCCTAAAGGCTTTTGAGCCTTGTCTAACCCAGTCTTATTTGTGTGTGTGTGCGTGTGTGTGTTGTGTAGTTCTCTCCCTGCTAGAAGGTAAGCCCCACAGCGGCAGGGTGTTGTCTTACTGGTTCACCACTTGGCTACCCAATCCCCAAAGCACTGCCTAGCATGTACTAGACACTCAATACCGATGAATGAATCGATCAATCAATCAGGCAATCAATCAAACAATCTTGGGAGAATTTGGGGGCCCAGCTTCATGATTCCTTCATCTGCTTAACTCCAGGGACCCTCAGCTCCTCTTGATTTTAACCACTTCTGTCTAGGCGACATTATTAACCTTGCCATGCCCTGGAATGACTCCCTCACTTCTCTGGCATCTACACACCACCATCTCTCACTCTGAACATGTTGTCCCAGTCATTTTGGCTCTCCTCCCTTCCACACTTCTTGTATCTCCTTGAATCCTCTTATTCCATGGGTCTTTCCATTTTCTTTCCACCTAGCTGTCTCTTCCTACTTTTCTTCTGACCAGTGTAGACCCTCTCTCATTCCCCTTCTCTCTTTAACCACTCTTGCTGGCACCCTCCAACCATTTGTCCCTTGACATCCTACTAATTCAACTTCTTCACTTTTCAGCACAGACTCTGAAGCCAGAAGGCCTGGGTTTGAATCTCAATTTCATCATTCACTAGCTGAATGACCTTAGGCAAGTTACTTAACTATTGTGCCTCGGTCTCCTCTTTCATAAAATGGGTATAGTCAAAGCACCTATCTTGTAGAGTTGTTAGGAATAAATGAGTGAATGACTATATAAGAAAAAAGGGTACTCAGAGCAGTATCTGGCCTTTGGCAAGAGCTATGTAAATGTTAGCTATTGTTACTCTTCAGAGCAGTGTCTCCTAGCCTTTTTTATTTTTTTTTAAAGATTTTATTTATTTATTTGAGAGAAAGAATGAGAGAGAGAGAGAGCACATGAGAGAGGGGAGGGTCAGAGGGAGAAGCAGACTCCCTGCTGAGCAGGGAGCCCGATGCGGGACTTGATCCCGGGACTCCAGGATCATGACCTGAGCCGAAGGCAGTCGCTCAACCGACTGAGCCACCCAGGCGCCCTCTCTTAGCCTTTTTTAGGCTGTGAAAACCTCTGGCAGTCTGGTGAAGTCTAAGGAATCCCTTCACAGAATAATGCATGCATTAGATAGGATATAAAAATAGGATTACAAGAGAAATATAATTACCAAAATAAAAAGAAACACATCTGTAATGTAGTAATATATGTGCTTCTTTATTTATACATTAAATCCCAAGCTCTATTAACAGGTCTCATGACTACCATGATTTCAAAATAGTGATGTTATTTCAAGAGATCTGTAACAACTCTGATATGCTATGAAAATCTGATTTCCACTGGTAACAAAACCACAGGTACTGCTAATACTATTGTAGTTTATTACATCCCATAGAAGGACATACTACACCTTGTGTTGGTGATAGTGAAAATAAAGATGCAATTTCCCCCCATCCAAGTCCATGGGCTGCTTGAATTCTCCCTACAGTCTCTGAAAGGGCTGTGGACCCAGGGTTAAGAACTCCTGTGTTTAGAGCAAATGGAGGCCATTAAGTGAACACTTCCTCTCTTGTCACCTCCAATAATGTCTCTACCCACACTATCCATCCTTTCCTTGGGTCTCAGAGGAGAGAAGTCCTGCTTGGGCCTTGCCCTTCCCACTGGGCTTTGCGTCCCAGCCACTTCCATTTGCTTGGGTATTTGTGCCATTGAGCATCCTCTCTCTTTATTGTACACAACTCTGTCTCAAGATCATTAGAAAATAGGGAATCGAGCAAACCCAACTTTTGCACACAACAGATAATCATCACATTTGGGGTATGTGGGCGAGAAGTGAGCAAAGGAGCATGTCACCAGAACCAGCAACATCCAGCATTACCTCACAATCCCCAGGGGGTATTACCTCTACCAGGAGATGAGAGAAAAACAAAGGTGGTTTTGCCCCTGGGAGATAAAAACCACAAGATAACCCGTTTAACCCTTATGGGTACCTGCCATTACCCCTGCAAAAACAGAGCTGCACTGGCTCCAGCTGACTCCGAGGTGGCATTGGAAAATATAAAGGACCCCAAATTATGGGGGTGGGGGGCATCCAAATGTGTGCCTGTTGGGGCACAATTTGAATAAATGGTTTAAATTCTGAAGGTGTGTGTGGAACATGAGAATGTGGCTAGCATCTGAGAGTGTGCTAAGGATGCATGCTGGCTGAGTGTTTACCATTTGAATAAATGCGACTAATGTCTGAATGAACTTGTGTGATTCCAGCCTAAGTTCATCATGAATTACCATTGCCCAAATCAACAGCCATTGTTTAGCCTTGGTATAATCAGAACTTTCTGGCTACATTTTGCCATGTTTGATTACTTCCTCTTCCTAGAAACCCCCTCCCCTTGGTTTCCATGACACCTAACTCTCCTGGTTCTTCCTACTTCCCTGATTGTTCCTTTTGGCCTTCTCCCTGCACCCCCTTTTCTTCTGCACCCCCTGTATCTGGGGAGCTTAACTGTCTCTTAGTTTTGATACTGCCTCTCTGCTGAGGATTTCGCAATCTCTACCTTCAGCTCACCTTCTCCACTGAACTTCAGAATGAGGTAGCCAATCATATGCTGGCCCCCTACACCAGATGTCCCTCAGGCATCTACAACACATGTCCTAAACTAAACTCAATCATTGCCCTTTAAAACTTCTTTATCTCAGCTGGTAGTAATATCATCTCTCCAGGCACACAAGCTAGATCTTGGGACTGATGCCCTCTTCATTCTTTCTAATCAATTACCAGATCCTGTTGATTTAACTCCTGCATACTTCTTGAATCTGGCACCTCCTCTTTCCTAGCTTCCAATTATCACCACCCCAAATCTCTTGTCTGTACTATTGCAACTGGTCAGATCTCACAATTATCCCACTTAAAAGGATCCTTCAAGAAGCCAGCAGAAGCCTCTTTCTAAAACTCAAATTTTGGGGGTGCCTGTGTGGCTCAGTCGTTAAGCGTCTGCCTTCGGCTCAGGTCATGATCCCAGGTTCCTGGAATCAAGCCCCACATCAGGCTCCCTGCTCAGCCAGAAGCCTGCTTCTCCCTCTCCCCCGCTTCTGTTCTCTCTCTCGCTGTGTCTCTTTCTGTCAAATAAATAAATAAAATCTTAAAAAAAAAAAAACTCAAATCTTGGGGCGCCTTGGTGGCTCAGTCATTAAGCATCTGCCTTCGGCTCAGGTCATGATCCCGGGATTCTGGGATTGAGCCCCGCATCAGGCTCCCTGATCAGCCAGGAGCCTGCTTCTCCCTCTCCTGCTC
>NW_027397165.1:340944-360854 GCF_003265705.2 Callorhinus ursinus
CTCTCTCTCTGTGTCAAACAAATAAATACATAAATAATCTTTTAAAAAATTTAAAAAATAAATAAAACTCAAATTTTATTATGTTATCATCCTTGTGTTAAATCCCCTTGTTTTCAGTGCTCTCCATAGTCTGCTGCCTGCTGTCTGACTTCAGTCTGTATAACACTGTACTTTCCAGCAACAATGCACTACTTGATACTGATGAAATTTGGAAGTTTTTGGGTTTGTGAGTGAATGGCCAAGAAAGAATTCTTGAGAAATTTTTGGTGCAAAAAGGCGATTTTATTATAGCATGGGGACAGGACCTGTGGGCAAAAAGAGCTGCACTGGGACTGTGAGGAGTGACTGATTATATAGTTTTTAATTAGTGGGGGTTAGGGATAGCGTAAGTCTCTAAGGAATTTGGAAGCAAGGCTTTCAGGACCTTGAGGGGCTAGCTGCTGTTAAGATAAGGTTACTTTTAGAAGACATACAAATGGCCAACAGACACATGAAAAAATGCTCCACATCACTCGGCATCAGGGAAATACAAATCAAAACCACAATGAGATACCACCTCACACTAGTCAGAATGGCTAAAATTAACAAGTCAGGAAACAACAAATGTTGTCAAGGATGTGGAGAAAGGGGAACCCTCCCCTCTTACACTGCTGGTGGGAATGCAAGCTGGTGCAGCCACTCTGGAAAACAGTATGGAGGTTCCTCAAAAAGTTGAAAATAGAGATACCCTATGACCCAGCAATTGCACTACTAGGTATTTACCCAAAGGATACAAACATGGTGATCCAAAGGGGCACTTGCACCCCAACGTTTAAGCAGCAAAGTCCACAATAGCCAAACTATGGAAAGAGTCCAGATGTCCATCAACAGATGAATGGATAAAGATGTGGTGTGTGTATACACACACACACACACACAATATTAAAAAAAAAAAGAAAGCTTACCATTGCAATGACGCGGATGGAACTAGAGGGTATTATGCTAAGTGAAATAAGTCAGTCAGAGAAAGACAATTATCATAGGCTCAAAGGTGGCCTTAAGTGATTTCCAAATGCTATGCACTTTCCCTCCAATGTAGAACATGACAGTCAGAAAAGGAGCTTCCTGGTACTGAGGGACAAAACCACTAAATATAAACAACCTGAACATTCATCAGCGGTGCTTTCAAAGAAAGATCTTGATCAAAAGGGGGAAATGTGAAAACTAATAAAAGGAAACTTCATTTAGAATGGAATTGGGAGGCTGGTAGGGGTAACTCTCACACACACCCCCACTAGTTATCCATTGCAGACTCAACAGGAGGAGATGGACCTTACATATGGAAACTACTATACTAACCCAGCAGAGGGAATGAAGTGTAGAGACCCTCCTCCCCACCCTCAGGCTACTTTTGACGTTGCAATACGCAGCGGGGTTTTAGCAGCCGGAAACCAGAAGGAGCATAGGAAGCCCCAGCCTCCCTCTCCTATGTGTCTTACCCCTGGATGCTCTTCCTGGGTAGCACCAGTCTCCCCAGCTTCGAGGTGAGACAGGACGGGAAAGAGGTCAGCGCCCGGCTGCTTGCCCTCTGGACTCTGGCGGGGCTTGGAGAGTTCAGCAAATGCCCCCTCACGTTCCTATGGCAGACACTGGAGAATGAAGGGCTGGCTGTGGGCCTGTTCCTGCGCTCAGGCAACGTCCTGGAAAGCAGGGCCTCGTGGGGAAGAAACGTGGTTGCCAAGCCTTAACCAGTGACTGGATTTTTCAGCCGGTGTTTGCCACTTCTCAACCTCCCTTCAAACTCTACCACAAAGCTGTGTCCTTGAAGGCCTCGTCCTAGTTGGCAATAAGGCAAGGAAGGGGCTGAACAAGAGCACTCGCACAGGTACTGTCCCGACAGCCCCTTCCCTCCCCCCCCCTCCCCCCCCCCCCCCCCCCGCTGCTCACACAGCAGTGCTGATGTTGACCAGCCAAGGGTGAGGCTCAGCCATCGAGCACACACACCCTTCCCTAGGCCCTCTTCACCACCACCAGCTCCCCCACTGCAGTCTCAGTGATGACCACCAAAGAACACAATCTCCAAGCAACTTGGCATCCAGTTTATATTGAGCCTCACCCCTGTGTGGGTCAATAACAGTGTTCCCATGAGACCTTAGCACTTAGGAATATGAGCTGGTCAGGAAGCGGGGGAAATGGGCTTCTTCTCCAGGAACCTGAGTCAAAGGCTAGCTTTACCCCCAGAAACTCTAAATACTGTCTGAGCACTCACTCTGCAGAGCTCAGTTCGGAAACGTGCAATCAGAACTCTTTGGTGACATTCAACAAAAAGGCAACATCTTGACTAGGCAGATACACTCCAGGGGAAAGAGCAAAACAGAAGGCGTGAACAAGGGGAAAAGACAGAGAAGACACTGGAAAGAAACAGGCCAAAGGGCAGGGCAGACAGGAACAGAAAACCTGGACCACCATGGAAAACACCAGCTCAGGCCAGTGTTCCACCTTCTCTATTCATTCCAGAAATATTAGCCTGGAGCAAGAGGGAGGGGAGGAGTAGGAGCACAGTGTTTGGTAACAAAAATAGAAGGTTGGGTGAGAAAATAGGAGACAAGGAGATGGCATTCTGATCAGCATGAAGTGACTGGGGCAATGACCAGCAAGATAGGAGGCACCTAGAGACCCTGTGAGGCACCGACTATGCAACCACATGTTTCTAACAGAGAAGCCAGGGTCTGACCACCTTCACCTGCCCTGTCTGCAGCAGCACCTCTGGCTCAGATAATGAGCAATAGAGAGTATATCCCAGTTCATCTATACCTTCAGGAGTGAGCTCTGCAAATAAGTTCACCTTGGGATTTAGGGCACTGTGCAGGACTCCGGCCTCCAAGTAGCTGATGAGTCCCCTCAGTGCCTATAAGAATCGGTTGGCCAGCATATCTGGAGACCAGTCAGCCTCCTCCTGGGCCAAGGGGAGGATGACGTTGGTGAGCTGGCGGGCAGTGAGGTGGCCCAGAGCTGGAGTGGACTTGCATATGGCCTTGAGGATCTTGAGGCACAGACACTGGCAGCCTAAATCGTCCTGGTCCAAAGCCCGTAGGTGTGCCGTCTCTGCAGGACCCTGGCTCAGCCACCATAGGTTGCCATACTGTGCCAGCTGGTGTGGTCTGGCTACCAAGACGGTGTCGCCAAGAGTCCCTGATAGCAGGAAGTCAATGACAAGATCCTTGTCATGCTCATACTGCACTTCCAAAGTCAGGGCTTCTGGGGTTGGTGCTGGTCGGATCACATTAAGAAGCTTCTCCTCCAGGGACATGCAGAGTCGTGACTTCTTCAAGTCTACCTGGCCCTTCCTGGCCAATGGCTTGGGCCAGGGCAGGAAGAATGTATCCACGTCAAAGGCCGAGGAGTCTGTGGGAAGGGTCTGCAGGTACGGGCTCAGGCCTGTCTTCCTGTCCTTATTCAGCAACGGGGCGGCGGGGGGGGGGGGGGGGGCCCCCACCCAGTTCCATTCTTCCCAGCTCCTTCCCCTACCCCCAATGGCTTAGGCGGGTGGGGCTTAGGGGTACTGATTGCCCTATTGTACATCTGCTTAACTGCCAACATGGCCGCTCCACCCACCCCCAGCACCAGCTGGTCACTTGGAGAGCACAAAATCAATGGCTGTGCCAATGCCATTGTCATCCTTCTTGCCTTTGCGCTCACCAGAGCCTGCTCTCGCTCACGGGAGATGGAGGCAAGATAGAAGTCTCCATCAGTGTAGCGAATCTCTAGACCCTGGCGCAGCAGGGCCCAGTAGAGACAGAGCACTGCCTCTCAGCTCTGCTGAGGTATGGGGGACAGGCAGGGGCTGGGCGTCAAGCCACGGACTGGGCGCTACAACTCCTCGGGATTTGCCTTTCGCCAGGTACCTCTCCCGGGGTCACCCACCAACATGGCCCCTTCACTTCCGGGATACGACCTTGCGCGTGGAGTTGAGGGGAGGGACTCAACTTTCCCTGAATTATACTTTGGACAGGTGGGACAGATGAAAGAGGCACTTTCTTCAGACTTATTAAACTTTTCCCACCAATACTGGTTCATGAATGCCATCGTTTCCTCAAAAGACCAATGGTTTGATGCATATACAGTGGAAATTTTAGAATTTCTGGTAGGGCTGGATTGTTGTTTGGCACAAACCAGAGTTCTCTCTTTTTTATCAAGCCAACAATTACTAGATTTCTAATGTTTTTTCCTTTCTGCGGCAAATTCTTGGGTGTCTCTCGGTCAATTTTTCCAAAATCATATGGCAGAATATCCCCTTAGACCAGAGGTTTGGCTACTGGTTTCCTTGAGAGTAGCAATTTTGGAGGAAATGTCAGTGAGGTGGTTTACTTTGGCTTCCAGAAAGTCAAGTCTGGAATGCCCAGGAACCTTAACAACAGCTAGAGCCACCCGCAAAAGTATGGCAATCTAATAAATTTGGGGCATAGAAGCCATTTTTAAGTTCATCCCTATTGGAGGTAAGGCAGTCTCATTGTTTACATAACATTCCAAAGTCACAAGCTACCCCAAAGGCATACCAACTATCAGTATAAATGTTTGCAGTTTTACCTTTGGCTAAGATAAAAACTCTTGTGAGAGTATAATTCAGCCTATTGGGCTGAAGTAACCAAAATGTAAAGGTGCTATTTCAATGACTTTGAAAAGGAAATATGCAGTAGCATACCTAGCACAATATTTACCATTTTTATCCTTTAAGTAAGAACCATCAGTAAACCATGAAAAATCTGCATTGGTCATGAGTTTCCTGTAGTGTCACGGAGAGTCAAAAGGTAATCTGTCAATGTCAAGCAGTCATGAGGGGTTTCACCTGGGTCCAGTTGTAGCCCTTACTCTGA
Source organism: Callorhinus ursinus (assembly GCF_003265705.2). Classification (NCBI taxonomy): domain Eukaryota; kingdom Metazoa; phylum Chordata; class Mammalia; order Carnivora; family Otariidae; genus Callorhinus; species Callorhinus ursinus. Next base: position 345,798 of record NW_027397165.1, read on the forward strand.
GATCAGATGCCTATCTAACCTGAGCTTGAACAAACTAATTTTTCTTTGGAGACTTTATGTCCCTTTAAGGCCAAAAGTTGGTGTTTTTTTTTAACCTTGGAATTTTAATTATGTACATAAATAGCAACATGAGAAGGAGGGATTCTAAGGCTGGACATTATCTCTAGGTGAAAGGATTTTCGAATAGTCCACTTGTAGTATGGCATTACCCAAGATAACAAAGAAGCCTAGTATAGTTTTTCGTGAAGAAGAAAGCCAATTTACTGCATTCAGTACTGACTTCTCTGCCATTTTTCTGTAGAAATATTGGTTTACTGCATGGAGTTTCCAATATTTACCTGTAACTGACTAAAATGGGCACAGCAGGGATGCCTGGACGACTCAAGTGGTCAGGCGTCTGACTCTTTTTCTTTTTTTTAAGATTTTTATTTATTTATCAGAGAGAGAGAGAGAGCACAAGCAGGGGATGCGGCAGGCAGAGGGAGAAGCAGACTTCCCACTGAGCAAGGAGCCTGATACGGGACTCGATCCCAGGACCCCGGGATCATGACCTGAGCTGAAGGCAGACACTTAACCAACTGAGCCACCCAGGTGTCCCATGGGCATCCAAGTCTTGATCTCAGCTCAGGTCTTGATCTCAGGGTCATGAGTTCAAGCCCCGCATTAGGCCCCGTGAAAAAAAAATGAGCAGAGCATGGAGCATTCTACTAATTTCCAGGTGAATTCTTCACACTTCCTGGCTTTTGAAAGTTCTTCTTCCACAAATCTACGACTATGTATCCTCATAAACCCCAGGCATATAATTTCTCCCTACTGACCTGGACAAATACGATGGCTTGTTGTGGATAATAAACAGAGGCAGCTACTCCCATGAACCCAGGTGGATACACCAGCTTCCTTATTTTTGAACCTCTAGCCAAAAGAAGTCCAACAATGCCAGCAAAACCAATAACACCAAGTCTTGGGAAAAAAATCCAGGAGGTACATTTTGGAGATATTCATAGCTGCCTAACCCCTATTGAACCAAGCTCAGCATCTTGGGCTTAGTTTGTGAGTGCATTTCCTGACACCAACTTGTATATGGCTCACAGTAATGTTGGAGGTGTGAGATGCTTTCATCAAGTTGGGTCCTTGGCTCCCCCACATATTTAGATTGACCCTAGGGAATGGACTAGAATGAAAGCTCATTAACCCTCAGGGAAGTTGTGTGAAATGAGTCCTTTTTAGATGATGCATAGACTCAAGATGAGCAGACACAGACTGGCTGGCCCCACAGACTGGCTGGCCCCACAGACCTGAATTGCCAGACATGTTGCTGGCAGAGGTGGCTCTGGCGGGGTCCAAGGCCAAAAGTGTTAACAGGTGGATGCTGTCCCCTGTGTAGAGGTTTGAGTAAGGGAGCAGAGAGGCAAATCATCTATGTATTATAACAAGGTAGAGCCTGCAGAAAACTTTATATCATCCAAATGGGCTTTTAAAGTTTGTGAAAAGTAAGGACTCTCTGTAAAACCCTGGGACAGGTGTACACCTATCAAGGTGTATTGCCATTTCTCCCGAGTGAAGGCAAAAAGATATTGGCTATCCTTATCATCTGGAATACTAAAAATGCAATGATAGATCAGTTACAGCGAAAAATTTGCTTTCAGTGGGAATGGATGTTAACAGCACATAGGGGTTAGGAACAACAGGGTGCTGAGGGATAACAGTATTATTTATTGTTCAGAGGTACTGAATAAACCTCCAACCTTGGCCATTGGGTTTTCTCACAGGTAAAATAGGAGTGTTACAGGAACTAGTGCAGGGGATAATGAGGCCCTGAGCCTTGTAATCTTCTATTATGGGCTTGATGCCCTGAAGGGCTTCTTTATTTATAGGGTATTAATGATGGAAAGAGGTTTTGAGGGATCTATTTGAATCTTGATGGGAGGTGCAGTGTGGATTCCGCCAAGATCAGTTGAGACTTTTGCCCATAAAGAGGATGGTAGCTGATCCAATAGGAACAAATGATCAGTGTCCCTGGGCTCACCTATAGTGGCAACAGAGACAGAACAAATAAAAGATGTCAAACAATCATTTAATTCCCCAAATTGGCTATTTTGATTACTACTGTCAAATTCTAGAATTATTTCCCCCCAATTGGGAGAAATGCTGGCATGATACTATTCTAAGAAATATCACCCCAATAAATGAATAGGGGCAGAGCAATGAAGGAAAAAAAGGATTAAGTAGCTCTTAAAGGACCTAGACAAAAGGGATTAGGTTCAGAGACAGGAACCTGTTGAAGTTTATTAGAGATCTCCACTATTTGAACTGTTTTAGGACTCCAAGGCAGGGGCTGCATTTATAGCAGTGGGATTGAGCAACAAGGCTATAGCTCTGGTGTCAATAAGGACAAAGATTCAGTCCCAATCTGGAGAATGGTTTCTCTAGGCCAATTAAGAGTGGAGATTGAGATGAGCCTTGTAGTTCCTCAGAGCCCCAGTCACTGGGAATTAGGAAGACATTGGAAAGACTGACAGAAGGTGGAGGACAGAAGGTGCCTGGAGCACTTAAAGTTGTAACAATCTTTCTTTTTTTAAAAAAAGATTTTATTTATTTATTCGACAGAGAGAGACATAGTGAGAGAGGGAACAGAAGCAGGGGGAGTGGGAGAGGGAGAAGCAGGCTCCCCGCTGAGCAGGGAGCCCAATGCGGGGCTCCATCCCAGGACCCTGGGATCACGACCTGAGCCGAAGGCAGACGCTTAACGACTGAGCCACCCAGGCGCCTGTAACAATCTTTCTTTTTAATAAGAACATTATCTTGAATGTCTGGCTCTTTGCAATAATAACAGAAACTCGAAAGTTTTTGGTTTTGTTTAGGGGCCTTCATTTGCCAGAGCTGAAAATTGAGAATCGTAGCAGTCTTTCTTTTAGGTGACTCACCTAGGATGCAAGCAAGTTGGTTTGCCGTATTAACTAAATCTGGAGTACACAGTTTCCCATTCTGTCCTGGTCCTTTTAACTAAAAGAGAAAGAGCCCAGTTCAGCCTGTTAATAAACTTAGAGTTAAATGCCACCCAGTGGATTCAACATATAAAGGAAGACCAGAATATTCTTAAAAAAAAAAAAAAAGATTTTGGGGCACCTGAGTGGCTCAGGCGTTAAGCATCTGCCTTGGGCTCAGTTCATGGTCCCAGGGTCCTAGGATTGAGCCCCGCATCGGGCTCCCTGCTCCGTGGGAAGCCTGCTTCTCCCTCTCCCAGTCCCCCTGCTTGTGTTCCCTCTCTCGCTGTGTCCCTCTCTGTCAAATAAATAAATAAAATCTTTAAAAAAATAAAATAAGTAAAATAAATTTTAAAAAAAGATTTTATTTATTTGAGAGAGAGTGAGAGAGAGAACGAGTGGGAGAAGGGGCAGAGGGAGAAGCAGACTGCCTGCAGAGCAGAGAGCTGGACTCAGAACTTGATCCCAGGCCCCTGGGATTATGATCTGAGCCAAAGGCAGACATTTAACTAACAAGCCTCTCAGGTGCCCAGACCAGAATATTCTTAAAAGACAATTTGGAATTCATTATAATAGCCATGAACAGTTTCAAGCTTTTGTATACAAGGCTGAATTTTGTTCCAATCAGTATACTTGGGAAAAGTTACTGTAATTGCTCAGTGGAGATTTCCAGCAAGTGTTCTAGCATCTTGACAAAATTTAATGGTTTGTTTCTCTAAATCCCCTTCGGGATGACCCATTGTGGCTAGTTTCATCCAATGTTTGGCTTGGTCCTCACCAACAAACATGTGGACTATTGATAGAAACCTGACAAACCAGGCTGTTAAGTTTGAATAGCTATGTTAAATTCTTTGGCAAACTTATGCGTGTCCTCAGTCACTTTAGGAAATTCTTTATGGCTCACAATTTGGACTTAATCCAGGCAACATAATTGGAGGTTTATTTAGATCCTCAGAAGACTTAACTTTGAAAAGGTAAGTTTCAATAGGTTCAAGAGAGGAGCAAGAGGGGAAAGATTCAGAGGAAAAGGAAAGTTCAGCAGACAGAATAGAGGAAAATGGAGCCAGATGCAGGGCCTGAGCATGAGGTGGCCACCATGTATCTGCAGGTATCAAAGAAAATGGGGGAAGGGAAAAAGAGACCTTGGAAGCCATTTTGGCTTCTTTCAATGGTTTTCCTCAGTTAATTTAGAAATAGTCCTTTGCAGAGACAAACTTAGAATCCTGAAAACATCTGGAAGCCTCAGGTACCACTTAAAATAGGCATTCCGCTTCTTCTTTTCCTCCTTTTTGCCCTTTAAAGAAATTTATTTCTTTTTAGGAACTGCAGCTTTCTGATTTAATTGAGGAAGCAAGTTTGGGGAGATCAAAAGCTCAAGATAATGTTCATTAAAGTTTTAAATTTCTTTAGTTAAGTCAGTCCACTGACTTATGAACGTGCATGTGGAGGAACCATAGTTTTTAAACATAAAACCAGACAGAGTCTCAGTAGGGAGGAGTGCTCTCAAAGCATTTTGATAACTGGAATCCCATTTCTTAGAGGTTTTTCTCTAGAGCAAAGAGACAATTCCTCAACAGTACACTTTTGAGAGGTACAGCCTGGTTCCAGAAGGATCAGGCCAAAGGTCAGCACAATTCCAGTAGGAAAGGCGCAGTTCCAGAGGAACTGGACCAAAGGCCAGCACAGTTCCAAAAAAAAAAACAAAAAAAAAAACAGTTCCAACCAGAACAGTCCCATCCCAAAATAGAGTTTGTCCAAAGTCCTACACATTTCAAACTGGCACCAGTTCCAACAGGAACAGTCTGGTTCCAAACAGTATTGAGACTAAAGGTCAGCACAGTTCCACCAGGACAAACGAGTACTGCCAGAGATTTAAAAACAACAACAAACAAACAAGGCCTTAAATAGATCCTGAATAAATTCTGGAGAGCTCAGACACAAAGCATCCAGCTAGCAAACCAGGAGAAAACTTACTTTCAAAACCTCAGGTCTGCAAGAAAGCAGTGAGCCCAATGGGCTCTGTGCGTATAGATACCTATTTGCTCACCAGCCTTGGAGTTGTGGCAGGGAGGGTGTGTCTTCTCTGGATACCCTTTGGGGCCACCAAGTAATGTTAAACTTAAAAATAAAACTCTCAGGGGGTGCCTGGGTGTCTCAGTCGGCTGAGCCCACAACTCTTGGTTTCAGCTCCAGTAGTGATCTCAAGATAGAGACCCGGGTCAGCTCAGCACTCTGTGCAGAGTCTGCTTATCCCTCTCCCCCCCCTGCTGGTGCTCTCTCTCTAAAATAAGAATAAATAAAATCTTTAAACAAATAAAACTCTCAGTTATTTTACCAACAAAAAAATGGATTTCTTAAGGAATAGCTGAGAATTACAAGCTAAGACAAAACCATAGGCAAGTCTGGAAAACAAAGGACTGAAACTCTTGTAGAGGAAAAGAAGGGGGTGGGGTGAATTTTGGGAAGAGCTGTTATAAATTAAAAGTCTATTGGAGTAAACTGAGAGTTAGAAGTATAGTGGCTTCTCATTGGCTGAGTTGTCACTGTCTCTCACTGGCTGGGCTGTTGGCAGAGTAGGAAGCAATCTTCCTTCCTTCCACTGGGTCAGTAAAGTAGTATGGACTTGCAAAGTGTGTTTCCTCCTTTTGGTTCTGTAATTGATAACTAGTGCTAGGGTGAGAGTTCCCCCTGCCAGCCTCCGAAATCCATTCTTTTTTTTTTTTTTTTTTATTTAATTGACAGAGAGAGAGACACACACACAGCGAGAGCAGGAACACAGGCAGTGGGAGCAGGAGAGGGGGAAGCAGGCCTCCCGCTGAGCAGGGAGCCCAAGTGGGGCTTGATACCAGGACCCCGGGATCACGACCCGAGCCGAAGGCAGACGCCCAACGCCTGAGCCACCCAAGCGCCCCCCGAAATCCATTCTAAATGGGGTTTTCCTTTTATTAATTTTTACAGAATCATTAAGTGTTATGATCAGTACACAGTATCAGTTTCACTTATATCCACCGTCCCTTCACAGCTTTGGAAGCATTATCTCAAGGTTTACACATCCACCCAGCAGACAAGCTAGAAAGCCAGAAGTCATCTGCAGGCTTAGAGAAGCCATTATAGCCATTATAGGACCAGTTCAGGGTTCTTTTGGAGGGAGAAAAGGAGTGGGTGGAAGACTACCCCTATTCTGGCTATATGGAGGTCAAGGAAGGAAAAGAGGACGGGAGCAAGGGAGGAAGTGGGGGAGAAAGGAAAGAGGATGTGGAAGGAAAGGCAGAGAAGCAAGCAGGTAGGAATGAAGAGGCTAGAAACAAGGAGCCAGTCGGCACCAGAGGAGAAGTAGAGCCAGGCAGCAGGGGGCAGGAACCAGAGAAGGGAGGCTCTGGCAACGTGGGCGAGACCATTCTTCTCCCTCAAGGGGTGCCACACCACCTCTCCTCCTAATGGAGGCAGAGCAGAAGCCCCCCACCCTCATGGGCAGAGGCACACACGGGGCTTGGCCCTCTCTGGGCCTCCTAGCTCTCCAGCCTGGGAGTTTTGATGTGGGAAACAAAGGCAGAAGAAAAATTATTAAATTTCCTTACTACCCACAGCCCATTGACAAGTCCCTGAAACAGGTAGAGTGACACTCCTCTAGGGACTCAACTGCCTCAATGTTGACACTTTGTTAAGGGAAAAAGGCAATCTAGCCGGACCCTCCCTCCACCTCCCCCCCCCCGCCCCCCGCGCCAGGATCCTGTAAGCTTACTTTAATAAAAATTCTTTTGGAAACTTCCTTTATCTCTAACCCACCCTCCCCCAAGATACATGTTGGCAATCATCCCCCAAGCATATGGCCCACCGATATACATCTGAAGGGTCTCATGACTACGGTTTTATTAGACGGTAATAAATGACCTTTTCCTAACAATAGCTAGCTCCCCTCAAGGTCCTGAAAACCTGGCTTCCAAAATTCCTTAGAGACTTATGCTATCCCCAACCCCCTTCCAACTTGAACGTATATAAATGGGCCATTTCTCATGACACCAGTGCAGCTCTTTCTGCCCACAGGTCCTATCCCCATGCTATAATAACATCACCTTTTTGCACCAAAGATGTCTCAAGAATTCTTTCTTGGCTGTAGGCTTCGAACCCTAACGTCTTTCCTACATCAGTTTGACTAATTTCTCCAACTCCCCCAGCCCCCGAATTGCGTGGACTAGGGAAAGATTCTGATAATCCCCTCCCCTCCTCAACTGGTGGAGTTTAATAAAGACTTGGAACAGAATAAATAACTGTGGGGGAGATGAGTCAGCCTGGTTGGGGCAGCAGCACCCAGAAGTGGGGGGCCCATAATGTGGGGGTGCCCATTCCGGGGGGGGGGTTTAGAGGAAGTGTCTGTAGTAAGTCTTGACCACGCACCCACTGAAGGGGCACGCATGGGACACGGGTTGTCTTCGTCTCCCAGCCTCAATTTCCTCTTCTGTGAAATGGGAATATGAATCCTCATTTGCTTTATCTGAGCATACTATGTCTGCCATAAAAGGTGGTCAGTGAGTAGTAACGATCATCCCTACTGCTGTGCCTTCTATCTTAGTCCACTTGCGTCATGTGAGACTATCCCAATGGTGGGAGTGTGGGGCACAGTGAGGAGACACTGATTCGTCATCACAGGGAGCCCAAAGGTGGCTCAGGCCCTCAGAAGGCCTGAGGGAAACTAAAAGTTCTGGTGAAGGGGCTTGGGCAGGCGGCAAATTCCTTTTTTATTTCTGCGACTTCCAGGTGGGGAAAGACGCCCGCTCTGGGACCAAGGATTGTATGGCGACCTACAGGCTGCACCCCTCTAAGCAAAGTCACCTTAGATTCACTGTCCTTGTCACTTATTTTATTAGAGGGACTGCTAGCTAAACGGAAGGATTCACACCAAGACTCCAATACGGGGCCTATAGACCTGAATTAGTGTGGGAAGACAAGACCCAGGGAGAAGAAGAAGGGCGTCAGGGGGCTAGGAGATGCACCAGTTCTGCTTGGCGCTGCCACGCTGTCTGGCAGCGCCTTGCCTGCTGGAGAGGCGCGCGGCATCCGCGCATGCGCTCTCCGCTCTTCGACCGGGCCTTCCCAAGGGGTCGGGCTGTACTCGGTGGAGGCGCTGTCCGCGCATGCGTATCCCGCTCTTATCAAGTTCCCAGTGGAGTTGGGGGAGTACCCTGTGGAGCTGGCGGGGCTATTGAGTGCGAGGACCGTAGACTAGCCTATAGTAGGCGGCTGTTAGAGGATTTGAACGAAGGGGTGTGTGACAGCGACAAGTCACAGACGGCGGAAGAGTTAAGTGCGGCCGCCAAGGGCTGTTTAAGCTGGCGCAGAGTCCTCGGAGGTAGAAGGGCACTCGGGGTTGCTTTTTTCGCCTGGATTGCACTTTGCAGTCCCCTGGAGGAGACCGGAAACCAGAGGACTGAAGGGAGTGAGTGTGTGAAACCCCGGAGGAAACACCTCTGGATTCCGTCCTTACATCTCCAGGCCCTAGAAGGGACCCCATCAAGTCTGGTCGCCCCCAGGTCAGCCCCCCCGGCAGAAAAATCTAACTTTGGACAGTAACTGCGCTGCACCCCACCCCTAGTCTTCCAGGAAGTTCCAGGGCCCCGCCCCACACCCTGGGGGACTCTAAATAAAAAAGGGGGGTTCCGTGAGAGCGGGGCAGGGTTGAAAGACCTGCGATGGAGCCGCCTATGTGGCCTGGGAAGAACCCCTGCTTCCTCATCCTCCTCTGGGCCTGAGGAAGACGCCAGACGGGCCTGGCAAGCGCCCAGAGAGTGACCTCAGACCACTGATCAGGAAGTGAAGCCTGAAGGAGGTGCGCAGAAACCCAGTGTGCGACTAAATTAATGATTCTGATACCAGACCCTTGTACAGAAAGGGAAAAGAGCCATTGGCTTCTCCAGCTGCAGGTGCAAAGTTACAGAGGCGTCGGGGACCTGAAAACCCAATGCTTTTTATGAATGAGGATCCCGAGGTCCAGTCATACCATCTGACATTGTATTACGCTGGGTCAGGCTCTGTTGTGAGTGTATTTACTCTGTTAATCCTCACAACAATCCTATGAGGTAGGTATTACAATCACCCCCAGTTTACAGATGAAGAAAGTAAGTCCTGGAAAGTTAAGCCCCTTCGCAAAGTCACATAACTAGTAAAGAGCAAAGCAGGACCTCACAGTCAGGCAGTCAGACTCCAGAGTGGGCACTCTTAGGAGCACAAGCTTATGTTGCTCTGGGTGAGATCACATAAGAGAAACCCGGTAGAAGGTGAAGATTGGAAATCATTTTCTGAGCACCTGCTCTCACACTATTGTGTTTCTCTCACCTTATTTCAATCTTTCCAACAACTCTGGAAGGAAGGAAGTGGAGGAAACTGAGGCAGAGAGGTTCTGTATCCTGCCCAGGTCACGTAGATAGAAGCTGAATCAAGTTGACTCAGGTAACAAATTAGTTAACCGAGACAACTGATGAGACTAAAATCTAGTTCTCCTGTCTCTCAATCTTGGGGCCTTTTTACTACATACATTTTAACAAACATTTATTTGTTCATTCAGCCAATGTGTGTTGGGCCAGGTGTTCTTGCAGGCACTGAGGATTCAGCAGTGACCAAAACGGACATGGTCCCTGTCCTTGAGTCTCTGAGGGAGGGTGAAGGTGGAGGGTGTCAACAACAAACAAAACTGGATATTAGTTAAAGCAGTGAAAACAAATTTTATTCAGTAACTACTGTCAGTAGGGGAAAGAGCTGAGCTCTGTCCCAATTTGTGCAGGAGTGACTGGGTATTTTATTTCGTTTTTTAGAGATTTATTTCTTTATTTCCGTGGGGGGGCGGGAGGGGAGGGGCAGAGGGAGAGGGAAAGCAGACTCCCTGCTGAGCGGGGAGCCCTACACGGGGCTGTCTCCCGACCCTGAGATCACGACCTGAGCCCGAAACAAGAGTTGGACCCAGGCGCCCCATGACTGGGTATTTTAAAGGGAGGGTGAGGGAGGAGGGGGCAAGGGCTCAAGTAGAGTCAGGGAAGTGAAAAATGACAAAAATCAGGTAAGAAGTTTAGTCTGTATAAAAGCAATTAGGCCTGCTGTGTCTGCTAGTGGGCACTTAAGGAAGTTAGGATGCTCTCCTCCACAGAGACTGGGAGGTAGAGGCCCTAGCCTTTCTTATGATTACATTTCAAAGGAATGGCTCTCAGGTCCTTAAGAAATCACTTTCTGAGTTGTAGGAGATACATATACATCTCAAAGGGAAAGGAAGAATTCACAGTTGAAAGCCATTTTTAGCAAATGCTCTAAGAAAGGGGGGTCATGGGCTCACCATCAGGTTCTGGCTAGAGCAAATGGGAAATTCTTTTGACAGTCCTGAGCTTTTTCAGACAGGAACTCAGAAAAGGGCTGGGCCGGTTCAGCTTGCAGCCTTAGGCTGCTAGAAGCCAAGTCAAAGTTTCGTCAAATCCTTTAGTGTGGGGTAGGGGGAGTGGGAGTGTTTGAATGGAGGGTTTGTGCGGAAAGTTTCTGCAGTTCTCAAGGGAGATGGAACCGATAACAAACATGTAGAGAAGACTTTCAGGTAGTGACGATATTGAAGACCTGGGAGACCTGGAGAAGGAATTTACTCTATTGGTGAACTGAGAACCCAGATATGCCAAGGTCTGGGAAGGAAAGCAATCTGGAGGGAAGAGCAAGTGAAAAGACCCGGGGTGCAGGAACACACAGTGAATGCAGCACATCAGGGCAGGGCTGGGGAGAGTTGGATAATTAAGTCTGAGGTCTTAGGGACAGTCAGGGGCCAAATCACTAGTATTTATGTGCCAGCAGGGCCACCCAGTGAGGTCACACACATATTTACTGTACAGGACACCTTGTACTGAGGGAATGAGGACAGGAATCTAAAAGTTAACCCTTTCTGTGGTCACCCAGCTGTGCAGGGCTGCATCAGCCAGGAGAGAGGGGTGCCTTCTTCTAATAACCACAGGCTGGCCACACTGTGAACAGGAGGGGTGGTCTGCCCAGAAGGGCACCTTTGTCTAAACAGAATGAAGGTACTAGCCAGGCAAGCTGTGGCTTGTGTGCCAGGCGCTGAGCTAGTAATTGCTAGGGTAGCAGACCAGGTGTAAGGTTATTGAAAAAGCTGAAGCATCTAAGCAGCTGTCTTAAAAAACAAAACAAAACAGGGCGCCTGGGTGGCTCAGTTGGCTAATCGACTGCCTTCGGCTCAGGTCATGATCCTGGAGTCCCGGGATCGAGTCCCGCATCGGGCTCCCTGCTCGGCGGGGAGTCTGCTTCTCCCTCTGACCCTCCCCTCTCTCATGCTCTCTCTCATTCTCTCTCTCTCAAATAAATAAATAAAATCTTAAAAAACAAAACAAAACAGTGCCATGAACAATGAATGTACGTTACCTGATTACAGGGCCCATAGCGGTAGTCCAGTGGGCGTGTTCAACCCCTCCATGGAGAAACAGCAGTGAGGATGGAACAGGGGAGAGTGTGATGCATCCAGGTACTCACTGATGCTTGAGCGTGACTTCATTCAGGTAACTGAGCCCCTCTTGCCCCCTGCTGCATCCCTTTCCCTTTCCCCTGTCGGGCTCTTTCTGGGTCTCTCTTTCCCATTCCTTTTGTTTATTTCAGCAGAATTGAGCATTCGTTACTTGGTACAGTGCATGCAAAAAATGTCCTCACTGATGTCTCCAAAATCAGGTAGAGGACACAGACACATTTTTCTAAATTTATGGAGTTACTAATTTATACATTTCTATCTTATGTAAAGGATTTGAAGTGGCTGTTAATTCCAAGATTTATCTTTTCCTGCCACTATACTAAGGTGGACAATAGAATGAACCTAGGGCAAGATGATAAGAATCCCTTTTTATTTATTTCACTTTATTTTATTTTTTAAAAGACTTTATTTTTAAGTAATCTCTGCACCCAACGTGGGGCTTGAACTCACAACCCCCGAGATCAAGAGTTGCAGACTTCCAACAGAGCCAGCCAGGTGCACCTATTTATTTTGCTTTAAAATGTTTATATTGGATATTTATGTTGGATATAGTTATTTTATTATATTCTTTTCAAGTGTGCGGAAAGGCAGATGTTAATAAAAAACATCCCCAGTTTAATGAGATCTTCATGTTTCAGCATGTTTACTTCAGATCTTATTTTTTATTTTTAATTTATGTTTTATTTTTTTAAAGATTTTATTTATTTATTTTAGAGAGAGAGACAACATGAGTGGGAGGGGGAGAGGAAGAGAGAGAATTTCAAGAAGACTCCACGCTGAGCGTGGAGTCCAACGTGGGGCTCAATCCCAGGATCCTGAGATCAGGACCTGAGCTGAAACCAAGAGTCAGAAGCTCAACTGACTGCGCCCCCAGGTGCCCCCAGATTTGATTTTTTAAAAGATTGTTTGTTTATTTGACACAGAGAGTTGTGGGGGAGAGAGAGCACACAGCAGGGGGGAGTGGTAGGGAGAGGGAGAAGTAGGCTCCCCGCTGAGCAGGGAGCCTGATGCGGGGCTCCATCCCAGGACCCCAGGATCACGACCTGAGCCAAAGGCAACCGCTTAACTGACTGAGCCACCCAGGTGCCCCCAGATTTGATTTTTTAAGCAGAGAGCATTAACAAAGCAGTTGAACCCCCCTCTGCAATTCCTTCAGGTACATCCCCTTTCCTTCCCCAGTTACCATTATTCTGAATCTGGAGTTCATCATGCTCATGCATGTTTTGTTCTCCAACTTGATGTGAATGCATCCATAAATGTTTCATAGTATTTTGTAAACACAATAGAGTCTTGTTTTGTGCCAGCAGTGTTAACACTGTATGGCCCCCATGTTGGTAGCAAAGCTCTAGAATTCTCGATATTTACATGGTGCTCACCAGCACCCAAAGGACTTCAGGGTCCGTTATTTCCTGTGATCCTCACATACGCCTCCTGAGGAGGCAGACCAAGTGTTATGATCCCCATTTGACTCAAGAAGAAACGAAGATGGAGAGAGTGAAGGGACTTGCCCCAGGACCACAAAGGGGCAGAGGCCCAGGCTTACTATTCCCAGCTCAGTGCACTTTCCACTACCCCGTTGCCATCCGGCTGATAATGTGAGTTGTGTCAGCAAGACAAGTGTGAGCGACCAGAGAGCAGCAAGTGGGAGGGGGAGGAGAGGAGCGTGGAGATGAGGATAGGAAGGAAAGGTAGACAGGGGAGGAAGAAATAAAAGGGCAGAGCCGACGGAAGGAGCTGTATAGCTTCAGATCTACCAGTGATTCTCACTGTTGGCCACTCTTCGGGATTGCCTGGGAGCTTCAGAAAACACTGATGCCGGGGACCCACGCCCAGATCTAATGTAATGGGCCTGCAGGGCGGCCTGAGCTGCAGGATGTCGAAAAGCTCCCCAGCTGGTTTTGAATGTATAGCCGAGGCTTTGAACCATCGCCTAGGCAAAGCAATTTATCAGGCAGTGAGTTGGTTGAGGAGGCGGTACTCAAAGACTGGCTTATTAACATTAATAAGATCTTAGACCTCAAAGCCTGGCTTGATAATGGGATGTAAATAAGGTATTGAGATCTTAGCCCTAGATTCTATGGAAAGAAATGGGCTAAAATGAAAGAGGTAATAATCCAGTTTCCTCAGTGCTGTTCATACTAGGCTTAGACTATTGTGTTCAGTTATCGGGCTTTAACTTGAAGGGGAGACCAGCAGTTTTCACACTGAATACCAGTAACCCCCTACAGAGTAATAGCATTCAGCAAATGTTCTGTAAGTTCTTCCTTTATGCAAGGTCTGTGCTGCAGGGAAGTAAGAGAGATGGAAAAATTACAATTCTTGCTTTCAAGAAACAGACTCACAGGCAACCCAGGCAAATACAAGACAATTAACACAATGTGCTGAGTGCCAGTAATAAATCTAAAGTGCTAGGGAACAGAGGGCAGAGAGAGGAGTCTTGGGGAGACTGGCAGAGGGGCTCAGAGTGAACTTTGTAGGAGTGCTGCCCGAGCTGAGTCTTGAAGGGTGAGTAGGAGTTTGTTGAGGGCATTGTTGAGGCTGGGGGTTGGGGAGAGCACATGCAAAGGCTTAGGCATAAGTGTGGTTGTGGAAGGGCAAATTGGTATGGTAGAAGCACCGGGAATAAATGTGTGGTGGAACCGAAGTGGGTGATGAGGCCTGTTCGGGTTTTACCCTGTAGGCATCAGGGAATCATCAAAGAGAAGAGTAGAACGAGGAGGTCCTCATGGAGGAGAGGGCATCTAATTTAAGGCTTGGAAATGATAGAAACTCAAGAGGCAGAGATGTGGGGTGGAGAAGGCTTCCCAAGCAGGGGTGGGGGGAAGTGTGGATGCAGGAATGAGCCTGATGTGTGTCAGTGCATCGAGGGGACCAATAATCCGATACAAATGAGTGAAACCATCTGGAGCGCTTTTTAAAAATATCCATGCCTGGGCTCCAATGCCCCCCCTTCCCCAGAGCCCCAGTGATTCTGATTTATGTGGTCTGGGGGTGGGACCCAGGCATCAGTATTTTTTTTTTGAAATTTGCATGGTTGTTAATTACACGGAAATGGTTGACAAATACACTAGATGTGTGAGCCAGTTCATCACCCCCCTTTCTCTCTCTTTTTTTTAAAGCTTTTCATTTTAATTCCAGTATAGTTAACATACAGTGTTATATTAGTTTCAGGCGTACAATATAGTGATTCAACAATTCTATACATGACTCAGTGCTCATGGTGATAAGTGTGCTCCTTAATCCCCACTACCTATTTCACCCATTCCCCCACCCACCTCCCCTCTGGTAACCATCAGCTTGTTCTCTATAGTTAAGAGTCTGTTTCTTGGTTTCTCTCTCTCTCTCTCTCTCTCTTTTTTCCCTTTGTTCATTTGTTTCTTAAATTCCACATAGAATTGAAATCATATGGTATTTGTCTTTCTCTGACTTATTTCACTTAGTATTATAGTCTCTAGATCCATCCATGTTGTTGCAATTGGCAAGGTTTCATTCTTTTTGATGGCTGAATAATATATTCCATTGTATATATATATATATATATATATATATATATATATATATATATATCACTTC